>NC_053390.1:237564072-237876950 GCF_905171765.1 Bufo bufo
ATCTGATTGGTTGCTATGGGCAACTTAAGCCAGTTCTACTTTACAGCAGTTTGATAAATGCCACAAGCAGGCTCTCCATAGGAACTAATGTGCAGCAGCCTGGCACCACTCCTGAGTACAGAGGCTGCCGCACACTACATCCGACTCCTGGTCTTTAACCTCCCGGATGGCGTAGTCACATTTGACCACAGCATCTGAGGGGTTAAAGGCATGCGATCGACGTTATCGTCGATCAGATACACTAGTCTTGGGTGCCTGCTCGTGAGCAGGCGTCATTTTTAAATGCCCCTCCGCCAACATAAATTTATGTGGGGCAGTCGGGAAGGAGTAAAGGAGACAATAAAATACAGGTGAAACTCAAAAAATTAGAATATCCTGCAAAGTTTATTTATTTCAGTAATGCAACTTAAAAGATGAAACTAACATATGAGATTAATTACATGCCAAGCGAGATATTTCAAGCCTTTATTTGTTATAATTTGGATGATTATGGCTTATAATTTATGAAACCCCAAAGTCCCAATCTCAGGTACCCTTTGCTTAGGGGATATGGATTAATTAGGTGACTAGAATGTGACACTTTGAACCTAGAATATTGAACCTTTTCACAATATTCTAATTTTAAGCTCCATTAATGCAATTCCTTTAAAGTTGCATCACTGAAATAAATGGACTTTTGCACAATATTCTCATTATTCGAGTTTCACCTGTAGTAATGGCAAATGAATGCTGGAAGCTTTAAGCCCTGTTCACATAGGTGTTTTTATCTCAACTGTTCAGCTCCGTTATAGGAAAATAATGGAACTGCCAGATCACTCATGACAGATACGAACCGCGCCCAATGCATTAACTATAACGGAGTCCATCTGGTTTCAGTCATGCCCAGGGTTGCCAATCGGAATTTTTGTTTTCTCTGGACAACTTGTCCAAAAATTACAGACTGCAAACATTTTTTTATGGACAAATTGGAAAACCATAATGAATGATGACGAGTATAAGTATTACGTGTCTATGTAGCTCAATATACTGCTAAGAACCCATTAACAGTCTTAACCGGGACCTGTAAAATTATAATAATTACCACCAAAATAACTGCCTAAAATACCACCTGCCTCCAAAAAAAATCACAGACACATCAATTTTTTTTCACGGACACAGGAAAAAAGTCCCCTACTTGATCAGATAGTCCATGTTTTGGGACAGTTGGCAGCCCTAGTCAGGCAACCTGAAATTTTACAGTAAGAATAGTGCATCATGCTGTGCCATTTTGTCCCCCATTTTTGATGGAATCTGCCACGGAGGCTCCATTAGGTACACAGATGTGAATATGATATGAAGCGGCCAACCTGAACTATAAAAAGTGTGCAGAAGAAAGAGAAGGCAATGCATAGTAAAATACAGGGCACTGAGAAGCCTGCGAAAAAAGTGTATAGAAAAGACAAGGGGTTTTTATAACATTTCCTCTTCCATTTCCATGCTGCTGTTGGTCATAGGAGCCACAATCCTTGTTTGCTATGGGGCTCCCATCATTATTAATGCTGTACCTCTGGAGAAATCACCTGCTCGCCACCGCTCAGTTCCGGCTCCTTGGCTTTCTCATAGATTGTAAGCTCTTGCGAGCAGGTTTTTCAGTTGTATATTAGCCAGTCATGTTGTGATGTCTTTTGTTTTGTACATGAACCCTCTGAATCTGTAAAGCGCTGTGGAATATGGTGGCGCTATATAAATATTTGTATTATTTATTATTTCTTCACTGTTCTTCCAGTCCCCGTCTGTCAACTCTCACACGGACTGGGTGATGTGCACTTCTGCAGCAAATAACTGTCCTCATTTGTGTCGTACTCACTGCTGGTTCACATTACAACTGAGACAAGTCATTGGCTGCAGTAGAGCTTATGACCCCCATCCTTTCAGAAGTTGACAGATGGGGACTGAAAGATCAGTGAACAAAGCCAGGGAGCCAGAACGGAGCGGCAGGGATCAGATGAGTATGGCTTTCTCCACAGGTACAGGTGGGGGGCAAATTAAAGGGGTTGTCCGGGCTCAGAGCTGAACCCGGACATATCCCCATCTTCCCCCACTCAACCCCTCTGACATGAGCATTGCGCAGGGCAAGAGCTTTTTCTGGAGATCTGGTGACATACCGGGCTCTCGATGGGTAAGCTAGGTGGAGGCTTCTGCATAGCAGTGAGCCCGGTGACGTCACCGAAAGTAATGGGCGGGCTTAAGCACTGCCCTAGCCTGTAAATCAGTGCCAGTGACATCACCGGGAACACTGCTAGGTGGAAGCCTCCACCTAGCAGTGGAAACATGTAAACAAAACAGCTCCAATGCTCATCTCAGAGGGGCTGCTTGGGTGAAAATGGGGATATCCCCAGCTTCAGCTCTGAACCCAGACAACCTCTTTAATATGATCATACACATTAATCCTTTTAATTGGTTTTCTCACAATACAAGCTTATTTGATGAGTGGGGGTCAGACTGCTGTGGCCCCTATCGATTACGAGAACAGGGGTTCGGTGACCCTGTATTAATGGAGGTGCAGGCAAAGCATGCACACTGCTACTCCATTCCCCCTTTCTGCATGACGTATACTGGTGTAGCATATACCATAATGGCACTCTTTTCACATATACTGGGTGAATGAGGGCCTATAGTTATGTACTAGGAGCTTTCCTGGTGCCACTTGCTGATTGTGAAGGAAAAATGAGGTCTGAGCAGAGCCCATGCTATGTTTATCCATTTCAAGTTGGACTAGTTACTTCAACCTAGGCCTATGGGTATACATTTGTAAATAGGACAGGTAACTAGATGATTTCCCACAACCCCTTAAAGGGGTTGTCCAGTCATTAAGGTTTATAATAAACCACTAAGAATGCTGTAAACAGAACTAAAAGAATTGATACTCACCAATCCTCCGCTGATCCCAGGGTCTTGCAATATGTTCTGCAAAAAATATTCACATTTAGAATTAATATTCTGAAACAGTTCATACTGTGTGCCCCCAAGAGGACACATTGGGAGCAGTATTTATCTCCTTATGTATATCTCCACATACTACTTGTGTGTATAGACGTACACACTTACGCCTATGTCGGTACCGGAGCCCAGATTTACTATGGGTAGACATCTAGATCAGCTGATATAGGTTCTGGCACATGCGCAGTGAAGTCTTGAATGCTGCTCACTGCGCATGCCTGGATCGCAGCAGTGCAAGGAGTTCTTCTGCGTCGGGGTGAGATTTCGCTCGGCCTGGCACTGATGCCTGGAAGGCAAGAGGCTGTCTGTGAGAGGGATAGGGGAGAGCGAGATGGGTGGGAGAACAGGAGAATGACTCGCCTCATGCAGTGTAACGCCCCAATGACTCCATGAGCTACCTGGTGATGACGTCAGATACATTTTTAACGTTGATTTTTGACACAAAAACAATACTTTCGACAGGTTCTCTTTAAATGTCTCAGAATTATCATGGTGGCTCATGTTGTATGATACAATGATTGCATGATATCTAGTGCATCCATAGACAGTCTGAATGTTTAAGATAACTTTTAGTTGTCTTACTTTGTTTCACTTACTTTGTTTTAACTATGCGCATTTTATTACGCATTTGGAGTCACATTTTATGCCATGTCTCCTTTCCCACTGATAAAGATGAAGAAGGTCACGGCACTCCAAAAGCTTGTTCAATGTTCTTTAATACACCAAAAATTCAGCAGCAACGTTTCGACAATAGTCTTTATCAAGCTACATACAGCTTGATAAAGACTATTGTCGAAACGTTGCTGCTGAATTTTTGGTGTATTAAAGAACATTGAACAAGCTTTTGGAGTGCCGTGACCTTCTTCATCTTTACCGGTATTTTGGGGGTCTCTGAGGCCGAGACCTGACGTCACGAGCACCGCCGCAAAGTCTCTTGAGTGTATCCAAGTAAGTGGTGCTGTCCTACCATCCATTTTTTGTTTAAACCTTTCCCACTGAGCCACGCCCCCTCGTCAGGCATGGCAAAAAAATAATAATTCTAAACCATGAAATGCGACCTTTTGCACCAAAGTGTGCCGAAATTGTGGACAAAATCGAGTCAGCACTGTATCTACGCCCATGTACCGTATATAGACGTTATAAGGACATTTCTAGCTGTCATGCCACAGGTTCTGGTTTAAATAGACACTCAAATACAAACTCTACCCCTTTAAGATTTGATTTGTCTAGCACAAACACAGTTGACGGTTTTATAGACAGTGCAGATATTTTCATTCTCAGTGTGAGATATTCCATGGATCTGGTCTTTTAAGCTCATCTGGATGCCAATGAAGTAATGCCTGCAAGAGTCTACATTGAGTGTCTCCTATGAAACGCCATAAGGGGTCCAATCTATTTGTATCATTATATCCAGATACTCTGCTGTCACAGCTGAAAAAATCTATGAAATGCTTTTAAGTAAATGGTCCAACTCTGCAATAAATGTCATTTTGTATGTACAGTGCTGTAAAGTATTGCCTTTTTGCAGATTTCCCTTTGAATATCTGTCAGATTGAGTGGTTTTTGATCTTTAATGTAAAGCAATGTACCCAGTTATTTAGTATCACCTTCAGTTATTTAGTATCAAAATGACCTTTCAGCATCATTTTGCAGCTTACATGTATGGGATAAATGATAATAACAGTGAAAGTACAGCACATGGCCACCGGCCAAGTGCTTTCATACATGTCCCAGAACTCCAAGGTGACTTCTATTATGTTGAATAGTAAGGCTTATATTATTCATTATAATTCACACCTATTCTGCTGCAGAACCTGTTTTTCAATAGGAAAGTGAGTGTTATATTAGTAATTTACTAAATAACATGAATTGCCATCTTACTGACAGCCATAATGCCCCCATAATAGTGATATCTACCTTGTCCTTATACAGTGCCCGTCATGTCACCAATACAGTCAAAGTGCCCCCTACAACACTAGCAGCTCCAGATGCCCCATACAGGTCTAGACAACAGTGTCAGCTACAAATGTCCTGCAAACCAGTTTTATACACAAATGTCGAATAACAATGTCACCTACACGCCAAGCATAAAGCGCCTTACTCTGTACCCTTTAAAAAGCCAGCACCCAAAAAGTACGAGTCACCTCTACCTACCATAGATTTCCTGGCCCCAGACACTGTCACCCTCACCAATGACCTCATAGAAACATAGAATGTGTCGGCAGATAAGAACCATTTGGCCCATCTAGTCTGCCCAATATACCGAGTACTATGAATAGCCCCTGGCCCTATCTTATATGAAGGATGGCCTTATGCCTATCCCATGCATGCTTAAACTCCTTCACTGTATTTGCAGATACCACTTCTGCAGGAAGGCTATTCCATGCATCCACTACTCTCTCAGTAAAGTAATACTTCCTGATATTACTTTTAAACCTTTGCTCCTCTAATTTAAAACTATGTCCTCTTGTAGCAGTTTTTCTTCTTTTAAATATTCTCTCCTCTTTGACCTTGTTGATTCCCTTTATGTATTTAAAAGTTTCTATCATATCCCCTCTGTCTCATCTTTCTTCCAAGCTATACATGTTAAGGTTCTTTAATCTTTCCTGGTAAGTTTTATCCTGCAATCCATGTACCAGTTTAGTAGCTCTTCTCTGAACTCTCTTCAAAGTATCAATATCCTTCTGGAGATATGGTCTCCAGTACTGCGCACAATACTCCAAATGAGGTCTCACTAGTGCTCTGTAGAGCGGCATGAGCACCTCCCTCTTTCTACTGGTAATTCCTCTCCCTATACACCCAAGCATTCTGCTAGCATTTCCTGCTGCTCTATGACATTGTCTGCCTACCTTTAAGTCTTCTGAAATAATGACCCCTAAATCCCTTTCCTCAGATACTGAGGTTAGGACTGTATCACTGATTTTATATTCTGCCCTTGGGTTTTTACGCCCCAGGTGCATTATCTTGCACTTATCAACATAAAATTTTAGTTGCCAGATTTTTGACCATTCCTCTAGTTTTCCTAAATCCTTTTCCATTTGGTGTATCCCTCCAGGAACATCAACACCGTTACAAATCTTTGTGTCATCAGCAAAAAGACACACCTTACCATCGAGGCCTTCTGCAATTTTGCTGATAAAGATATTAAACAATATGGGTCCCAGAACAGATCCCTGAGGTACCCCCCTGGTAACAAGACCATGGTCTGAATATACTCCATTGACTACAACCCTCTGTTGTCTGTCCCTCAACCACTGCCTAATCCATTCAACAATATGGGAGTCCAAGCCCAAAGACTGCAATTTATTGATAAGCCTTCTGTGTGGGACAGTATCGAAAGCCTTACTGAAGTCTAGATAAGCGATGTCTACTGCACCTCCGCCATCTATTGTCCGCCATCTACCTCCATTAACACATAGTAGGATCTCCCAGCAAAAGTAATCTGTACTAACAGGCAAGCAAAACAAGAAGCTTTCTGCTCTGAAGCTTGCAGAATTTGGAATTCAACTGAAGATTATAGTACAGACCGTAACTATGGAGCAGAAATTGTTATGGAATATAGAAATCTAGATATTTATTTTAAATGTGAGCTATAAATTGTGTTCTAAGGTGGACATGTCCTTTAGGCATCCTGCACACGAACGTGTGCGCCCTGTGGTCGTGCTGCGGCCCGCAAAATGCGGGGCAGCCGCAGCGGATCGCGGACCCATTCACTTTCCGGCCGTTCTGCAAAAAGATAGGACATGTTCTATCTTTTTGCGGAACGGAAGTACGGGACGAAACCCCACGGACGCACTCTGTAGTGCTCCCGTAGGGTTCCGTTCCGTGCTTCCGTTCCGCACCATTCCGCATCTCCGGAGTTGCGGACCCATTAAAGTGAATGGGTCCGCATTCATGATGCGGAATGCACACAGAACGGTGCCCGTGTATTGCGGATCCGCAAATGCGGTCCACAATACGGCCACGGAGTGCACACGTTCGTGTGCAGGAGGCCTTAGAAGAACAGTTATTGTCTCCCATGGGTGGTACCGATGTTGGTAAACTGTGTAACTAAAGGATAATGAATATATATTTCTTCTACTAGGCCAAGAAAAGATGAGCCTGACCGATGTAACACACATTTCGATGCGGCAGCTCAGATACGTGGAGAAGCATTCTTCTTCAAAGGTTCGAAATATTCTATGCTGGCAAACACAAGATGGTTTGTGTAAAGGCAGCATTGTATGGGGACAGGTCCACTCTCCTATTAGCCAAAACAGGAAAAATATTGTGCCATTTGGCTAATATGCTGGACACGTAGTATATGAGTTTGGTTTATTCATGAAGTGACCACTCGGTACACAAAAAATTCATTGTGTCACAACACCGGGGTGTTAAACACTATGATAATGCACACAGTAATGTGGCAGTGCAGAGATAACTAGACTGATATACACAGTAGGGATTTAGCTGTTTATGTAGCAGAGTAGTTATTGTGCCCCATTCAGGGCCCATGTCCACCTGCTGCCTCTGCCTCCCTTATGGCTATGTCCCTGAGGATGGCATAAATTATTTTGTGTGTGGAAGTGTTTGGCTCTAATGGTTGGTCATTTTCCTCCTTTAGTATTTTGTTTGCTATTTTGTCCTTCCATTCCTCATAAAACTAGCATTCGGTAGCTGAGAACAGCATAGGTATAGAGGTATTACAACTGTTAATATGCTGACAATACATACAGTGCCTAAAAGCAACTATACATAGATTAGGCTGGTCTCATTCTCCATCTCCAGCACTTGTCAGGGTTGTACTGTAATTCTGGAGATTTAGGCTAAATGCACACGATCAGTATTGTGTACGGAAAATCCGCACTGTTGGTCATGTATATTGTATTCTATTTTTTGTGCATTTACCCTTACTCCAAAACATAACAGCAACTCTCTTAGTGTCCACATAAATTCACAGAAACTGTACTGTGATGACAGTTCTCCTACACCCTGCACTTATGTTTTATTAGACGTATCCTTATCCCTAAGGCCCCATTCACACGACCGTATTTTTTTGCGGATTAGATGCTGACCCATTCATTTCATTGGCGCTGGAAAAAATGCGGATAGCACATTGTGTGCTGTCCAAATCCGAATGTCCATTCCAAAGCTCCACAAAAAAGATAGAACATGTTCTATTCTTGTCCGTTTGGCGGACAAGAATTTGCATTGTTACAATGGGTCTGCAGAAAAAACAGATCCAACATGGACGTCACATGGACAACATCCGCATTTTATGCGGACCGCAAAATACATACAGTAGTGTGAGTGCACCCTTACTGTACAACTGGTTGAACATTTGCTATATTGTGAGTCACTAGGACCCATCAGTGGGATACAAAAATGTCATAGTTGTCATGTGTCTGTTTAGGCAGGGTGCTGAATCTCCTTATAGAGACCAGTCCTGTATGGAGACTTAGGCCTCATGCACCGCGAACGTGTGTCGGCCATTTCGTACATTGGGGACCGCAACATGAATGGGTCCATGATCCGTCCGCACCGCAAAAAATAGGACCTATTCTATTTTTTTGCAGTGCAGAGGCACGGAGAGAAACCCCACCGAAGCACTCCGTAATTCTTCCGTTGGGTTCCGTACCTCCATTCTGCACCGCTCCTTTCGGATTGTGGACCCATTCAAGTCAATAGGTCCACATCCGTGATATGGCGTGCCCCCGACCGGTGCCCGTATATTGCGGACCCAAATACAGGCACAGCTGGGTGCATGAAGCCTTACTGGAAGTACTCCATGGTATGGAGAATTATTGGTTCTGTAACAAAATTAGCATCAGGGGCTGCAGAAGTAGTAGTTGTATCTGGACACTGATACCTGAGGGCGCACAAACGCTATACCAGTATTATAAATGGTACATGATAAGGGCAGGGTAATATGGCACATTTTGCTTTGCTGTATGTTTTAATTTCCTGTGTGTATTTTTATGTTTATGTAGGCAAATATTTTTGGAGACTTACCCGCAATAAGCATTTAGTTTCCCTTCAGCCTGCTCAAATTCATCGATTCTGGAGAGGTTTACCGCTAAACATGGATAGTGTGGATGCAGTTTATGAGAGGACCACAGACCACAAAATTGTCTTTTTTAAGGGTAAGTGTAGAAGCTCCATTCAAAGAAGACAAAGAAAACGTGACAAAAATACCTAAATAGGGGGTGTCTTCAACTTCCAGTTGATGGCCTCTTAGTATAAGGGTCCATTCACACGTCCGTAAGTGTTTTGCAGATCCGCAAATTGTGGATCCGCAAAACACGGACACCTGCAATGTGCGATCCGCAATTTGCGGACCGCACATCACAGACACTATAATAGAAAATGCCTTTTCTGGTCTGCAATTGCGGACAAGAATAGGACATGTTCTATTTTTTTCAGGAACGGAATTGCGGATCCCGAAAAAACTGATCCCGAAAAAAAAGGATGCGGATCCCGAAAAAAAAGGATGCGGATCCTGGAAATGCGGATTCGCATCCGTTCCAGCCCTATTGAAAGTGAATGGGTCCGCAAATTACAGACGTGTGAATGGACCCTTACTTAAGGGGTAACTGAAGTGCAGTGGCCCCTTTATTATTTATTAAAGAGAACTCGTCTTCACTCCGGACATGTCTGTTAGCTAATACTTGTACTCTTCATGAAGTACCAATTCTGGACTATCTCTGTGGTGTGCTGCTCCTCTATTATTGCTCCTTGAAAAGTAATAATTTGACAACTGGGTGTTACCAGTTGGGGCTCAGACACTGTCCGTGTGCTAACTGTGCCGACTGTAGAGGAACACCCCTTTCATAAGGGAATAGTAATAACCAGCTGTAAATGTATTCATCAATATTCAGGAGGAATAGCAAAGGAACAGCACAATGTAGAGTTATGACAAAAGATGCTTCGGAATTGTTAATTCAAAAGGAAATGCAAGAATATATTTTAAAGGGTTTTTCCCCCTTCGGCCAGTGTAATACAGCCCTAAAACGTAGCTATAGGCCTCATACATCATGGTATTGACTAAATCAATTCCATTTAAGCATTGAAATTCCAGATACTTTAGTTGTTTCTGACTTTTGACTCGTTTGGAATCCATCGTATACCATACATGAATTTGCACATATTTTTAGGTATGTTAGGGCCACATTCACATCTGCAACAAATTGGCTTAAAACCACACTAATCCATGGCATAGGGGATAAATGTCTGACTGCTGGTGGTCCCTGTCTGAATTGGAGAGGTAGTGTGCATGTTGGTTCACTTTCCATTCACTTCTACGAAACTAATGTAGCCAGCGCTCTGTCAGTCCCATAAAAGAGAACGTATCGGTGGACAAACGTGCATTCAAGTAGGGGAACTACTGCTCCTTTCAGGAGTGGGATATGGGGATCCCAGTTCTTGGGATCACTAGGGTTCCCAGCAGTTAACCTCCAAGAAATCAAGAAATCTAATGTTTATCACCTATTCTGTCGATAGGATATAAATACTATTTTTGAGATAACCCTTGTAAAATAGTCCCAATCTTTGCACTCCTTGATTACTTACTTATAAAAGTTATATTGGCATCACCCTCAACAAAATGATGCAAACAGCCATGAAGTTATCTGATAATGCCATAGACAGATGAGTAGTAAAATCGGCAGATGAGGTGGGCAAGGTGATGTTGTTTGGTCAGTGACGTTTCCATCTTTCTGTGGCAGACACAGATGCCCATATGTAAGAAGCACACAATTACAAATTATGCCAATTTCCGCCTCCTCTCCCCACCTCTTTTAGGAGATCGTTACTGGGTTTTCAAAGATAATAATGTGGAAGAAGGATACCCCCGACCCATCACAGACTATGGATTGCCCTTAGGGGGTGTGGATGCTGCCTTTCCTTGGCCCCACAATGATAAGACCTATTTCTTTAAGGAGAGTCTCTTCTGGTGTTACAATGAACGGGAGCACAGAATGGATGATGGCTTCCCTATAGAGACTGCCTTCTGGAAAGGAATCCCTGCTACTCTGGATGATGCAATGGGATGGTCAGATGGTGAGTACAAGCATATGTAATAGTCTAGTCATGTCCAACACAAAACCTATAAGACATGACAAAACATATATGAAACAATGGCGAATCAACTGCTAGATGGAAATGAACCCTGCATGCAGAAACATAACCAGCAGCAGCATAGGAGGTAAAGATATTGCAGTCACACTGTGGCCCAATAATCTCAAGCTTGCACCACAGTCTACACTATCAGCGCATGTGCAGTGTCTCTGCTTCATTTGGGTGCGCAGTAGTCATTTGCACTGCTGGTGAAGCAGAGTGCATGTGCTGTTAGTGTAGACTATGGTGTAGGTGCGAGATTACTGGGCCAAGACACCTGGACCTTGTCAGTCCAGGAGGCGGAGTGGCCCTAAGTGCAGAGTGGAGAAAACCTAATTTACATATTAATGAAAAATTATATTTCTCAGGAACGTGCAACAGAGGAACACATAATCTTAATAAGATTGAGCTTGCTGACAGATGCTCTTTAAAGTGCGTCTGCCACCAGATCTACAGCAGTAAATGCCATGATCGCGCCTATGCCGTGCGCTCCAGTACCCATTGCAGGAGCAGTACAGGAAAGAGGATAGCTGGCAGTTCACTTCTGTACTGCGACTGTACAGGGTACTGAAGCAAACGGCAAAGACAGGAGAATTAAGGAGAAGACTTGTGCTACAGCAGGTGCCTTAAAGAGCATCTGTCAGCAGATTTGTACCTATGAAACTGGCTGACCTGTTGCGTGTGCGCTTGGCAGCTGAAGGCATCTTTGTTGGTCCCATGTTCATATGTGCCCTTAAGTTTTAACACATGCAAATGAGTCTCTAGAAGCAATGGGGCATTGCCATTACACCTAGAGGCTCTGCTTTTCTTTCACATTTATTTTTATTAAATAAGGTAGAAGTGAAACATACATGGCTCATACAAATAGTACAAAAGCTGAAGGTTCAGAGTTGACATAGCCATTTATGAAACATGGTATGGATCATAGCAGCAAATTTCCAATGACGTATCAGGTGTAGATTAGATACCATGCCAGACTCTAGCTATAGTATGGTGTTGGGTAGTGGGAAGGGGGGGTGGGGAGGTAGCTGAAAAGAAAGGGACAAGTCATCCCCCGTCCTCTCCCCAGGTAGGCACACCTTCATCCTCCGAGTATTCAAATATACATGGGTCCTTCAGGGATTCCATATCTTTAGGAATTTCTTGTGTTTCCTCTCTTCCCAACTCGCCAACTCTTCTAGGCAGTACATCTAGTCTACTTTGTCCCTCCACTGTTCTATGATGGGTGAGTCCTTACTCAACCATTTTAATGGGATTAATAGCCTCGCTGCCTAAATCAGATGGGTAGCTAAATCCCCTTTAGACGGTTGCCAAGAGGTTGTGGGTAAACAAAGGAGGACAGCTTCTGGGGTCAAAGTAATAGGGATGGGGGATATGCTATTAATTGAGTGCGTAATGTCCAACCAAAAGGTTTGTATCTTTGGGCAGAACCAGAAAATGTGGCTCAGTAAGCCTTCTCCAGACCCACATCTCCAGCATGCATCGGAATCCTGTAGGCCCCTTAGGTATATCTGCTTGGGGGTTTTGTACCATTGTGTCAATACTTTATAAGAGTGTTCCTGAACCCGTATGCATCTCGAGAACCCATGAAAGTGAGAATGTATACGCAGAATGTCTATTTCAGAAAAATTGATGTTCAATTCTGTGGCCCAGGTCTTTATGTATTGAGGGGTCACTTTGTTCCTTGGTGTCAACAAGGCGCGGTACAAAAGTGAGATCAATTTGGGTGGGACAATCCTTGTCTATTCAAACCATGTTTTATCTCCTACTTCTCCCAATTGTTTACATAATAGCCTGCAAGTAGAAAGGAACTCAGAGGTATCAAGAAAATTACCTCGGGTGGAGGTGAAAAAAGCAGATTGAGGATCTCTTTCTAGGTTAGGCATTTCCCAAAGGAAATCTTCCAATGTGCTGTCCTGGAACCTGTCCAATACTGGTGTGAGATCGGTCACCCCTGGTCTCACCAGAAAGGGGATCTGACCTGCTGGCATTACAAGGGATGGGCTACTGAGCAAGTCATAGTATTTGTTTAGGGCTCGTACAACTGATACTGTTCTTCTAACAAGAGGACTGTCCCCTATTGTGGCAGCAGAAAGACACCACAGGCCCACTCTCTGTTCATGTGTAAGATGTGTTAGTTCCACTTCATTACCTAGGACCCTATAATTGGGGACTTGAATTTTGAGCCACCTTTTCAAGTGGATCGCTCTAGGTGAGGACATCCGTGTTCTTTCCTTAATACTAATCTATTGTAGGCTACTCTGGATCTCTTCCCATTCCACAGGAAGTTTGTAAAAATGTTTCTTATTTGGGAGAAATAGGAGGTGGGGAGTAAGATAGGGAGCATTTGTAGGACATATAGGAGTTTGGGCATGATGAAAGTCTTTAAAAGGTTTTTGCGACCCTTCCACGAGACATAGGGGATCTTGAGGGACTTTAAATGTGTTTGGATATCCTTAAGCAAAGTGACATAGTTCAAATAAAATAGCCTTTCAAGTTTAGAAGGGATATTGACCCCTAAATAAGAAATATGAGATGTCTCTCACTTAAAAGGGGTGGATGTCCTTAAGGCTGTCAGGGGGGCTGAAACATTTAGGGCCTCAGACTTGAAGGGATTGACCTTGAAATTGGAGAGGTGGCCATACTGGTTAAATAACTCTAGTAGGTGCGGGAAGGCCTCGACAGTATTGTTGATCATGATGAGCAAGTCATCAGCAAAGGCTGCATTAGTGTAATAAGTCTTATTGTCCGCTACCTGAATACCTTAAATACAGGGATGGTCTCTAATGGCCTGGAGAAGAGTCTCCATCACAAGAAAAAAAGAGAGTGGGAGAAAGGGGACACCCCTGCTTCGTACCATTCCTAATTGGGAAAGAGGGGGAGAGAGTCCCATTAACTCTAACCTTTGCACTTGGGTCATCATATAAAGTCATGATTGCCTGGCGGAATCTTTCTGATATACCAAAACGCAACAACGTCTTCTGCAGGAAATCCCAATTAACCCTGTTGAAGGCCTTCTCTGCATCTATTCCTAGGAGCACCAGTGGTTGACATGTCTTCTTGGCTACTTGAATGGCTGTAATAATCCTGCAGGAGTTCTGATTCCCTTCTCTACCTGGGACAAAGCCTGCCTGATCAGGGTGTATGAGTTTAGGGAGAAAGGTGCTGAGCCTCTTGGCCAGCAGCTTTGCCCAAACTTTCACATCAACAGTTAGGAGTAAGATAGGTCTGTAGCTTCCGCAGTGTTGCGTATCATTCCCTTTTTTAGGCAGAATGGTAATTATGGCTTCAAGGGATTTTTTGTGAAGGTGTGAACCAGAAAAAAGGGATATGCAGCAGTATATTGGTAAGCTGAGGTAACAGAATGGGCAAAAACTTCTTATAATATCCCACAGGGAAGCCATCTGACCAGGATTCCTCCCCAACAGCATCGATTTAATAATCTTCCCAACCTCCTCATCCGTAATTGGTTTGAGTAGGGTCTCTGCATCATCTGTGGATAGGCAGGGTAATTGTAGTTTGCCGTCCATAATTGAACAAGAGTCCGGTCCGGATAGCTCCCCAGGTTGTACAGGTCTTGGTAGAACTCTTGGAATGCATAAGCTATATCTTTTGTCTTTCAGACTAGTTTTCCACTTTTTTTGGCTTAATAGAAACAATATAGGTGGAATCTCGCCTTTGTTTTATGAGCTTGGACATAAGTTTGGTGCCTTTATCCCCGTGGGCATAGAAACGGTATTTAGGAATATTGGTATGCTTTTGCATGGCACACATTAAGATGGTCCGTCAGCTCCCGTTTCAGCTGCAGAAACTTTGCATGGGCATGTAAAGTTTTTGTCCATTTGCAGAGATTCTATAGTTGCTATCTGGGAAAGCAGAGAGTGGAGTAATTTTTGTCTCTCCTTTTTGATCTTACATCCTAGAGCGATAAGCTCACCCCTCATCACTGCCTTATGAGCTCCCCACACAGTTGCTGATGTGTCTGCAGGGGTGTTTTCCTGAAAGAACAGCCGCAGTCTCTGTTGGAGAGACTTTAGATCAGCCTCTCTATCTAACAGTGTTTCATTTAGTCGCCACATCCGTTGCCTGGATGGTAGAAAGTTCACTAAGGCCGAGACAGGAACATGATCAGACACTGTAATAGGTTCAATAGTTACATGTTGAAGCATTTCTATGTGCCTGTCAGATATAAAAACATAATCCAATCTCTGAAAAGTTATTTGGAATGGAAAAGAAAGTATAGTCTCGCCAAGCAGCCACTAAGCACGAGTTTGAGGGTATTTTGTTAATGCGCCCCAGGGAAGCTTGTGAATGAACCAAGGAGCCTCCAGATGTATCCAGGGTAGGGGACAGTGCCACATTGAGGTCCCCTCTTACCAACCTGATGGCTTTGGCAAATTAATCAAAGCAATTCACGGTCACTTAAGCCATTGTTGTTGGCCTCTATTGCTGGAACAGACTGGCCAGGGTTACCATATCTCCTCCTATTTTCCCCTTCACAAAAATATAACGACCTTCGGGGTCTGCCTGGGTGAGCATATGCGTAAAAGATAAATGCTTGGCGACAGGAATCCCCACCCCGCGAGATGCCTTTACATAAGGGCTGTGATACCATGACTGAAAATAAGAGCGAGGCAATGAAGTACTTTGAAGTGTGTCTCCTGGACGAAACAGATGTCAGCTCATGCCTTCTTCAGGAGACAAATTATTTGAGACCTCTTCTGTGAGGTATTTAAGCCCCGAACATTGAATGTAATACACTTAATAAAAGCCATCATAATAAAGTAAGTACTCCACTTTGCCCAAGAGTAATGTTTGCCACTCGGGGAGGGAAGGAGGGATGGGGGGTACATATAAAACAATGTAGATAAGTCAGAACTAGAAACAAAAATAAACAAAACTCTTTATCTAAGTATGTAGACAGTATGATGTACAATAGCAGCGTAAGGAGAGTTCCCTGCATCGAGAGATAGCCATAGGCTTCCCATCTCCAGGAGAGGGGAAAACTAGATGTTGATGTACGTCCTAAAATGTAGCAACACAACCTGCAGAAACAAAGGATATTTCAAGCAATATCAATGGCACCCCTGATATCACCACACCATGAGGCCGGTGGAGTATTATGCACCAAAGGGTAAGGCCTCAGGCGGGGGGCACGAGTGCGGTGAACATAGGAACAGCAAAACATCAGCAAAGAATAAATAAAACAGGCACCGGGAGCCAAAGTGTAAATTCTAAACGTAGAGTGTCCCAGTTTAAAAGTGTCCCCAGTAGGCGATCATCAGCATGGAGGAAGAGCACACTAGAGTTCTCTGGTGGGGACTCTCCTGCTCACATGTAGGTGTAAGCATTAAGCCCAGGCATGTAATTGCCTCCATTTGGCATAAACTGCGCGATACTTAGCTATCCAGTGTCCTGAGTCTTGGAGCTTGGTTTTTTCTTCTGCCCGACTTTCACCCAAGGGCCAGGCTCTGGTAGCTCTGGTAATGGTGTGTTGAGTGTCGCCACTGGCATCCAAGAGGGAATTTCCATAGGAGGGATCCACAACATCGACCATGCTGTAGGGAGCTCGCCATCCGTACGGACGGTGCACTGTTTACCTTTTGTGACAAAGGTGAGTCCAAAGGGAAACAGCCACTTGAAAGCAATCTGACTGGATTTAAGGTGATCCGTCAAGGGGCGCAGTACCCAGCGTTTTTTGAGTGTTGATGGTGTATGGAATAGAAGAATTTTTGAAACTTCCAAACGCACCTCCATTTTCTCCCTGGCAGCTTTGAGGAGTGCTGTGGTGTCTAGATAACTAAGAAGTCCATATACTACGTCCCTCGGTGGCTCACCCTCCTTGGGCTTCGGCTTTAGGGACCTATAAATACGTTCAACTGTGATCCCCGAAGCCCGCTCCTCACCCAGAAGATCAGCAAATATGGCGCTGGCTGTGGTAGGTAAGCACTCGTGGGATATGGACTCAGGGACAGCTGGCATCAAAATATTTTTATGTCTGCTACTATTCTCTTGATCTTTGATCAGGGCGAAGGCCACATTAAGAGAGTCCATCTGAGCCATGCAGTTGTCTCCCAGAGCCAGATTATAGGAGAGGATGGCGGCCTGATTATTCACCCTGTGCCCAATATGCTTTATGTCACTCTTAATTTCAGCGAATTCCTGCATAAGGGAAGCGAGTGCTTGAGTTAGGTCTTGCTGCAGGAATTGGCAGGAGACTGGAGCTGGGTTGTTGGAGGGTATAGCTAGGCTAGCTTCTAGAAGATTGTCAGCATCGAAGCCTGGAAGTGCCTCCCACTCTGCATGTTCATCCGGCGCCATCTTGTTGGGCCCGTCTGGGAGCGCCGTGGCTTTCTTGTGGAGGTGTTTCTCCATGTCTGAGGGACCCCAGTTGTGCCTCATCTGGTCCAGTTTGTCTTTGGCTCTGTCTTTGCCAATTTTGACTATGGTGTGGCCAGGGTAGCCGCGAAATAGACTGTTTTTCAGCAACTGCCGTGCCCTCTCCTCTTAATTGACAGGGCCAGGCGTGATTGTGTTTTCACTGCTTGGTCCTATCAATCAAAGTGAAGAGGGTGCAGCAGTTGCAGAGAAGGCAGAGCCTCTAGGAGTAATGGCAATGCTCATTTGTATATATTAAAACTAATATATGCGGGTACATATAAACATGGGGCCAACACAGATGCCTTCAGCTGCCAAGAGCACATGCAACAAGTCAGCCAGTTTCATGGGTACAAATCTTCTGATGCCTTTTAAAGGAACAGGAAGATACTGGAGAGCATGTGCAATGAGCCGGACCGTGGTACGGTTACACGGACGCCAAATTATGCAGTGGGTCAGGATATGGGTATAATAATCTATAGTTCAGTTTGTGACGCCAATTGCAGCATGCGCAGGGTACTAACACAGGGCCCTTTAGGGTGTTGTAACTCACGTACCAGGTTAGGAATGCCAGAGTGGTGTAATGTCTCTGTGTGGTAGTGGCAATAGTGTCAACGGTGTCTCCTACCTGGGTACGGCTGGACTCCTGGATCCTGGCAAACTTGCAATAAATTGAGTGTGGTGATAGTAGGAGTAATAGAGGGATTTGTAGAAGAAATTGAGATCCAGACTTTGGGTGACGTTCAAACTTGTCTTTACTGATGGTAACTTTCATCCAAGCGAGGTACAGCATTAGTCTTAGGTCCCAGCAGGTATTGCCAATGGTTGGCAGGAATTTATGCTTCTGCTCTCTCATATACCTGGAGCTTTTGCAGGAAAAGGACATCTGCTTGTTGCTCTAAACTGTGGCAGGAATTTGGCTTCTGCGCTTTCTATCTTCTGCTGTCTTGGGGAATGACTAGCTGAGGAGGAATATGGCTTCTCCTGGTGTCTCTGGTCTCTACTCACAGTTATCTTCGCAGGGTATGGTTCTTCCTGGAACTGGAGTGGCCTGCAACTTTCTGCTTTGTTTCGTCCAGCTGAGTTGCAAAGCTCAGACTGGGCATGATGATCAATGTCTCAGCCGAGACAAGATCCTGGCTTTGGATCCCTATATCTGGGAGCTCCTACACGCACAGCCTTCCCTTAGCTGGGGCGGCTGGCACACTAACTTAACTTCCTACCCTCCCCATGAGGCAGGTATCACGACCTGGCCCTGTCCAAGGGAGAGGGAAAGGTGGTGACCCCTAACTCACCTTGAGGCTGGCACCTGACTGCCCTGACGTCCCTAGACGGGTTTCTCACCCGTACGCCGATCACGTGCCTAAACCCTGGCTTTCCCTAAGATGAGCCCTAAGTAGTGAATAGGGTGGTGGGGACACTAGTCCTCACCACTAACACTAAAGGAAAACACCAAAGAGAGGACAGACAATACAGACAAAACATATAATCCCAGGTGGGCGACAACAGCGGACAACAAAAGACCAACAGGGATCCGGAGGGTAACGCTCTGGAACGACAACCAGGAATCACAGCTACACAGCTCCAGTGGTTCAGTATAGAAGTTCAGGCAGGAAGCTCTATATCTGGCAACCAGAGAAGTGGGAGGGAGAAGATAAGGAGGTTGGGAGTGACAGACAAGAAACAGCTGAGGGGAAGAAGCTACTGATCCCTGAGTGAGACAAAAAGGATTGCAAGGCAAACACAGAAAGCTATCACTAAGAAGCAGTGCGATCTTTAGACATAGAGCGCGCAGCCACCCGCTGCGACTTCCTGATCCCGGGTATAACGGAGTCAGACGTGGCTCTTGACACCCTCGTGACAGCAGGATGTGGGCGCAGCCACTCTGCTCACAGAGGGGGAAGTTAAACTGGAATGAACTATTCCAGTCTAGAAACACTAAACTGGCTTAAGTCCCTGCCAGAACATTGCTGCCACCTGCTGGTAAACATGGAAATCACAGCAATATACATTTAACAAGGATTTCAATGCACATTTTTGAGGATGTTATGTGAAATTACATTAGATGACAATGTAAATGCCCTTAACAGGTTGTAGCGGGGTAAAAGAGTTTCGTAACACAACTCTGGGGTGTTACATTCCCCCTTACTTCGAGTTAAGCCGCCCTCGGCTTATGCTAAGGAGGGAGAGGAACCAGCTCTGGGGTACTCAAATAAGTACAAAGTGCTGCATGTATTACATATAAAGACATACATAGACTAAACATATAACGGCTACCCTAGGTTCCTGCCCGCATGAGTAGGATGTCCTAATTAACAGTTTCCCTCTCGGTATAACCAGTGAACCAAGGTCTGCACTAATCAATCACTACTGACTAACTTTGAAGTGTTCTGAGCTCTGTTAACACCAAAGAAAGCATGGGGGTGTGTTTACTCTGTAGTCCCGCCATTATGTAATGGAATGCCCGCAAATGGAAGGGTGGCTTTGTCCTGTATTCCCTTCCCTGCACCAAAGTCAAAATATAAGGCTTAAAGCACGATCACTATGGTTACTATGGGTAACTAAAATGGCACTAAGGCTTGAGGTACCATACCTTAGGCAAAGGCTCAGAAGGGGAGGTATTAGAGTCTCCATGCACTTTTGGCAATGTCACAGGAGGAGGGTATGATAATCCCATGAAACTCCTGGAAGACACCTCAGGATGGGAGCAATCCTGAACAAATAACAAGCGGGAAGGAGGGGTCAAAAACTCCTCTAACCATTCCCAAAGCAGCAGGGTTACCCGTGTAGTTACTGGACCTGCCAGGACTCACCACTACCTGGTCCTACCTGGGTACCCGGGATATATGACTCCAGATGTAGGCCATTAGTAGTAAGCGTCCATATAGGCAGTCCGTATAAAGGGGGGAGAGAACAAGAGCTGTAAAGCAAAGCACACAAGAGTAAGTTGCTACATATCTGGTTAAGTGCAAAGTTAAGTGCAATTATCACAATAAGTGCAATAAGGTCACATTGCGGCACCTAGAAGAGAATACACACAATGGGCATATAATACTTGAATGTTGCATAACATATAAACATTTAGGCAAAATATAATAATAGAGATCACAAAGAGCTCAGGTATGCGTTTGAGCCTTTTCTTTGGGTGCAAGCTTTTTACGTTGCAGTAAACATTTTTGGAAAACAGTGCAAATTTATTAGTGCAATAATATGCTCAAATAAGACTTGAGTCCTTTTACTTGATGTAGAATCCTCTGGAAACAGGCAAAAGTCAATTGTAATCCACAGGAATAATAAAGTTAATTGTAATCCATTAGGCGATATAAAATGTCATAAAAACACCTAAATATAAAATGTCATAAAAACACCTAAAAGCAGCATATTTAGAACCGTAGTTCCATAGGGCTATCAAGTAACCTGAGAAACGCCACTGCCCTCTAGTGGTGTCCTTTGGTGGTGGCTGTGTAGACAGCCTGGTGAAAGCAGCTGTGACATGCTGCAAGCCGGGATCCCTAGCCGGTGCAGAGGCGGTTAATACCTCCGGCTGAAGGGGTTCTGGTAGGCAAACTGAGGGTGCCTGGGGCTGCTTCCATGGTAACACATATGGCTGCACCCTGGGGTTAAAAGTGAGAACAGAGTTGTTTATCTGGCCCACCCACAGTGTTGGTGGGGCAGCCAGGTTAGGGATGAGTGGCTCAGGCTCAGGCTGTTCCCTGAAACGTAATCTGCCATCCTGAGTCTTTTGCAGACATCTCACTTTCCTTGCATAGCCTGGGTCCTCCTACCAGGTCTCTGGGGTAACGGCAGGGGTTAAAGGTTTGGCCAGCAGGATCACTCCGGCAGCAAATGGGCCTTGGATTGAGTGCATGGGGGTGTATTCCACCTGATCCCCTGCGTACAGATTATGACGGCCTGGGGCAAGTAATGACGCTTGACAGAGCGGTGGCCCACAAATATCCCCAGAATGATTGTCTTGTAGGAAGCCCACTCCTCTTTCAATGGAGAACCAGAGCACAGTCCCAGTGCGTCTGGTTAGCTTAGGGTCTCCTGGTTGGGGATCATCTATAACTTGTTTCACCCATTCTTCCACGGCTGACTTATATTCCCAGGCCGTCTGGGCATGGGTAGTGATCTCGGTGGGGACCTCCGGGTTCAAGCGTCCTGCTCTGGCGGTATTTGCTCTGGGTGGCGGAGTGAAAGTTCCGGCCGCCTCAGCTGCACCAGTAGGTGTGCATGGCAGAGCAGGCTTGGGCCTATCAGGGGTATCGGGACCCACCGGGAGCGGTGCAGGGGCAGCTTCGGACCGGGCCTGGGCCTCAGGGAGTGTGTCTGCTCCTACCTGATGACGCGGCCGGGTGGCCGGTTTCAATGCCTCGTGGTGGTGCGCGGGGGCCTCCGCGATAGGTGCCGTCATCAGGGTCGTCTTTGAGGTTGCAGATGCCGTCGGTGACGCAGGTATGTTCAGGGCCTGGACAGCTTGGCTGGCGGTAGTATCCGCAGGAGCAGGCTTGATGCTGGCGGCCATCTTGGGGGATGTCTTGTCCTCGGCGCTGGCAGCAGTCTGGTTTGCCGAGTCGATAGCCGCGGAGGGATCCCCTGCCTCCGAGGTCTGGACCGGAGTTGCGACGTCCTCTTCCGCGGGAGCGGGTTCGGAAACGGCAGCCATCTCAGTTTGGTCGGCGGCGGCTGTCTCTCCACTAGTTGCGGCATGCGCAGGCTCTGGTAACGCTCTGAATGTACAGGGGCTAGCTCTCTTCACGAGCTGGGAGACTCGGATCTCAGGTACGGTGGGCTCGTAGACAAGTTCTCCCTGTATCGCCATCTGGTCCCCTTTTGGTGATGGGAGCGCCATATTGCTTGCGTCTCCCTTCTCACTCAGTACAGAGCATGAGGGTGGAGCCCAGAGGGAGGAGTCTGCACTCCCTAGGCTCGCATTACAGAGTTCTTGGTGGGCAGGCTTTAGAGTTCCCGCTTCTAGGGGGGCGTATTCGGCATCTTCGCGCTCTTGAGAGGGCGTTCTTGAGTTTTCCCGCTTCTGACAGGCATGGATAGGCGGCGCCATTTTGCGAATACAGCGAATTAACCCTTTGAGTGCTCGTGGGCACCACATAGTGCTTTCTGGCACAGCAATAAAGCAATAAAGTCAATTTTCAGGGTTTTGGCACAAATCCCAGATCCTGCAATACTGTAAAAGGCATCCTGTTAAGGCACACAATTGGATCCAGTTCTGTTGTAGCACACAATTGAATCCGGTTATGCAGGGATAGGCACACAATTCAATCTGATTCTGTTATGGCACACAATTCAGTTCATATCCTGTTCCACCAAAAATGCAATAGAGCCGGACCGTGGTACGGTTATACGGACGCCATATTATGCAGTGGGTCAGGATATGGGTATAATAGTCTATAGTTCAGTTTGTGACGCCAATTGCAGCATGCACAGGGTACTAATGCAGGGCCCTTTAGGGTGTTGTAACTCACGTACCAGGTTAGGAATGCCAGAGTGGTGTAATGTTTCTGTGTGGTAGTGGCAATAGTGTCAACGGTGTCTCCTACCTGGGTACGGCTGGACTCCTGGATCCTGGCAAACTTGCAATAAATTGAGTGTGGTGATAGTAGGAGTAATAGAGGGATTTGTAGCAGAAATTGAGATCCAGACCTTGGGTGAAGTTCAAACTTGTCTTTACTGATGGTAACTTTCATCCAAGCGAGGTACAGCATTAGTCTTAGGTCCTAGCAGGTATTGGCAATGGTTGGCAGGAATTTATGCTTCTGCTCTCTCATATACCTGGAGCTTTTGCAGGAAAAGGATGTCTGCTTGTTGCTCTAAACTGTGGCAGGAATTTGGCTTCTGCGCTTTCTATATTCTGCTGTCTTGGGGACTGACTTGCTGAGGAGGAATATGGCTTCTCCTGGGGTCTCTGGTCTCTACTCACAGTTATCTTCACAGGGTATGGTTCTTCCTGGAACTGGAGTGGTCTGCAACTTTCTGCTTTGTTTCGTCCAGCTGAGCTGCAAAGCTCAGACTGGGCATGATGATCAATGTCTCAGCCGAGACAAGATCCTGGCTTTGGATCCCTATATCTAGGAGCTCCTACATGTACAGCCTTCCCCTAGCTGGGCCGACTGGCACACTAACTTAACTTCCTTCCCTCCCCATGAGGCAGGATGTGGGCGCAGCCACTTTGCTCACAGAGGGGGGAGCTAAACTGGAATGAACTATTCCAGTCTAGAAACACTAAACTGGCTTAAGTTACTGCCAGAACATTGCTGCCACCTGCTGGTGAACATGGAAATCACAGCAATATACATTTAACAAGGATTTCAATGCACATTTGTCAGGATGTTATGTGAAATTACATGAGATGACAATGTGAATGCCCTTAACAGGTTGTAGCGGGGTAAAAGAGTTTCGTAACACAACTCTGGGGTGTTACACATGGACCACCAATTCAGGCACCAAACCGTGAGTAATCTGGTGGCCATGCCTGCCAGAAGAAGGGAGATGCTGGTGGGCACAGATTGCTGGCGCTACAGAGTTTAGTGCAGCTCCCCTCTCGTAGCAGTGACGTGTTCTACCTCCATAGCGAAGGTTCTGCTTGATGAGCTATTTATACACAAACCACATGAAAATGCATTCAATTCTGCATAAAACCTAATATGTTGAGCCAGACAGACATTGGAGAGAAGTAGGATGGGGAGAAAAATTTAGGGCTATGCATTTCTATGAAGAATTGGAGACCCTATGACAAAAGCAGAGATCCACAGAGGCTACAAATGGCCTCTTTGATCTAGCTACAATAATAAGGCGCAGTCGGGCACATAACTGCCTGACACAAAAAGAAAAGCTCAGCATATAGCAGTGGAATATAAATGAGTTGCCTGCACAGTTATGTTTTAACTCTATTGAAAGATGTATTAGGCACAACCTAAGGCTACTTTCACACTAGCGTTTTTTTGCGGATCGATCATGGATCTGCAAAAACGCTTCCGTTACAATAATACAATCGCATGCATCCGTCATGAACGGATCCGGTTGTATTATGTTTTCTATAGCCATGACACATCCGTCTTGAACACCATTGAAAGTCAATGGGGGACAGATCTGTTTTCTATTGTGTCAGAGAAAACGGATCCATCCCCATTGACTATGGGTACTTTCACACTTGCGGCAGGACAGATCCGACAGGCTGTTCACCCTGTCGGATCCGTCCTTCCGCTATTTCGCCGTGCCGCCGGACCGCCGCTCCGTCCCCATTGACTATAATGGGGAGGGGGCGGAGCTCCGGCGCAGTACGGCAGTTCGCGGTGAGAAGCCGCCAGACTAAAAAGTCGGACATGCAGGACTTTTATAGTCAATGGGGACGGAGCGGCGGCATGGCGAAATAGCGGAAGGACGGATCCGACAGGGTGAACAGCCTGTCGGATCCGTCCTGACGCAAGTGTGAAAGTAGCCTTACATTGTGTGTCAGGACGGATCCGTTTGGCTCTTCTTCATCAGCGTTTTGGTGTCCGCCTCCAGAGCGGAATGGTGACTGAACGGAGGCAAACTGATGTATTCTGAGTGGATCCTTTTACATTCAGAATGCATTAGGGCAAAACTGAATTTTGAGAGCCCTGAACGGATCTCACAAACGGAAAGCCAAAACACTTTTTGCCCACTTTTTTAGACCTGGCGTGAGTGGGGAAAATTCACAGATTACCTTTGCACCGCAATCTGTGCCAGAAATACACCTAATATAGGCATATTTCTGTTTAATAAATGACCCCCTAAGTTCATTGATTCAAAAAAGTTTAAAAAAATTAATCTAAAGCACTTTTTCCATAAACTTTTCAAAAAACACATGCACACATATATTATCATCACATTCCTGGTATAAGCTGTGGCGGTGGAGCAGCCAGAGGGCCATATGAGAGCCATTAAAATGGTGTATCTCACCCAGAGGAAGCTGGGTGAGATCAAGAAAGGAAAATAGGGTCTGCACCAGCCAGGCTGGTAATGAAGATAATTAGCAGCCAGCTGAAGAGCTCAGGTAAGGGTCCATTCACACGTCAAAATGGGTCCGCATCCGTTCCATACTATTTCGGAACAGGTGCGGACCCATTCACTTTCAATGGGTCCGCAAAAGATGCGGACAGCACACCGTGTGCTGTCCACACTTCCGTTCCATGGCCCCGCAAAAAAATAAAACATGTCCTATTCTTTTCCGTAGCCACAGACAAGAAAAGGCATTTCTATCATAGTGCCGGCCATGTGCGGTCCGCAAAATGTAGAACTCACATGGCCGGTGTCCGTGCTTTGTGGATCCGCAATTTGCAGACCGCAAAACTGTTGCAGACATGTGAATGGACCCTTAATGTGGGTTGAGCTCCTCAATCAGGGCTCCCAGTCTGGGGAAGGAGCAGGCTGAGCAAGGCCTGTGGGACCCTTTGACCTGTGTGGGGTAAGCACTGAGTTGTGTTTTGGGGAGCTGGGTGGTAGACCCAGATCCTGATAGAGAGGGAAAATTTATGTTTATAGGTTATGTTTTTGATGCCTGTAAAAGTGACAATAAAGCTGATTGTGGCCAGTTTGCACCCAAATCTGCAATGTTGGAGTGGCTTCTTGAGGTGTGCCAACCATCTAAGCTGAGAAGACGGCGATCCTGGAGAGCTAAGTGTCCCCGAGATGATACAAAACAGACAGCGGGGGAACTGATCTGACATGATAGCTGGGCTCCTGCTCTAAGGATCTGGAATGGCTAAAGCGCCAATCTGGGCCATTTAACCCCTTAGATCAGTGTTCCTCAACTTCAGTCCTCAGTGCCCACCTGCCGGTCAGGATTTGAGAATATCCCACAGAATGAATACCAGTGGTAAGTACTGATGCACTGATCCTAATTATATCAGCTGCCCAATACTAAAAAAAAACTGAAAACATGACCGGCAGGTGGGCCCTGAGGACCGGAGTTGAGGAACACTGCCTTAGATGACATGGTGGATAGCAACTGTGGCATCTAAGTGGTTTAGAGGGAAGGAGCTTCCTCTGTTTCCCATCAACACCTTGCGAATTTAATTGTGGGGTGCAGATGTCTATATATGGCAGCCTGGAGTCTAATGGAGGGCCCAGGCCTGAATTCAGCATATGCTGTACAATGTACAGCACTGTGCTTGGTGAACTGAGAGAAAGCCGCTGGGCTAATGTGAGCACTGGCGCCTCCTCAAACAGTTGATTGGCGGGGGTCCTGGGTGTTGGACCCCCACCAATCAAATACTGATGACCTAACCATAAGATAGGCCTTCAGTAAAAAAGTTTTAGAAAACCCCTTTCATTCACCCAGTTAAAAATGTAAATATAAAATGCAAAAATAACATAATTTCTTTTTTTCCAATTCCTCCCAAACAATAAATAATGTAAATTAATAATTTTCATATACCATAAATGGTACTAGTGAAAACTGCTTCACTTCCTGTCAAAAAAAGCCCTATTCAGCTACCTTGACAGAAAAATGAATAAGTTATGGCTCTTGGAATGCATCCGCCATTACAAAACGGACATCGCCAAAGTGCGGACCTTTTTCTCCATCTGGGCACCGCTGCCATGTCACCCCGAGGTCCATCTTCTGCACCAGCCACTTTTCATGGGCAATACGCAAGTAGCTTGTGACTATCTGCCTAAGGCTACTTTCACACTGGCGTTTTGGCTTTCCGTTTGTGAGATCCATTCAGGGCTCTCACAAGCGGTCCAAAACGGATCAGTTTTGCCCTAATGCATTCTGAATGGAAAAGGATCCGCTCAGAATGCATCAGTTTGCCTCCGATCAGTCTCCATTCCGCTTTGGAGGCGGACACCAAAACTCTGCTTGCAGCATTTTGGTGTCCATCTGACGAAACTGAGCCAAAACGGATCCGTTTCCTATCACACAATCTGGCACAATAGAAAACAGATCCGTCCTCCATTGACTTTCAATGGTGTTTAAGACGGATCCGTCTCAGCTATGTCAAAGATAATACAAAGATAATACAAACAATACTGAACGGATGCAGACAGTTGTATTATCAGAATGGATGACGGATCCGCACCAAACGCGAGTGTGAAAGTAGCCTTTAGATAGCAGATTTATTTTGTTATCGTTAGGTGCAGTCCTTAGGAGCTATAATGACTGACAGTATATACATGAATCATTATTGTGGTAAATCAGTTTTAACTATCTGATGTTCATGTAAGGCAGCACACTGAATTTGATATCTGCAGTATTAACTGTGATGGGGGATATTTATGTTGAATATATGACTAAGTAACCATTAATCGTGTCTGTGAAACATATGTTGGCGACACTATTTCAAGTGCACCGTTCTGTCCCCCGATGAGCCCAGACTGAGTTGGGCGAAACGCGTTGGAACTGAAAAGGGACTACGAGAATTTGGTCTTGCTACACCAATATCATTCATAATACTGTATCATTGTTTATACCATTAATTTGGCAACTGTGGAAAAAGGTGTCTGATTTGGAGTAGTGTGTGTTTCTTTTTTCACACTGGGTTTATCATTTTCGGTTTACGCCTGTTTATTATTTTGTGCGCTTGTGGTAGATTATTCATGATTTAGTGAGAGGTCATCTATCTAGTGGGCCACTTATCCCACCTATCCCCAATCTATATTAAAGGCTATGTTTTAACAAGGTAGTAAGCCTGTAATACTCTTGGAATGCAGCAACATAAAAACTATCATACTATAATACAATGATACTATAATACTAAAGTAGTAATACATTAATCCTTTCACGCATTTGGAAGTAACTGTATGTCCAAATTGCAAGTGGCTTTCTGCAAGTGACATCCGAAGTCGATTTGCATAAAACTTCGTTCTAATACTGTACGGAGCAGGAGCGCCGTACAGTATTAGAATGTATTGGCTCCGATGAGCTGAAGTTATTACTTCGGGAAGTCTCACGAGACTTTGCATAATAACTTCATTAATCAATTTCTACTGTAAAAAAAACATTTCCCGAACTCGGGTTCGTCTCCAAGTGGTAACCCTTGTATCTCAGAAACAGCTGAACATTTTTAATAATACCGAATACAATGTTTTTTTACAGTAAAAATTGATTTATGAAGTTATTATGCGAAGTCTCGCTGGACTTCACGAAGTAATAACTTCAGCTCATACGGGCCAATACATTCTAATACTGTACGGAGCGCTCGCTCCATACAGTATTGATATGAAGTATTATGCAAATCGACTTCGGATGTTTCATCCCAAGTCGATTCACTCATCCCTAATTATAACTAAAAAAAATGTCCCCACTATGAATTTATTCCCTAACCAGTCTGTGAAGACAGAAGATTCCTGACATTGTATAAAACGTTCAAAGCGTTGTGTGACTAGACATTATATACTGCTATGAAAGCCAGCACAAAGCGTATAAAGGCTCCATTTTGTTAGAATTGTCAGTTCTCTCCTTTTGATTTTCACTAATGCTCCATTGAAGTACATTTTGCATTGCCTGCTGACATGATTTGATAAAAATCCCTATTGCAATTGCTAGCATTCTAAGTGTGCGACTCTTGATACCGAACTATGTTAAAGTGACGAGTGAGAAGATTTAGGGGCCTGAAGCATAATAAAAAGCTAAACAGACATTAAAGCTATGGAAATATGCTTTTGAAGTATACATAACTGTAACTGCACAACTTGTTACCCTTCTGGCATGTAATAGAAGGAATATAGCTAACACCCTTGTTTCATTCCTTAGGTGCAATATATTTCTTCAAAGGAAAAGAGTACTGGAAAGTCCTCGACAATAAGATGGAGGCAGAGCAAGGCTACCCACAATCCATTGCAAGGGACTGGCTAATATGCAGTGATATGCAGTCAGACGGACCAAGTTCAGAAACCATTCGGACTGGTGCCCATTCCAGCCAGGGCCAGCAAGATGAGAACAGGTCAGAGAACGGGTACGAGGTCTGTTCTTGTACATCTTCAGCAGAGTCTCACTGTACCAGCTTATCTACTGACATTTCATGGGTCCTGGTACACGTCTTCACAGCAGCCTTGATCTCGTTCTTATGATGCGCCTATCTAATGGATTCTACTATTACGTAAAAGGACTTCGGGAGGGGGAGGTCAGTCATTGAGATCCTCACAGTACAACGCCGCACTACAGGCCAAACATTCCGAGAAGCGTGGAAGTGAAAAATACCAAATTCTCCATGAGAAATGAACGTTTTAGGTGCTCTGTAATGCGGTGCTCAAATTAGTGGAAAGTATGGAGTATAAAAGAACCAGTAAAAAGCTGGGCAAAGGAGCTGGTTTTGGTGCCTGGGTGAAAGAAGAATATATCAGGACATATAAGTTCTGCAAATTCTGACTGAAGGAATGAGCAGAGCTGGTGTCGCTTACATTATGTTCCTGCATCAATTTTGCTGTACAAGACTTAAAGGGAAACTATCATCCAAATATATTCATATATATATTTTTAATATGTTATTTAAAAATAATGAGATATCATTAAAGATGTATGGTTTCGTTTTTGGCCACTAATGTTAACGTTTCTGGTGGGTGCCGTTATCTTCACTATGAAGGGTTTTGGAACCGCGCTGCTCTGGACCAAGTCTCCCGATAAACGTGAATGGCAGAGGATGAGCCCCTTTCTCCCAACACCCAAAGGATCCAATCTTCAAAAGATCTCCTCCTCTAAGGGTTTAAATGGCAGGAACCTGACGTTCTGATATCTTGTATTATATGCTTTTTGTCTACCAACTCTTGTGAGTATAATAAAACCTTTTAAGAAAAAATTGCAAAGGGTGCTTCACTATTCTGCCTATCCCATTTAAACCCTTAGAGGAGGAGATCTTTTGAAGATTGGATCCTTTGGGTGTTGGGAGAAAGGGGCTCATCCTCTGCCATTCACGTTTATCGGGAGACTTGGTCCAGAGCAGCGCGGTTCCAAAACCCTTCATATTGTATTCACCAGTGTGTATGACCTACCACACTACTCCGGGACCAGCAGCAGCGCAAGTAATTTGTCGGTGTTGGGACACAGGACTGACTTTTCATTTTGCTTTTTTGCCGTTATCTTCACTGCCTGCAAGCATCACAGCTGCTATTGCTGAATCCATTTCTTTGCTGAACAAGCGCTCCTCGTCTATCACAATAGCAACAGTGGCATCTGCAGTCTGTATGAATGGATCACCTTCACATGAAAAAGTAAAGTAGCACTAACACGTTTTAGGAAAATCTAGAGAGTGATAGTTTCCCCCTTAAAAGGCTATGTACACCTTCAGGGGCGTTTTTTTTTTTTATTATTGTATTTTACTTATTTTCAGCTAAAAATCATTTTTTCAATTGGTATTATTAAAAATGTTCAGCTGTTTCTGAGATACAAGGGTTAAAAATCTGTCTGTTTGCAAGTTGTGATTTTCTGTTTTCTTTGAATCCAGTAAGGTCACTTGTAGCGCTTATCTCTGATCTACTCATAAACACTTATTTACGCTATATCATTATCAGCTTGATAAAAATTGAGCTATAATAAGTGTTTATGGGGTCTGGAGATCAGACCCCATGAGCAGTCAACTGACAGGATTCAAAGAAAACAGAAAATCATAGCTTGCAAACAGACATTTTAACCCTTGTATATCGAAGACGGCTGAACATTTTTAAGGAGGACCAAATGAAAAAATTATTTTCAGCCCAAAATTAGTAAAGTACAATGATAAAAAAAAATGTCTCTGAAGATGAACATATCCTTTATGTTTTTCACAAGTGTGAAGGAGCCACTTTTTTCACTTCTTGCTGTTTTGCTATCAGGGCTTCTGAAAAGACCCAGTAATTGAGCACTGCCACAAGTGAATTCTGTAACTCTGCTTCTTTTATTTTCTGACAAGCAGTTGTACAATAAAGAGGCACATCTTGTTTACACCGTGAACGAGATAATGATTGTATTATGTTTCCACTACAAATGAAGTATGAAGATAGCTGCCATCACTGCTGATCCCCTCATGCAAATGCCGACTCGACTAGGCTGAGCAAGTACGTGTAGGAACAGGGGAAGAAAGAGCTGCCAGACTTCTATGGCTGCCGCTTATCTCACCAAGAACAAAAGGATCAGGCAGCTGAAATCCAACCATACATCGGAGGAGAATCGGGAGGCCACCATACAATAGGCAAGGTGGCGCCTGCTACCTTAACAACATAGAAACTCTTCCTGTTGTGTATTACACAGACAGCTCTGGATCCAGACATAGTAGTCAAAATGTGTCACCTCTGGAGTTTGTTGTCGATTTAATGTGAACTTCACTTCTGTGCATTGAAGGGGTTAAATCCATGGTAAAAATCCACAACATAATGAACCTGCTAGACATGCAGAGGGTTTTCATACCCCCATCCACATATGATGCACCACACCACAAATCTGGAACAACTTAACATAGCCTGATATAGACGAGAATGCTAGTGTGAATATGAGTCTAATGTATAGTTGGCTGTAGACCAAAACTTTTCTGCAACAGTGTAAAAAAATTCAGGATTACACATACCGGTAATCATTTTTCCATGAGCCCATAACAGCACCCTTGAGAGAGAGACCGCCTCCATCCAGGACAGGAAACCCCTGTGGAGAGCTTTAAAGGAGGGATCTTGCCCCTATAGCACCAGTTAATTGCGAGAACTCGTCCTGTAAAATTCTAAGAATTCTATTTTTTTATTTATTATTAAAATATATATATTTTTTTATAAAAACCTCAAAAAATATGGTGGGAATAAATCCTGGGTGCTGCCAGGGGCTCATGGAAAAATTATTACTGGTAAGTGTAATCCTGAATTTCCCCTACGCCCATGACAGCACCCTTGAGAGACGACTAGAATAGAACTAGCTTAGGGGGGGACTACTGCCTGTAAAACTTTTCTTCCAAAGAACAGGCGCTCATTAGACTCGTCCAGTCTATAGTGTCAAAAAAAGGTACAAGGGGACTTCCAGGTGGCCTCCCTACAAATCTGCTCTAAGGTTGCATCAGCTCTTTCCACCCAGGAGGTAGAGACGGATCTGGTTAAGTGAGCCCCAAACCACGAAGGTGGAGACTCACCCGCTGCAGAATAGGCTAAGAAAATAGCGCCCACAATCCATCTGGCTAATGTTCTGGAAGAAACTATATCAGTGGTGCCAGATGTGGCACTTAGAGCCTTCTTTGTGGGCACCCACGCCTGGAAAAAGTCTAAGGCGTACCAATATGCCTGAAAATTTTCCTGCCATTCATCAGGGCGCTCTATGAACGGCACAGGCAGCGCACTAAATGTAGGCAGGCTAATATAGCTAAATGATGAAGTACATGGAACATATACTATCGGACTGTAGTATTCAGGGTAAATTGCCGTGTTGGCACCTTGCGATAAATATGTGGCTTTTGGGTTACAGTTTGGGCACTCAGTCTGTAAAAGGTTTGCCATCACTGAACTATATCATCCTTACTTCTACCTCCAAATTGCACAAACAGCCTAAAAGATTTTCTCCACTGGCTAGTAACTTTCAAATATTCAGAGAGGCACCTCCTGATGTCTAGGCAATGGAGCCTCCTTTCTTTCTCATTCTTCGGGGGTTGACATAAGGAAGGAAGGACAATGTCTTGAGAGCTATGAAACGGTGAAACCACCTTGGGACGGAACGAAGGATCTGTTCTAATGAGAACTCTATCCTCCAAAATATTAGTATAGGGTGGAGATGCCGAGAAAGCAGAAATCTCTCCAAATAACAAGAGTTTGGTGGCTCACTTACTGTCCACTAATGGAAAAGGTGCACTGCCTCTCAGCACTCCCTGTTGCTGGTGTGGTAAAAGAATTTGAGTAAGGTTGGGCGTCACTCAATATCAGGCAATCAAATAGAAAAAATAGGGTGATGTCTGAAAATTATTTATATATATCATACTTTAAAATTTTCACAACATGTTGCATAAAAATCATTAAGATAAAAACAATACACACTAAAATATCACGTATCTAAAACTTCACCTAAAATAACAAAAATCAGTGCCACCGAGTCTCTGAGGCCCTGGTGAGCCTAACTTATCAATTGTCCTCAACAGTTTAGTTCAGAGGCATAGGTAGTAATCATCAGAAACTTGCATAGTGATGTCACGGCCATGGCTATGACCGTGACTCCTCAACCGCATGCGGTTGTCAGCGGTTTAGTTTGATTGTCGATCACAGGTGAGGGCTGTGGTATTTGCCTCACCTGTGCTTGCCGCTGGCAACGGTATGTATGTGGCAGCATAGCACTCTGAGCTGTATTGTTGCAGCTTGCTATGTTGTGCATGCGGTTGCACCTAGCAATCTTTCTGTTAGGTGTGTGTGTGTGTATGTATGTCTGTGTACACTCTGTGTTATGTGTGCTGTGCACTTACATCTTCCCCTCACTGTGGTTGTCCGTGGCAACGTTTGGTCATTGTGTGTACATGTGGTGGCAGTGTCCCGGCCTTCGGGCTGACTCCCAGGACATGAGTGCCACCCATGTCGTTGCCTGCGGCAACAGCCACTGTGTGTGTGTTGTTTGGACACTTCTCCTTTTAAGTGTGTGTTTCCCTTCTTTGGTGCTGGAAGGGTTAACTCCCTTCCCAGTGTGTGTTTGTTTCACTGGGTGTGTCCGACTGTGGGGTGTGGCTTCTTGGCCTATAAAGCCTCACTGTTTTCCCAGGTCTGCAGGTTGCTTCAGCCATGTTTAGCTGGAGCAGCCTCCTGTGTTTTCTACCTGCCAGTGAGAGCCACCCCTGTGGTCATAACCATAATGTCACATTTAAGTTTATGTCTAGTTATGTGTGATGTCTATTTGATGTTTCCTTGTGATTTTGTGCAGCTATGGATCTGGGTCCCTGTGTGGGGATGCGTTGTGATCTCCACCCTGCCAGCACAGGGATCCAGTCAGCAAGGCTGTGGCAGGTAGGTGGAACTCCTTGTTCACCTGCCATATCCATAGAGCTGTTTATGTTCCCCCTTTTCCAGCAGCTTGGCCATTGAGACTCCTGCTCCTCCGTGCCTAGGAGGAGTGGGTTGTCTTACCCTGCTCCTTAGCCCAGGGACCGGACGGAGGGTAAGTCAGGGCTCCTAGGTTCCTGCGCATGGGTCCTCCTACCTTTAAGGTCGGCCCATGCAGCTAGGAGTTAGGGTCAGGTTAGGGATGCTGTAGGAGGTGACCTGCTCCCTAATCCTGTTGTCCTGGCCGAGGAGCCATAACATCAACTGCCATCGCACGGCTGAGGATTTCCCCCATCCTCAGCCGTGACAGTATGACCACAGTCGCTTCTCACGTGGCGTCCCTCGAAAGAGGGGGCAGCATGTACCGCCATCTGCGGAAGGGGTGCATGCGCGTTCTCCGGAGGGAGAGCGTTATAGGGGTATCACCGGTGACGGCGCGGTGAGTGGCATTCCCGCCATTCCTTTCTCACCGTGTTCGTGCTGGTGTTTCCTTGTTTGTCATTCCCCTCCCCCCCTCCCATTGTTTTTTGTGCCTCACCAACCTTCCCCTTTTGTTGTTGGGAGGGGCTTTGAGGGATGGGAGTATCTGTCCCTCGAAAGAGGGTGAAGCATGTACCGCCGTCTGCGGAAGGGGTACATGCGCGCTCTTCGGAGGGAGAGCGGTCTGGGGGTTTCGCCTCTGACGGCGCGGTGAGTGGCGTTTCCCCGCCATCCCTTCACCGTTGCCTCGTTTTGGCGTCCCCCTGATTTTATTGCACGGTGGTGTTTCTTTGGTATGCGGTATGCATACCTTCGAAAGAGGGTGCAGCATGCAGTGCCATTCCCTTGTGGCCTGCATGCGCGTTCTCCGGAGGGAGAGCGTTCCGGGGGGATCTCCGTTAACGGCACGGTTGGTGGCTTATTCCCCGCCACCTTTCCTTCCGTGTCCGTGTTGGGGATCCCTCGTCCCTCTCCAGGTTCCCATCTCTGGTCGTTTGCTGGCAGCACTCCGTAAGTGGTCCGGCTGCGTGCTGGTTAGGAGTGTCTGCTGGCAGCGACTGGAGTGGGGACGTCAGTGGAGAGTCCCCTCGTCCACTCTCAGTGGTTCCATTCTTGTGTCGCTGGTGCGGGCTGAAGGCCTCGTCGGACTGGCTGTGTTGTGTGCTGGGAGAGGATGCAGCTGACAGCGACTTTCTGGGAACCATGTCCTGAGAGTGGACGTTCCCTTCTCCTATCCCCTTGTGTTAGTCTCTCACCAGTTTCCTTTTTTTCGGTAGGGGGGATTTGAGGGGTGGGAGTGTCTTGGCCATGGCTATGACCGTGACTCCTCAACCGCATGCGGTTTTCAGCGGTTTAGTTTGATTGTCAATCACAGGTGAGGGCTGTGGTATTTGCCTCACCTGTGCTTGCCGCTGGCAACGGTATGTATGTGGCAGCATAGCACTCTGAGCTGTATTGTTCAGCTTGCTATGTTGTGCATGCGGTTGCACCTAGCAATCTTTCTGTTAGGTGTGTGTGTTTGTATGTCTGTGTACACTCTGTGTTATGTGTGCTGTGCACTTACATCTTCCCCTCACTGTGGTTGTCCGTGGCAACGTTTGGTCATTGTGTGTACATGTGGTGGCAGTGTCCCAGCCTTCGGGCTGACTCCCAGGACATGAGTGCCACCCATGTCGTTGCCTGCGGCAACAGCCACTGTGTGTGTGTTGTTTGGACACTTCTCCTTTTAAGTGTGTGTTTCCCTTCTTTGGTGCTGGAAGGGTTAACTCCCTTCCCAGTGTGTGTGTGTTTCACTGGGTGTGTCCGACTGTGGGGTGTGGCTTCTTGGCCTATAAAGCCTCACTGTTTTCCCAGGTCTGCAGGTTGCTTCAGCCATGTTTAGCTGGAGCAGCCTCCTGTGTTTTCTACCTGCCAGTGAGAGCCACCCCTGTGGTCATAACCATAATGTCACATTTAAGTTTATGTCTAGTTATGTGTGATGTCTATTTGATGTTTCCTTGTGATTTTGTGCAGCTATGGATCTGGGTCCCTGTGTGGGGATGCGTTGTGATCTGCACCCTGCCAGGACAGGGATCCAGTCAGCAAGGCTGTGGCAGGTAGGTGGAACTCCTTGTTCACCTGCCATATCCATAGAGCTGTTTATGTTCCCCCTTTTCCAGCAGCTTGGCCATTGAGACTCCTGCTCCTCCGTGCCTAGGAGGAGTGGGTTGTCTTACCCTGCTCCTTAGCCCAGGGACCGGACGGAGGGTAAGTCAGGTGTAACGGTCGTGTACACACACACACAGGGGGGAGGGAAGTGACCACTGCGCTCCACCCTTACCCCTGGCCCTGCCTACTTGCCTCGCGAGTCCTAATGACAGGGGACATCTGGACGGCAATCCCTAACTTGGAGTAAGTGCAGGGATGACAGACAGACAAACAACAGGACGTGAACGGACCGAGTCAATACCAGGAAAGCTGCAAAGTACAAATGGAGCAGGCAAAAGGATGGTCAGGGAACAGGATCAGGTAAGTATTCAGCAGTCCAACAAATAGCCAGGAACCTAGAAAGTAACAGGCAACCTGTAGCCAGCAGGCTGCCTGTATTTATAGTGGGGAGTGAGGGTCATGTGACGTGGCCAGCGTCACATGACCGACAGACCAACCAGTCGAGCACCGAGTGATCAGCTCGGCGCTCAAGGCAGACTAGGAGCAGGGAGCCACCCAGCTAGCAAAGCCGCCCTGGGAATGAGGTCAAACACAGAACCTCATTCCAAAAGCTAAGCAACAGTTTTGCGGGCAATGGGGGACCGAGTGCACCTTCGGAACCCCATGACAGTACCCCCCCTTTTACGAGGGGCCACCGGACCCAAGACTTCAGGCGTTGGCTTTTCAGGGTGTTCTAAATGAAATTTACGAACAAGTCTAGGAGCATGAACCTCCCTGGCAGGTACCCAAGATCTCTCTTCAGGTCCATACCCCTTCCAGTGAATCAGGTACTGCAAGGAATTACGCACCTTCCTGACATCCACTATTTTAGACACCACATACTCGACAGCATCATTAACAAGAACCGGTGGAGGCGAGGCTTTTGATGGTACCACCGGTTCAAAATATTTTTTAAGCAGAGATTTATGGAACACATTATGAATGTGGAATGACTCAGGCAGCTCCAACCTAAAAGATACCGGGTTAATCACTTCCGTGATCTTATATGGTCCAATAAAACGAGGAGCAAATTTTTTAGAAGTTACCTTGAGAGATAGATTCTTGGAGGACAACCATACTTTATCCCCAACCTGAAAGTTTACCCCCCTTGAACGTCTCCTATCGGCCTTGAGTTTTTGAGAACATTGAGCCTTTTCTAGGTTCGATTGAACCCGGGCCCAAACTGTGCACAGTTCGGAGGAGAGTTTATCCGCTTCAGGGTTAGAGGAGGAGACGGACGACCCAGAATGAAAACGGGGATGAAAACCATGGTTACAAAAGAAAGGGGAGACCCCAGCAGAAGAATTGACACGGTTATTCAAAGCAAATTCAGGCAACGGAAGGAATTTGACCCATAATTGCTGGTCATCAGCAACATACAACCTCAAGAATTGTTCCACAGACTGATTAAGGCGTTCAGTCTGCCCATTACTCTCAGGATGGTAGGCGGAAGAAAAAGACAATGAAATTTTACATCTTTGACAGAAGGCCCTCCAGAATTTGGACACAAACTGCACACCCCTGTCAGAAACAATATTTTCCGGGATGCCATGTAAACGAACAATCTCTCTCACAAAAATAGACGCCAGGGTTTTAGCATTCGGAAGTTTAGACAGGGGAATGAAATGAACCATCTTGCTAAACCTATCGACCACTACCCAAACCACAGTCTTACCCTCCGCCAGCGGTAGGTCAGTTATAAAGTCCATCGAGATATGGGACCAGGGTCTACTGGGAATGGGTAGGGGTCGTAGGTTACCAGCAGGGCGAGTCCTAGGTGTCTTGGACCTGGCACAAACCTCACAGGCTGACACGTAGGACTTGACATCTCTAGTTAGAGTGGGCCACCAATAAGATCTAGAAACCAGATCCTTAGTGCCCTCAACACCCGGATGTCCACAAAAGGCAGAATCGTGACACTCACCCAACAGCTGGAGACGAAATTGTACGGGAACAAACAACTTATCTGTTGGGGTGGGTACCGGTGCCAGATGTTGTTCAGACCTAATGAGAACCGAGATATCCTGGGTAAGAGCTGCTAAGAAGATTTTTGCTGGTAGGATGGATTCAGGTGGTACCTCAGTAGGTTGAAAAGCCTGGAAGCTCCGAGATAATGCGTCCGCCTTCACATTTTTACTTCCCGGCCTGAACGTGATGGAAAAATCAAAACGAGTAAAAAACAGAGCCCATCTGGCTTGACGGGGATTCAACCTCTTAGCAGACTCGAGAAACATAAGGTTTTTATGGTCAGTGACAACAGTTACACAATGTCTTGCCCCCTCCAGGAAATGCCTCCACTCCTCAAATGCCCATTTAATGGCCAGCAGCTCCCTATTCCCTATGTCGTAGTTTCTCTCCGTGGGAGAGAATTTCCTGGAGAAGAAGGCACATGGTCTCAGATTAGTGAGGCTAGCAGGACCTTGTGAAAGGACTGCTCCTACGCCGTCCTCGGACGCATCCACCTCCACAATAAAAGGTTTCTCCTGATCAGGCTGGATCAGAATGGGAGCGCTACTAAATGCCTTTTTTAATTTTTCAAATGAAGAAATGGCCTCAGTAGACCAATTCTCCAAATCCGCCCCTTTCTTAGTAAGGTCGGTCAACGGTTTAGCAATTACGGAAAAATTCATAATAAATTTACGATAGTAATTGGCGAAACCTAAGAACCGTTGTAAGGCCTTTAAAGATGAAGGTCTTACCCATTCCTTAATTGCTAGTACCTTACCAGGATCCATCTTGAAGGCGTGAGGAGTCAGAACATGCCCTAGAAACAGAATCTCCTGTACACCAAAGACACATTTCTCTTGTTTAGCGGATAGCTGATTCTCCCTCAACACCTCTAATACTTGTTTAACATGAGACACATGGGATTCGAGGTCAGGAGAGAATATCAAAATGTCGTCAAGATAGACAATAACAAATTTACCTAAGTACTCCCTAAGAATGTCATTCATGAAGTTTTGGAACACAGCTGGGGCATTGCTGAGTCCAAAAGGCATCACTTGATATTCAAAGTGTCCTACCGGAGTATTGAACGCCGTCTTCCATTCGTCTCCCTCCTTGATTCGGATTAGATTGTATGCCCCTTTCAGGTCAATTTTGGAAAACCAGATTGCCCCCAGAACCTGGTTAAATAAATCCGGAATCAATGGGAGGGAGTATCTATTCTGGACAGTGATTTTATTTAATCTCCGGTAATCGATACATGGCCTAAGACCACCATCTTTTTTCTTAACGAAGAAAAACCCCGCCCCCATAGGAGAGACAGAAGGTCTAATATGCCCTTTACCAAGGCTCTCCTTAATATAATCTTCCATGGCCTTGCGTTCGGGCATAGAAAGATTATAAATTCGTCCTTTAGGAAACTTGGCCCCCTCTACTAGCTCTATGGTACAATCATAAGGTCTATGGGGGGGTAGAACCTCTGGGGTTGGTGATGAGAATACATCAGAATATTCTCTAACAACAGAGGGTAAAGTATCAGACTTTACTGAGACCCCAGCCTGTACCACGGACAAGCACGAGTCACACTTAGGCCCCCATCTCACCAACTCCCCATTGGACCAATCTATAGTGGGGTTATGTAGTGGGAGCCAAGGCAAACCTAGTACCACCTCAGCAGGTAGGTTCTCCAGGACTAGAAGCGAACATCTCTCTGAGTGGCACACACCCACGGTTAGAGAAATCTCTGAGGTACATAAGCTCACCGTACCACCAATAAGAGGAGTAGCATCAATAGCCATGACATGGATAGGAGTTGGTAAGGCAAACATAGGAATACCCAATCTTACAGCATACTCAGAGTCAATAAAGCTAGCCGCTGAGCCAGAATCAATAAAGGCCTTACCCGGCCATTTATCTACTCCCAGAGAAATCGTAATGGGTACCGAAAACTTACATTTAGAAAATTCAGGGTGTACCTGGTCTTTAGGTTGCCTTGTCTTAGGAGACTTGACAGAGAGGACCTTCTTAGGACACTGGTTGATCCAATGGTCAGGATCTCCACAGTAAAAGTATTCTCCACGTCTGCGGCGAAGATTCCCTCGGGTCATGCCAACCTGCATGGGTTCCTCGGTGGAGACCTCAGCATTGTCTCTGGGATAGGCCTCTGGCTGGACCACCATCTGGGAAGAGAACTGTTGTTCCTGTCGTCTCTCTCTAACCAGTCGGACAACAAGGGTCATCATCTCCTCTAAGGTCTCTGGAAGTTGATAACTGACCAGAAGATCCTTTAATTTATCAGACAGACCTGACCTGAACTGACTCTTCAGGGCTGGTTCGTTCCATCCTGAGGGGACACACCACCTTCTGAATTGGGTGCAATAATCCTCCGCTGGTAAATTGCCCTGAACCAGTGCCTTTAGAGCCGTCTCGGCTACTAGAGCCCTGTCTGGTTCATCATAGAGGGTACCCAAGGCCTGAAAGAACCCCTCCACAGAATATAAACAACTGGTGCCAGCAGCTTAAGAGAACGCCCAGTCCTGGGGATCACCCTGTAATCGGGAAATGATAATGCCCACGCGTTGACTCTCAGGGCCAGAGGACACGGGGCGCAAACGGAAGTAAAGTTTGCAACTCTCCTTAAAAGAGAGAAACTTCCTCCGGTCTCCAGAAAAGGGTTCTGGGAGCTTAATCTGGGGCTCAAAATGTGGACTGGAGGCCTGAGGAGTGGAAGAACCTTGCCCTAACTCAAAAGAACTGAGTTTTTCCCCTAACTCCTGCACCCTCTGTGTCAGATTAGAGACATGGTCAGTCAGGGTCACCAGAGGATTCATAATACAGTGGTTATTGGGCCTGTTAATCTGTAACGGTCGTGTACACACACACACAGAGGGGAGGGAAGTGACCACTGCGCTCCACCCTTACCCCTGGCCCTGCCTACTTGCCTCGCGAGTCCTAATGACAGGGGACAACTGGACGGCAATCCCTAACTTGGAGTAAGTGCAGGGATGACAGACAGACAAACAACAGGACGTGAACGGACCGAGTCAATACCAGGAAAGCTGCAAAGTACAAATGGAGCAAGCAGAGAATTGTCAGGAGAAGCCGGGGTCATAAATACCAGGAGAGCAGAGAAGTACAAGAGGAGTCCTAAGAGAGTAGTCAGGTGGGAGCCGAGGTCACAATACCAGGACGGAAGCGCAGTACAGGAGGAGCAGGCAAAAGGATGGTCAGGGAACAGGATCAGGTAAGTATTCAGCAGTCCAACAAATAGCCAGGAACCTAGAAATTAACAGGCAACCTGTAGCCAGCAGGCTGCCTGTATTTATAGTGGGGAGTGAGGGTCATGTGACGTGGCCAGCGTCACATGACCGACAGACCAACCAGTCGAGCACCGAGTGATCAGCTCGGCGCTCAAGGCAGACTAGGAGCAGGGAGCCACCCAGCTAGTAAAGCCGCCCTGGGAATGAGGTCAAACACAGAACCTCTTTCCAAAAGCTAAGCAACAGTTCTGCGGGCAATGGGGGACCGAGTGCACCTTCGGAACCCCGTGACATCAGGGCTCCTAGGTTCCTGCGCATGGGTCCTCCTACCTTTAAGGTCGGCCCATGCAGCTAGGAGTTAGGGTCAGGTTAGGGATGCTGTAGGAGGTGACCTGCTCCCTAATCCTGTTGTCCTGGCCGAGCCGCCATAACATCAACTGCCATCGCACGGCTGAGGATTTCCCCCATCCTCAGCCGTGACAAGTGACTATGTGTCACACAAATAATAAAAAAGGGTACTACATATTAATTTATTTCCATCCACCTTGACGTCAAGATCCAAAAATTGTATATTCTTCGTGTCAATGGTGGAAGTAAATCTTAAATTCAAATTGTTCACATTTATTTCTTCTAAAAAGACAGTGAGGGCCGTCATTGTGTCCTGCCATATAATCACAATGTCATCTATGTAGCGCCGCCATAGTACCAGGCCCGCCCCCAGCCTGGGCTTGATAACAGTGGATTCCCACTCTGCCATAAATAAGTTGGCATAGCTGGGGGCAAGGTGGATGGAAATAAATTAATATGTAGTACATACCATAGATTGGTGAGCAAAAACAGCTACATATTGTATACGAGCTGCCATCTGCCTAGGTGGCTCATTAATGTTCCCAAGAGTCAGTTTAGGAGATTAAAACGAAACTGCACTAAGGACCAACAATTTGAAATAGAAGCAGAGAATTTAAAACAACAATTCATTGATAAACAATACCCAGTTCACCATCTGGAAAAATCACTGGGGGAAGTTAAGACAATGAAAAGGGATGATTTCTTTGTCCCCAGGCAAAAACAATTGAATGATGAGACAATACGAATGATCCTACCATTTCATGCACAGTACAAAAATATGGAGAGTATCATTGGAAAATATTGGCATCATTTGCTTGGGGACAAGATAATCGGACCAATGCTCACTAATACACCCCAGATCCCCTATACCAGGGCCTCAAATTTGGGACTGAAGGTAGCGCCTTCCGTAAAGAATAAAGACCAAGGCACACAAAAACAGAACTGGCTATCCTTTAAAGGCTTCCATAGATGTGGACGTTGTTCTAATTGTAAACTTACCACATTTCCCAAAAAAACTTTAAAGGTAACCTCAACCCAAAATTCATTTTCTCTGGATATTAAAGAGGGTTTGACATGTGATTCGACTAACGTGATTTATCTAATAGAATGCCCATGTCATAAACAATATATAGGGCGAACTAAGCGTACATTAAAAAAGAGGATATCAGAACACGTTAACAATATAAAAAAGGGATACGAATTGCACTCTCTATCTAAACACTATAGGGATTATCATAAAAGTGACCCATCCAGCCTTATATATATGGCACTAGAGAAAGTTGAATACCCATGGAGAGGAGGGAACCATATCCTCCGAATGTCTAGAAACGAATCAAAGAGGATCTTTAAATTCGACTCCCTAATCCCAAGGGGTCTGAATGCAGACATGGAACTCTTTGGGTTTTCTATAAAGGGGCGTTGGTCTATCACGAATGGGACATCTGTGTCAGGCTGTTGTTATCAGCACCCAGATCTCCCCTTCCTGGTAGGCCCGCACACCATACCCACATTCCATCGTACACAGAAAACAGCATATGAGGATGAATATAAAAACAGCACATGAGGCTGAATATATAAACTTCATCCTAGAATAATACCTGCGGTCTACCATTGTATTTATCTTCAATTTTTATTCTCTTTTTTAACAATTTTAGTGAAAACGCACTGAAACCGCAGGTGCGTTTTTTGGTTTTTTGACATTATGGTGATGCGGTCTTTTAATTTAATAAATCTAAATTGGTTTTAAGTCTTAATATACTAATTATTGATATATATGACTATTTATCTTGATGGCAACATACATTAGTCTCTGTACAGCATAAGGCAAAAACGTTTTTATGAAAAATGTTGATGTTTAAAAAGATGGATCGAAAATATAAAGAAGAGAAAAAAATCGCATATGCGGTTCTCTGCGACTTATATAATATATGAGGGAAATATACTGAAAGTATGGAAATCGCATATGCGTCTCTCTACAAGCACACATCTGAATTGTTGTAAACTCCAATTCCATATCCAGGTCTTCTAAGTCCCTCACTGTCCCAGCATGCAATTTACCAATTAATGATAATATAAAAAGGACATTTGGTCATCACTGTCGGTACCACTGAGGAAGGGGCTCCTTTACCCCGAAACGTGTATGGTAAAAAGACAGTGAGGGACGATAAAAGGAAGAGACTATATTTGGACGCTAAACAAATTTGAAAACCCTGCTTGGAACTGAAAATCACCTGACCATCCAGCAAACCACGAGGGACGCCACAAACAGGTCCTGGAAGGCCAAAGCGGCAAGATCGCTGCAAATGAATATCCAGGAATACGGGAGATCTCCACAGATAGACCTGATTCACAGGTCCTTGCAGCTCATAATAGAGCGTTACATTGCAATATCTTCGGAGCACAAGCGGCCCATAGGAGCGGTAAAGTACCCTGCGAATATTAGAGAAATATTATCGACTTTTTTATTATTTGTGTGACGCACAGTCACTATGCAAGTTTCTGATGATTACTACCTATGCCTCTGAACTAAACTGTTGAGGACAATTGATAACAGTTAGGCTCACCAGGGCCTCAGAGACTCAGTGGCACTGTTTTTTGTTATTTTAGGTGAAGTTTTAGATACGTGATATTTTAGTGTGTATTGTTTTTATCTTAATGATTTTTATGCAACATGTGAAAATTTTAAAATGTGATATATATAAATAATTTTCAGACATCACCCTATTTTGTCTATTTGATTGCCTGATATTGAGTGATGCCCAACCTTACTCAGAAATCTCTATAACTCTCCTTGCTGAAGTAATAGCAATATGGAAAGCTGTCTTCAAGGATATTCTAACAGACAGATCCTGTAAGTGTTCGAAAGGAGGCTCCATCATCCTAGACAAGACTAAATTTAGATCCCACGGGGGAACTGAAGATTTATTCAAGGTTTTAATCCTACTAACGGCCCTACAGAACGGCCTAATCCAGGGATGATTCGCAATAGGGGAGTCAAAAAAGACAGAAACTTGGACCTTAAGTGTGCTAGGTCTTAAGTTTTTTATTTAGGCCTTTTTGTAGAAAATCCAGAACTCTAGACTTAGGCCTCATGCACGCAGCAGTTGTTTTGGTCTGCATCCAAGCCGCAGTTTTGGCGGCTCAGATGCGGACACATTCACTTCAATGGGGCCGCTAAAGATGCGGACAGCACTCCGTTGCTCCGTTCCGTGGCCCCGCAAAATAAATATAACATGTCCTATTCTTGTCCGCACTTTGCGGACAAGAATAGGCAGTTAAATTAAAGGCTGTCCGTGCCGTTCCGCAAATTGCGGAATGCACACGGACGCCATCCGTGTTTTGCGGATCCGCGATTTGCGGACCGCAAAACACACAACGGTCGTGTGCATGTAGCCTTAGGTGGAGGACTTAAAGGACCAATCTGGACATTAGAGAAGTTTAAGAAAGCCTTCCAAATTCTAAGGTAAATGCAAGAGGTTACTGTTTTCCTGCAGGATAAAAGGGTCGAAATAACCTCATCTGACAAGCCCCTATGCTTTAAGATCTCACTCTCAAAAACCAAGCTGCTAGATGAAAGCTTTTCACTTCCGGATGAAATACCAGCTCCTGAAACAAAAGGTCCCTTCTTGACGGAAGAATCCAGGGGTCTGTCAGGGACAGCTTTCTCAGCCAAGTTAACCAGGTCCTCTTTCCTGCCTCAACTTCTGTAACACTCTCGGGAGTAGTTTTAGCAGAGGAAAAGCGTACAGAAGTTGATCTGGCCACGGAAGAGAGAAAAGCGTCTAGCCCTAAAGGAAGATTGTTTGGGTTTAGGGAATTTTTTTTTGCATTTGCTGGTCTGTCTGGTAGCAAACAAATCTACCCGGGGATGACCCCAAAGTGGGACAATTTTATCGAAGACCTCTTGATTCAGACACCACTCTCCTTTTTCTAGGTGGTTTTTGCTTAAAAAATCTGCCACCTTGTTTTCTGATCCTTTTACTTTACTTGATAAAGGGAACAAGAAGAAGAATTAGAGAAAAGATTTCCACTGTTAAGGCCATTAGATCTGATTTGGTACCTCCCTGCCTGTTCAGGTAGGATACTACAGTAGTATTGTCCGAAAATATTTTTACCCCTTTTCCTGGAAGCTTGGGTAGAAACCCCTTCAGGGCTAGAAAAACAGCTCTTAATTCTCTTGTGAATCCTGACTCTCCCCTAAACTCCAGACTCCCTGCAGAACTCCCCATTGACAAAACTGGCATCGGTGGTAATCGTTATCTGCTCTTGTAGATCTGACGGAAACCCCTGAGATAAATTTGCAGGATCCTGCCACCAGGTTAGAGACTGTAATAACTGAGGAGTGAGGGGAAGAGGTGCATACAGAGGGGACAACGAACCCTTCCATTCCTTCAGGATTTGCCACTGAAGCATCCTGAAATGAAAATGGGACCAACCGACAGCTGGGATTGTTGAGGTCATCCTGTCTAAGACAGACATGCCCTGTCTTATGGTTTGCCTCTTTGAGGCTACCAGAGCCTGAAAGTCCTACCCTAGGCGAGATAACTTGTGATGAGGGAGGATACATCGCTGTTGTAACAAGTCCAGGATTAATCCCAGGAAGACACCGTTCTGAGAGAGGACCAGATTTGACTTTTCCCAATTTAACTGCCAACCGAGCCTTTGAAGAATTTTTATCACTTCTAGAATACAAAAAGATAGAAGATTTACTGATTCTGCTATCACCAAGAGATCGTCTAAATAGTGAATAATTAAAATGTATTTTTCTCTTATGTGGGCCATCACCTCTGCCATTAACTTTGTGAAAAGTCTGGGTGCCTGGGATATGCCAAAAGGAAGAGCTCTGTATTGTAGATGAGTTATTTGACCTTCTAAGGACACTTTTTTAATTTTTTAAATCTGCATGAATTGGAACATGATTATAAGCGTCCTTTATATCTGTGGTAGCCATTACACAGTTTTTGAATAGGTGTTTTACTGTAGACTGAATGGATTCCATTTTGAACTTTTTGTATTTGAGGCACTGATTTACTTCTCTCAACTTTATGATCATCCGAAAAGAGCCGTCTGGTTTGGGGACTAGAAACAGGGACAAGTAAAACCCTCTGCCTTTTTCTGAGCCTGGAACTGGGACTAAAACTTCCTTTTTTAATAAAAAAAAAAATTCTTCCCTTAATACCAAATTTTTTCCCGAATTTGTGTCTAATTTTGGAGGCCTATCCCAACTGGAGGATTCACCCTCATCAAATAAATATTACCTCTTTACACTTCTAGGGATAAAAAATTTTTTATCAGGCTACTTCCACTCTTTTTGAATTAGATATTTAATATTATCATTTAATGGGAAGATCCTAGGACGCTTATGTCTCAAATCCCCAAATATAATGTTTTGGACCAACTCTGTTTGCCCATTGCAGAGGCAGGGAGGCTTTTTTTAAACGCTTTCATAGAATCCAAGACTTCAGATTTAACAATGTCCTTGATACTCTGAGCAGGGACGGGGATTCATCCTCAACCACCTTGTTCACACAATGCTGACACAGTAATTTGGACCAGGAGGGAGCAAGTTTTTTTCTTGCATACTGCACACTCCTTTCCTTTAGTCCTCTTTGGTATTCTATAACAGACAAGAGAATAAGCCCCATTACATGCTAGAAGAAAGCAAAAAAGATGGGGATCAAACGCCCTTACCCCACCAGGAATACCGGTCTGCCATCATGACCATCCTGAACATCAGAGCGCTGATTACTCTCTTCTTCCATAACACCAGATGATGAGAGAGAGTTTTCCATTTAGAGCATCCACACACACCCTCAGGCTGGCTGGGATCCTTCTGGCAGCACGCTGAAGAAAGTACAGGGTTTAAAAACTAGGGATCGACCGATATAGATTTTTTAGAGCCGATACTGATAATCTGTGAACTTTCAGGCCGATAGCCGATAATTTATACCGATATTCAGTGAATTTATTTTTTTTAAAAAAAAATTAAATTCCTACACAAATCTGCTGAAAATGAATATGTTTATTGTTAACGTGTATTTTTTATTTTTTTTGTAAATCTTTCTTTTTCATTTATACTTCAGATTTTGGTGTTTTTGTTTTATATATTTTTTTTTTACTAACTTTTAGCCCCCTTAGGGGCTAGAACCCTTGTCCTATTCACACTGACAGAGCTCTATCAGGGTGAATAGGACTTCACACTGTCCCTGCTGCTCTGTGCTCTGTGCACACAGCAGCAGGGATCTAACTATGGCAGCCAGGGCTTCAATAGCGTCCTGGCTGCCATGGTAACCGATCGGAGCCCCAGGATTACACTGCTGGGGCTCCGATCAGAAGCTGCCACTGAGGAGGAGGGGAGAGGGGACCCTGTGGCCACAGCCGCCAATGATTAATACTGGGGGACTTGGGTGGGGGGGGCGCACTGCGCCACCAATGTTTTTAATACTGGGGTGGGGGGGGCGCACTGCGCCACCAATGATTAATACTGAGGGGCTTGGGTGGGGGGGCGCACTGCGCCACCAATGTTTTTAATACTGGGGTTTGGGGGGCGCACTGCGCCACCAATGAAGATAACTCTCTAATTCATATACAGGAGGCAGGAGCTGGCGGCAGAATCACAAAGCTGGCTCCCGACCTCTATGAGCGGTAGCTGCGGTGGGGCACCTGAGGAGTTAACTACCGCAGATCGCAGCTACTTGTCATAGAGGTCGGGAGCCGGCTATGTGATTCTGCAGCCAGCTCCCACCTACTGTATATGAATTAATGAGAGAGTTATCTTCATTGGTGGTGCAGTGGCCACAGCCCCTCCCCTCATCTTGTCCTCCCTCCTCTCATTGGTGGCAGCGGCACAGGGGGAGGGAGACACTGCTTCCTTCTCCCCTGTGCTGCTGAGGAAACACGGATTGCGCTGTCAGCAGCGCTATCCTTGTTCCTGATTCGTTATCGGCAAAATAGATGCCGATAACTTTCAAAATCCTGAATATCGGCCGATAATATTGGTAAAACCGATTATCGGTCGATCCCTATTAAAAACCCTGAGCCCTGGTCTCAGCGGCCAAAACCAGAAGCAATTATCCCATTCCGGCTTCTGGTATGCGTTCCACCTCGCATGCTTTCCAAATACCGGAAGTCCCGATATGCGATATCCGGTACACACGTAAACGCTGCACCAGGAACCCTCTCAGCCTGCCACCCCGCCGATGCAGGCCAGGGAAGGAGAGCGCATAGACCCAGGACCTCCTCAACACCGCAAAGAGGGCCTGGCGCGCCAACATGACCTCGCAGTCATGCTGGGACTGCCCAGGAACGTCCGCCCGACACTAGTCCAGGACCAAGAAGGATTGCCCAGTCTTGCCAAGCTGCTCCTAGAGGAGGCTTATGCCGCACCAGGTAACACCTATAAGCACACCATAGGACAGGAAAAAACTGGTGCTATGGGGGCAAGGTACCTCCTTTAAAGCTCTCCACAGGGATTTCCTGTTTCTTGTCCTGGATGGAGGCGGTCTCTCTCTCAAGGGTACTGTCATGGGCGTAGGAGAAAAAATATTATTGTCAATCTGTATGTTTGTCAGGTGCTGTATAACAATGGCTGGTTTTACACTGGTTCTAATGAGCTGAACTATCAGACTCATAGGCCCTGACTTATCAAGACCGGCATGTGCTATGTGTGATGAGCCCTGCACTTCCATTGCAGACATGTAAATTAAAGGGAACCTGTCACCTCAAAAATGCATCTACACCAGCCAGCAGTACCTCATAGTAGCCCGAAGTCTGAAAATAATCATATGCTTCATCCTGTAGTCTGATGCTGAATAGGCTCAAAAAACGCTGTTTTATTCTCCATCTGCGTTATATTGCCAGTCAGCTTAAAGTTAAGAGGGCAGCGGCCTCCTTGCTTCAAGTCAAGTTAACCACACACCCTAACCGTCCCCTCTTGCCTGAGAGTGACAGCCTGCAGTTCAGCCGCAATTGCCAAAGTCTCGTGCATGCACGGTGCTCCACTTAAAGACAGCTAAAAGGGGCAGCAGGAGATGGGATTGTGCATCAGTACAGAGGGCACCGCGCACGACCATATGCGTTTTGTGGTATGGAAATCGCTGGTACGCAAAATACACATGCAGTCTGTGTGCAACCTGCACTTTTCATGGGCACCATTGTAAGAATGCCTTTTCTTGTCTGCAAAACGGACAAGTCATTGTCTCACATACCCTCCCCCTTTGTTCAAACCTGTTGGGCCGAACACTTTTACTCACCAAACAGTGTGTTCTGGATGTGGCCTTCATTCCCTTGCAGTTTGCCTGACCTGTGCTCAACCAAAAATGTTAAGTTTTGTAAAGTCAGAAACCACCTTGTTACTCTCGCGTTTCTCTCCTTGGCCTGACTCGTCCATGTAAGGCGGGAGTGATCTGTCACCAACCTGAACTGTCGACCCAACAAGTAATATCTCAGGGTCTCTAGAGCCCATTCCCGTTCGACAATACTATAATTTTTCTCCACGGAAGTACGTTTTCTACTCAGGTATGTATCGGGGTGTTCTTCTCCCCCAACCTCCTGTGACAGGACTGCCCCTAAACCGACATCAGAGGCGTCAGTCTGTACAGTAAACAGCTTTTTGAAATCTGGAGTCATCAACACTGTGTTAGCCCAGCGGCCTGTGCTGGCGCCGCTGCCCCTATCAGCAGGCACGGGCGCTGGGCTCCCTCTTTTCCATCCTGCCGCCCAGCTGACAAACACGGGCAGCAACTAACTTAACTCTGCTACATATGTTCCATGCCAGAGTTTCCTTCCTGCTGGAGACTTGCATTAGTGTTGAAGCTTGCATGGGTGTGTCTCTCTTCACCTAAGAGGCAACACACACACGCCCTCTGTCTCAGCAGCCTATGGCTGGATTGCAGCAGGTATTTAAAGGCACTTCCTACTACAGGAAGTTGCCTGAGAAACCTCAGTGTCTAGCCTGTCTAGTCCCTGTGCAAAGGTGTTTATCTTGTCTGCCTTCCTGTGTACTGAATCCTGCTATTGTACTCCTGGACTTTGCTTTCTGCCACCTGCCTCTGACCTCGGACTTCGTTTATAAACTTTGCCTGTTTGCCGCCTGCCCCTGACCTCGGATCTTGTTTGCTGACTTTGCTTGATTGCCGCCTGTCCTGACCCGTACCTCCAGGCCTCGTACGTCCCCTTGGTACTTGCACCGAGCACTCTGACCCCCTGGTCAGCTGCCACTGACTTGGGGACTACTCTGGAGTGGCACCTGGCAGCTACCCTACAGCCCAAGCCTATCCCCACCATCAGGGGCTCTAGTGAATACCAGGTAGCTGCTTAGTTACGCCCCTCCGGAGTATACCCAGTACGAGGTGCAGTGGGTCCGCACCCGCTTGCATAACACACTGGTTGTCTACAAAGGGCAAACTTTAACTCCTGAAATGCACTCTCAGCTTCTGTGCTCCATTTTACCATGGCCGACTTACTTCCCTTGGTGAAGGGGATAAACCTATGGTAGTACCCAACAATTCTCAAAAAGTCTCTCACTTGTTTTTTGGTTATGGGCTGGGGCCAATTTTGGATGGCTTCTACCTTATTCACCTGAGGTTTTATTACACCTCTTTCAATTATATACCCTAGATAGCGTGCTTCCTCAAGACCTAAAGCACACTTCTTAGGGTTTGCTGTTAACCCAGATGCCCGGAGGGAATTTAACACCACCTCCACTTTTGATAAATGACTTTCCCAGTCATCACTAAAAATGATGATATCATCCAGATAAGCAGAAGCATATCTATGATGGGGTTTAAGGATGATATCCATTAACTTTTGGAAGGTTGCTGGAGCCCCATGTAACCCAAAGGGCCTAGTGACATACTGAAAAAGGCCTTCTGGGACGACAAAAGCAGTTTTTTTCTTTAGCACTGTCAGTAAGGGGCACTTGCCAGTACGCTTGGTTAGGTCAAGAGTATAGAAATACCTTGCATGGCCAAGTCTCTCAATTAATTCATCCACTCTTGGCATTGGGTATGCATCAAACTTTGACACCTCATTCAACTTTCGGAAATCTTTAGAGAACCTCACTGTACCATCTGGCTTTGGGATTAGGACTATGGGATTTGACCACTCACTTTGCGATTCTTCAATCACCCCAAGTTTTAAAGGAAACCTGTCACCGGGATTTTGTGTATAGAGCTGAGGACATGGGTTGCTAGATAGCCGCTAGCACATCCACAATACCCAGTCCCCATAGCTCTGTGTGCTTTTATTGTGTAAAAAAAATGATTTGATACATACAGTTGCAAGAAAAAGTATGTGAACCCTTTGGAATTATATGGATTTCTGCACAAATTGGTCATAAAATGTGATCTGATCTTCATCTAAGTCACAACAATAGACAATCACAGTCTGCCTAAACTAATAACACACAAAGAATTAAATCTTACCATGTTTTTATTGAACACACCATGTAAACATTCACAGTGCAGGTGGAAAAAGTATGTGAACCCCTAGACTAATGACATCTCCAAGAGCTAATTGGAGTGAGGTGTCAGCCAACTGGAGTCCAATCAATGAGATGAGATTGGAGGTGTTGGTTACAGCTGCCCTGCCCTAAAAAAAACACACACCAGTTCTGGGTTTGCTTTTCACAAGAAGCATTGCCTGATGTGAATGATGCCTCGCACAAAAGAGCTCTCAGAAGACCTACGATTAAGAATTGTTGACTTGCATAAAGCTGGAAAGGGTTATAAAAGTATCTCCAACAGCCTTGCTGTTCATCAGTCCACGGTAAGACAAATTGTCTATAAATAGAGAAAGTTCAGCACTGCTGCTACTCTCCCTAGGAGTGGCTGTCCTGTAAAGATCACTGCAAGAACACAGCGTAGACTGCTCAATGAGGTGAAGAAGAATCCTAGAGTGTCAGCTAAAGACTTACAAAAGTCTCTTGCATATGCTAACATCCCTGTTAGCGAATCTACGATACGTAAAACACTAAACAAGAATGGATTTAATGGGAGGATACCACAGAGGAAGCCACTGCTGTCCAAAAAAAACATTGCTGCATGTTTACAGTTTGCACAAGAGCACCTGGATGTTCCACAGCAGTACTGGTAAAATATTCTGTGGACAGATGAAACCAAAGTTGAGTTGTTTGGAATAAACACACAACACTATGTGTGGATAAAAAGAGGCACAGCACACCAACATCAAAACCTCATCCCAACTGTGAAGTATGGTGGTGGGTGCATAATGGTTTGGGGCTGCTTTGCTGCGTCAGGGCCTGGACGGATTGCTGTCATCGACGGAAAAATGAACTCCCAAGTTTATCAATATATTTTGCAGGAGAACTTAAGGCCATCTGTTCAGCAGCTGAAGCTCAAGAGAAGATGGGTGTTGCAACAGGACAACGACCCAAAGCATAGAAGTAAATCAACAACAGAATGGCTTAAACAGAAGAAAATACGCCTTCTGGAGTGGCCCAGTCAGAGTCCTGACCTCAACCCGATTAAGATTCTGTGGCATGACCTCAAGAAAGCGATTCACACCAGACATCCCAAGAATATTTGGATAGGACCGCGCTACCTCTGGAATCACAGAGAATCCACAATCGAAGCCAGCAAGATATTCACAAGCATGGGGAAGCAAACAGGCCAGTCAAAACCTCTCCTCCTCTCCTTTCCAGGCTTCTATGGAACACCAAAATTGCATCCAATAGTGAAGTACCGTCATGCAAGTCGGAGTAAAAACGGTTTTATTATACTCACAATGCACACGTATAAACAAGCAGTATACAATGGATCAAAATCACCCGACCCGGGTTTCGCTCGGTTGAGCTTCGTCAGGGGTATTCATCCCACCCACTTCAGGGCGGTCTTATAACGGGTCAGGTTGGTTTGCACCCGCCTACCCACACACATATGATCCAATCAATGGTAAATTAAATCATGCACATATACATCCTTTTAAAACAATATAAAATGCATAAAATACAAAAAGGCCTTTTAGATTTCATCGAGGAGTTAAATGACAATCAATGGAATTTATCCTTCACTAGTACAGTCAGTGATACCTCCGTAGATTTTTTGGATCTGACACTTTTTGTGGAGGGTACCCAGCTTAAAACTAAAACTTTCTTCAAAGAGACGGATGTTAATGGCTACATAGACACCTCCAGCTGCCACCATACACCGTGGCTGAAAAATATTCCTAAGGGACAAATTAAGAGGGTCTTTAGGAATTGTACCAAAGTGGAGGATTTTAGAATACAAAGTGAGGTCATTAAGGAACGGTTCAGGGAGAAAGGATATCAGGCAGATGAACTAGCCGAATGCAGCAGGATGATAGAGGAAGAAGTTGAAGGGAAGAAGAAAAAGGTGGTGATTGAGAAAGATTTCCGCTTTTCCTTTTTAACCCAATATAATACGCAGGCTGGTTTGATAAAGGATGCCATTAGGAAAAATTGGTCCACCTTAAAAAATGACCCTGTGCTGGGGAAGGATATTCCACAAAAACCGGTAGTTATTTTCAAAAAGGCTCCATGTTTGCGTACTAAGTTAGTACATAGTTCCAACCATCAAGAGAAGATAACAAAAGGGAATAAGTTTAGCTGGTGTGGATTCTGTTTGCCATGTAAAAATCGGAAAAGGGAAGACAAAAAAATGCATACTCAATCTGTGCACTCTAATGGAAAAAATGTGGATATAAAAATTAAGGGGCAAATTACTTGTGAGAATGTAGGGGTGGTCTACATGTTGGAGTGCCCATGTGGACTCCAATATGTGGGACGTACACTTAGGAAGCTCAAAGTAAGAATTCAGGAGCATGTGAGGAACATTAAGAAGGGGTTGGAGACCCATAGTGTTTCGATGCACTTTAAATTGGTGCACCAAAAAAATCCGAGTGGTTTGTTCTTTGTGGGGTTGGAACAAGTTAAGCCCCACTGGCGTGGAGGGGATGGAGTAAAACAGATTAATAAACGTGAGGTGGAATGGATATACAAACTGGGAACGCTACAACCAAAAGGTCTGAATGTGGAGTTTGACTTAAAACCTTGTCTTACCTGAAGCGACGAAGTGTTCGTGATTGATCTAGGACCTGTGAGTGTGGTGTTGTATCGAGCAAGGACCTTCTGAGGTTGTAGAACTGGATTGGCTGGACAGCACCATGTGATATGGGGGAGTTGCTGTTTTTATGAATGAAGTAGGGCGGGCCTAGGCGTATTTGATCTGTGACTGGCTAAGAGATATCATGTGGTATGGGGGTGTTGCCATTTTTATGAATGGAGAAAAGAGGGTGAAGGATAATGTGGTCTGTGATTGGTTGGGAGGTTTAGAGTATAGTAAAGAGGAAGTAGCATGAACGGAACTGACAGTATAGAAGTAGGCATAGATCGCCACAAGTGATTATATACTGACATATGATAGATTCATTTTGAGATGTCCTTGTTTTATGTATTTTATGTATTTGTATTTTATGCATTTTATATTGTTTTAAAAGGATGTATATGTGCATGATTTAATTTACCATTGATTGGATCATATGTGTGTGGGTAGGCGGGTGCAAACCAACCTGACCCGTTATAAGACCGCCCTGAAGTGGGTGGGATGAATACCCCTGACGAAGCTCAACCGAGCGAAACCCGGGTCGGGTGATTTTGATCCATTGTATACTGCTTGTTTATACGTGTGCATTGTGAGTATAATAAAACCGTTTTTACTCCGACTTGCATGACGGTACTTCACTATTGGATGCAATTTTGGTGTTCCATAGAAGCCTGGAAAGGAGAGGAGGAGAGGTTTTGACTGGCCTGTTTGCTTCCCCATGCTTGTGAATATCTTGCTGGCTTCGATTGTGGATTCTCTGTGATTCCAGAGGTAGCGCGGTCCTATCCAAAGAAACACTTTTACCTGTGTGAACTGTACCCACTTCACCGTCGGGACCTGCGACACCACCAAGCAACGTATTTTTGAGGCTTATTTATTTATTTTTATAAATCCCAAGAATATTGCTGAACTGAAACAGTTCTGTAAAGAGGAATGGTCAAGAATTACTCCTGACCGTTGTGCACGTCTTATCTGCAACTACCGGAAATGTTTGGTTAAAGTTATTGCTGCCAAAGGAGGTTCAACCAGTTATTAAATCAAAGTGTTCACATACTTTTTCCACCTGCAGTGTGAATGTTTACATGGAGTGTTCAATAAAAACATGGTAAGATTTAATTCTTTGTGTGTTATTAGTTTAAGCAGACTGTGATTGTCTATTGTTGTGACTTAGATGAAGATCAGATCACATTTTATGACCAATTTGTGCAGAAATCCATATAATTCCAAAGGGTTCACATACTTTTTCTTGCAACTGTATGTAAATTAACCTGAGATGAGTCCCGTCCCTGAGATGAGTCAGGGACAGGACTCAACTCGGGTTAATTTGCATATGTATCAAATCTTTTTTTTACACAATAAAAGCACAGAGAGCTATGGGGACTGGGTATTGCGGATGTGCTAGCGGCCATCTAGCAACCCATGTCCTCAGCTCTATACACAAAATCCCGGTGACAGGTTCCCTTTAACATTTTTTTTACCTCCTTTAGATATAGCTTGTCTCCGAGCTTCAGGTACCCTATATGGTTTCAAGTGAACTCGTACCTGCTGCTCAGTAACTATGTCGTGTTTGATGACTGAAGTCCGCCTAGGCAACTCTGAGAACACATCAGTGTTTCTTGAGACAAATTATTTTGTCTCCTGCATTTGAAACTTGGATAAGGACTCTGATATATGCACACCTACAGTAATATTACAAGGGGTGTTTACCTTATTTGCCGACATTTCTAGGGGCAACATTGCCACGGGAACTCACTGCTGACAAAGTCTCTCTGTCCTTCCAAGGTTTGAGTAAATTTATATGATACAACTGTTCAGGCTTTCTCTTACCAGGCTGGTAAACTTTATAATTTACCTCTCCCACAGGAATTTACTCTCTACGGTGGGCACTAGAACCAACACCAGGTCACCTGGGTTAAAGGTTCTAACTTTAGCTGACCAGTTGTAGACACGACTTTGTGCCTCTTGAGTCTGCTCCAAATGTTCTTTTTTTATATATTTTTTATTTATTCCAATATTAACAAACAATTTCATAAACACATATCAATATTAACATCATTTTCCAAACCCAAGATCCTCCCCCCCCCCCATCCCATGATGTGTCCTACTTCTCCACCAGCCCTCCGTAACATCACTGAGGAATGATGGAGAAGGATGGAGAGCGGAGAGAGCTCTATAGATTCCATTCTCCCCAAATTCTACTCCATTTTATCTCGGTATCTCTTTGCTTATACAGAATATGTTCATATCTCTTGTTGGTATATACCAAATTTAACCATGTATTGATACTGGGAACCTCTCGCGCAAACCAAGAGTGTGCTATTAGTTGTCTTGCCAGAAACATTATTTTAAACAGAAGATTTTTTTTATATTGGTGACAGCCCACCTTGGCAATATCCCCCAATACCCAGCATTCAGCAATAAAAGGAATCCGCACATTCAGTTTTCTCTCTATATAGTCGTGAATAGTCTCCCAATATTGTTTCAACTCTGGACAAAACCAGAACATGTGCAGATAGTCCGCCTCAGGAACATCACACCTAGGACAATTAGAATAATTCCTAATACCACATTTATTAAGCCAGAGAGGGGTAACATAAAGTCTGTGTAGAATATTAAAATGCACCAAAACGTGATTAAAATTATGTGATACCAATTTTAGATCCTGAGCTAACTTCTCCTGATCCTCCAAGTGTGTCATTGAACATTCATTTTGCCAAGCCCTGTGTCCCGGGGACCAAATATCAACAAATCATGCCGTAATTAAACTTTTATAAAGCTGAGAAATCTTTATTTTTTTGCCCCAAGTTCTCTATTAAATTGTGGACCGGTGTGAATTTCTAGCCTATTTTTTTCTTTAATACTTAAAAGTGCCGATCTTAGCTGTAGATACCGAAACCATGATAATTTCGGTGATTTTTGTCTTTGTGATAGTACCGTGAACGAAGCAATATCCCCACTTCCTACTACCTGTGTCAAATATTAAATATTACCTTTTTGCCAATATAAATCTCTACATAATTCAACTAAAGTTTTCAAGTGCTTGTTATACCACAACGGAGTACATCCAATTGAACCTTTCACTCCATACCAAAGTCTAATCGAATACCATGACTTCATAATCAAATTCCTGGCGGACTTAAATTCTCTATCGGAATCGGTCAAATGATCCGATTCCAATAGCATAAAAAAATTGTCATAAGGGGATTTATTCACTAAATACTTGCAGAGTGGGCTATCAATCCGCTCACAGAGAAAACAGAACTGCGTAGCCAAGAAATAACCCCTGAAGGTTAGGAGATTAACTCCTCCTCTCTCCAAAGGCTTATACCAATAGTCAAATTTAAGTCTTACACGTTTCCGCCCCCATAGTAAGTCCCTAATAATTCTTTCTATTAATTAAAAAAATCTATCCCCAATCCAAACTGGAGAATTCTTAAAGACATGCAGTAACTGGGGAAGAATCACCATCTTAATTAGAGATACTTTATCTGCTTTTGATAGAGATAACCGGAGCCATGTTGTTATTTTTAACCTTAGCTTATTTATTAATGGAATCAAGTTAAGCGAGATGAAACCTTCCACCCTAGGAGAGATTATGATACCTAAATACCCAAGAGAGTCAGAAATTTTCAGAGTATTCATAGGGGCCTAGTTGGGGAGTAAAAGCTTATCTAAGCACATAATCATATTATCGAAAGGCATGAGGGTAGTTTTTTCCCAATTTACATCCAGACTCGAGACCTCTCCAAATTGATGTATCGTTTGAATGATGTTCAACAAAGTAGATTGAGTCTGTTAAACATAAAAAAAATTGAATATCGTAGATACCAAAAGCAAAGAAGGGGCACACTCAAAAGGGCTCACTTGAAAGAACAATGATGCACAATTTATTCAACCTAAAAACATATCCTCTAAAATCAAATGTACATAAAATGCAGGCTATAAACAGATGTATGACCTCTATATAGATAGGAATGAGTCCCGTATATCAATGCACCCGTTCCAGGGTAATGTGTGCCGTTGAAATAAAGCCCGTGCTAATCAATAGACAAGATGGTCCATATATGTCGATTATATAGCACTGGGAATAGGGCACGTATATCAGTATACCGCAGCCAGATTAGTCCAGATGTGATGGTCAAAGCTGTGTAGGACTTAATGCTAATGACTTCTGACCGTTCACAGTTAAAGTCCAATTGATGAATGCAGCACTATTAACAGTTGGTAACACAGCCAAAAGTCACCTGGTACATTCAAAATGCCATAATGGGTGCTCCACAGGAGCTGGGTCTTACCCGTCTTCACTGCCTCTTTTGCAGCGCTGATTCCAGGCGGCCGCACACCAGCGGCGTCCCACGTGGTGTGCTAGGCCTCAGCGTGGCGTTCCTCGTGACCTGGTTACTTAGGAGACTGGGTAAAGCTAAGATGACGTCACTGATAGGCGACCGCTTACTCAGAATCTGGACAAAGCTGATTCTCCTTTATCTTCTTTTCTTATTGCAGATATTCAATGCAACGTTCACTCCTCACGCCAGACGCGTTTCGAGGTGCTGTACCTCTTCCTCAGTGGCCAACTGAGAGAGCGTATCCTCACTCATATATGGGACAACTACTCCCATAATGCTTCACATTATCATGCATTTACTACCATACTCCCTAACCACCTAGTATAGAAACGGCCCATACTACTGCTATCATCTTATACAAAAATTTGCAGTGCCTCCATGAGTAAAACATATGTATATATAAAACATAAATAATCACATATATATAAAATTATGTATAAAATTACATATAAAACATGCGATGCTATTTGCATCCACTAAAATAGGATCTGGAGAAATATGCAAGGTCAGACAGTAACCTGCCAAAAGAACGCACCAAAAACGCATAGGTGTGAACCTGCGTTTCTTGTGCGATTTATTCCTTTATCAAACGGGGTGCCGTGTGTGAATAGATTCATGCTTCCCCATAAAGGTGGCTATCCTGTAGATACTAAGAGGACACCTCAATATTCAGCCAGCATGTCAGTATAAGGACCCCAAAATGAACTATGATCCCAACTATATGTTGCTTGACAGGGACCCTCTGAACATGGAGATACCCGGTCCCCAGAAGAAAATGAGGATGATGTAAAAGGGAGAGCTGTCCGACAGGGAGGGGAGATCGGAGTGTCGATAGACGACCAGACTCCGATGTCCCATCACCACCGGGCAACCTCCCCACTCCTCACAGGAAACCAAAGACCTCCATTTCAGCGTTCAAGCCCCTCGGAACAATCGTGTCATATTCAAAGATCCTTCGCGATTCCAGTCTAGACATGTGCGCTAAATGGTTCCCCCCTCTCCAAAGCTTTTTAACCTTCTCAATCGCCGTAAATCTTAAACCGGTGGGGTCACAATTATGTATTAACTTAAAATGTCTCGATAGTGAATGTGTGTCCAGCCCTTTCTTGATGTTTGAGATGTGTTCCGCTACCCTCTTTTTGAGGGTTCTTTTCGTTCTCCCAATATAGTACAAGTACAGGGTGGGCCATTTATATGGATACACCTTAATAAAATGGGAATGGTTGGTGATATCAACTTCCTGCCTGTTTGTGGCACATTAGTATATGTGAGGGGGGAAACTTTTCAAGATGGGTGGTGACCATGGCGGCCATTTTGAAGTTGGCCATTTTGAATCCAACTTTAGTTTTTTCAATAGGAAGAGGGTCATGTGACACATCCAACTTATTGGGAATTTCACAAGAAAAACAATGGTGTGCTTGGTTTTAAGGTAACTTTATTCTTTGATGAGTTATTAACAAGTTTCTGACCACTTATAAAATGTGTTCAGTGTGCTACCCATTGTGTTGGATTGTCAATGCAACCCTCTTCTCCCACTCTTCACACACTGATAGCAACACCGCAGGAGAAATGCTAGCACAGGCTTCCAGTATCCGTAGTTTCAGGTGCTGCACATCTCGTATCTTCACAGCATAGACGATTGCCTTCAGATGATATGAGATGTGCAGCACCTGAAACTACGGATACTGGAAGCCTGTGCTAGCATTTCTCCTGCGGTGTTGCTATCAGTGTGTGAAGAGTGGGAAAAGAGGGTTGCATTGACAATCCAACACAATGGGTAGCACACTGAACACATTTTATAAGTGGTCAGAAACTTGTAAATAACTCATGAAAGAATAAAGTTACCTTAAAACCAAGCACACCATTGTTTTTCTTGTGAAATTCCCAATAAGTTTGATGTGTCACATGACCCTCTTCCTATTGAAAAAACAAAAGTTGGATTCAAAATGGCCGACTTCAAAAGTTTCCCCCCTCACATATACTAATGTGCCACAAACAGGAAGTCAATATAACCAACCATTCCCATTTTATTAAGGTGTATCCATATAAATGGCCCACCATGTAGATAACATCCGTGGAATCACATGTCAAACATTCTTGTATGTCCAGACTAAAGGAATTGACCGTTGACTCCACCTTAATGGTTTTCTTAGGGAAAGTAGGGATTCTACAATTAGCACATCTGCCACATCTAAAAAAAACATTAACCGCCAACCAATTTTCTTTACTCTAAGAATCCTTTTTTCTTTTCACAGTTGGGGCTACTTTTCCCGACAAGTTTCCTGCTCTTGTATAAGTGATCTTTGGAGTCTCACTCAAAAGGGGACCTAGTAGGTGACCCCAATGCCTCCGTATACATCTTTCCATTATCCTGTATTGGGAATTAAATGGAAGAAGAATTCTCAAGGTTTCATCCTGTTGTTGGGGGGTACTCACAGAGAAAAAAAAACTTCCTTTCCATTTTTTTCACCTTTTCTAAAGAACTGTCTATTATCTGCACAGGGTAATCCCTTTCTAATAATTGTTGTCTCAACCCAGCAGCTTCATCCTCAAATTTGCTCTCTTCAGTACAATTCCATTTCAATCTCCGAAATTGACGGGTAGGGACATTGATGAGCCAGCGTGGAAGATGACAGCTTGCAAACCTGATAAAACAGTTTTTAGTTACTGGTTTGAAGTATGTGTTACAACATAGTTTATCCCCATGTGCACATATCTCCAAATCAAGAAACTCTACTCTATCTTTACTTATATTTGGGCTGAACACTAGGTTCCTCTCATTGATGTTGATATTCTTTAAAAACAGATCCAAAGATTCAGGTGTGTCTCGCCATATGAACAAAATGTCATCGATATATCTCCGCCATAGCACCAGGCTCGCCCCCAGCTTGGGCATGATGACTTCCACTTCCCACTGGGCCAAAAACAAATTGGCATAGCTGGGGGCGAATCTGGTGCCCATGGCGGTGCCGGTTCGCTGAACATAAAATTTGTGTTCAAACAAAAAATAATTGTGAGCAAGTATGTATTTCACTCAACCTAATAAAAATTCCAACTGCTCATTCGGCAGATTGGTGTCCCCCGACAGTTGCTCATAGAGCGCCTGTACACCCTGAGTGTGATCAATCACTGTGTACAGTGATCCGACGTCTAACGTCCCCAAAATCCACTTGTCTTCCCATCTGATTGTTTCCAGGCATTTTATAATATCTGTGGTGTCCCGAATGTAAGATGGCATCCGTTTCACATAGGGTTGCAACCACTGGTCTATATATTTAGAAAAATTGCAAGATATAGACTCTATCCCCGACACTATTGGACGCCCTGGGGGCGACTTCATGTCTTTGTGGATTTTGGGGATGCAATAGAACATCGGAATTCTTTTTTCTGTCTCCAAAATGAACCTAGCTTCCTGGTTAGAAAGAAAGCCTACCTCTATCCCTTTGTTGCAATATTCCTTCAGTGTCTTGTAAAATGAGGAATCCTGATACAAATGATTATTAAAAGAAGAATAGAAATGACAGAGGAGATGACAGGACAGATAGATACCCTAAAAAGAGAGACTGACACTTTTCCAGATACAGACAATACCCGAAAATGGCGGGATAGGATCTGTAAAAATCTCGACTCATTAGAAAAAGAAATTATACAAAAAAAGTCTAGAAAACTCAATTATATGGAGAGGAAAGATGTCACTGAGGTTCACTTACGGAGTGACATCGATATTAGAAATACACAGGGATCACATATTGATTTGGATAATGTTAAAGTATCCAATAGATTTGAAACATTGGCTACACCACATTTTTTAGATTATACCCCACCTCACCACAAAACACGAACGAGTACCACACGCACTCCAACTCCACCACGACAAAATACAAGGAAGCACACTCACAGGAAACAGGGATATTCACACGATTACAATTTGAGGGAACGTCCAATGGAGTACACTCACAACAGAGGGAATTACCAGACACAGAGACAAGAACAAGGACAATATCAGAACTCAAAACACTATCACACTCCGGCACAAACCAGGACAATAAGGCAGGAGCACAACGAAAGATTCGTAGAGGACGACACTCTGATAAAAAGAAACTACACAAATCAACACAATCGACGTCCAACATAGTAAAAAAATCAGTGACATCGAACTCACAGACACTCAGGTTCAACTATTGAATAAGGGTCTGAAATTTGCCCCGACTAATCCTCTGGACAAGTTCGTTACATACATTGGGGTGGAAAAATTTATTAGACGTCTATGTCTGAAGAAATACTATATAAAGAAACCCATAAATAGAGAGATTGATCTAGTAGTGAATGTGAACAAATATTCACATACTAATCTGAAAGCCAAATCCCAAAAATTCCCCAGACAGGAAATTAGTAGCGAGATGGCCACGTTTAAAAATAATGTGGAACGAGATCTTAGGAAAACAAAAAGCCGTAGATTGAGTGCCAATCTGAGTAAAGAAGAAATAAAGGCAATTAAAACATTGCAAGAAAATAATGAAATTACCATTAGACCAGCAGATAAGGGGGGGGGGCTGTAGTGATACTCAACACGGAGGCCTATTTAAAGGAGTGTTTTAGACAATTAAAATAGGAAAACACTTATCAAAAATTAAAAGGGGATCCGACAGATGCATATTACAATACACTGAAGGAATATTGCAACAAAGGGAAAGGTAGGCTTTCTTTCTAACCAGGAAGCTAGGTTCATTTTGCAGACAGAAAAAAGAATTCCGATGTTCTATTGCATCCCCAAAATCCACAAAGACATGAAGTCACCCCCAGGGCATCCAATAGTGTCGGGGATAGAGTCTATATCTTGCAATTTTTCTAAATATATAGACCAGTGGTTGCAACCCTATGTGAAACGGATGCCATCTTGCATTCGGGACACCACAGATATTATGAAATGCCTGGAAACAATCAAATGGGAAGACAAGTGGATTTTGGGGACGTTAGACGTCGGATCACTGTACACAGTGATTGATCACACTCAGGGTGTACAGGCGCTCTATGAACAACTGTCGGGGGACACCAATCTGCCGAATGAGCAGTTGGAATTTTTATTAGGTGGAGTGAAATACATACTTGCTCACAATTATTTTTCATTTTAATACGAATTTTATGTTCAGCGAACCGGCACCGCCATGGGCACCAGATTCGCCCCCAGCTATGCCAATTTGTTTTTGGCCCAGTGGGAAGTGGAAGTCATCATGCCCAAGCTGGGGGCGAGCCTGGTGCTATGGCGGAGATATATCGATGACATTTTGTTCATATGGCGAGACACACCTGAATCTTTGGATCTGTTTTTAAAGAATATCAACATCAATGAGAGGAACCTAGTGTTCAGCCCAAATATAAGTAAAGAAAGAGTAGAGTTTCTTGATTTGGAGATATGTGTACATGGGGTTAAACTATGTTGTAACACATACTTCAAACCAGTAACTAAAAACTGTTTTATCAGGTTTGCAAGCTGTCATCTTCCACGCTGACTCATCAATGTCCCTACCAGTCAATTTCGGAGATTGAAACGGAATTGTACTGAAGAGAGCAAATTTGAGGATGAAGCTGCTGGGTTGAGACAACAATTATTAGAAAGGGATTACCCAGTGCAGATAATAGACAGTTTTTTAGAAAAGGTGAAAAAAATGGAAAGGAAGTTTTTTTTTCTCTGTGAGTACCCCCCAACAACAGGATGAAACCTTGAGAATTCTTCTTCCATTTAATTCCCCATACAGGATAATGGAAAGAAGTATACTGAGGCATTGGGGTCACCTACTAGGTCCCCTTTTGAGTGAGACTCCAAAGATCACTTATACAAGAGAAGGAAACTTGTCGGGAAAAGTAGCCCCAACTGTGAAAAGAAAAAAGGATTCTCAGAGTAAAGAAAATTGGATGGCGGTTAATGTTTTTTTTAGATGTGGCAGATGTGCTAATTGTAGAATCCCTACTTTCCCTAAGAAAACCATTAAGGTGGAGTCAACGGTCAATTCCTTTAGTCTGGACATACAAGAATGTTTGACATGTGATTCCACGGATGTTATCTACTTGCTGGAATGCAGCTGCAGAAAGCAGTATATAGGGATAATGAAAAGAACCCTCAAAAAGAGGGTAGCGGAACACATCTCAAACATCAAGAAAGGGCTGGACACACATTCACTATCGAGACATTTTAAGTTAATACATAATTGTGACCCCACCGGTTTAAGATTTACGGCGATTGAGAAGGTTAAAAAGCTTTGGCGAGGGGGGAACCATATAGCGCACATGTCTAGACAGGAATCGCGAAGGATCTTTGAATATGACACGATTGTTCCGAGGGGCTTGAACGCTGAAATGGAGGTCTTTGGTTTCCTGTGGGGGGTTGCCTGGTGGTGAAGGGACATTGGAGTCTGGTCGTCTATCGACACTCCGATCTCCCCTCCCTGTCGGACAGCTCTCCCTTTTACATCATCCTCATTTTCTTCTGGGGACCTGGGATCTCCATGTTCAGAGGGTCCCTGTCAAACAACATATAGTTGGGATCATAGTTCATTTTGGGGTCCTTATACTGACATGCTGGCTGAATATTGAGGTGTCCTCTTAGTATCTACAGGATAGCCACCTTTATGGGGAAGCATGAATCTATTCACACACGGCACCCCATTTGATAAAGGAATAAATCGCACAAGAAACGCAGGTTCACACCTATGCGTTTTTGGTGCATTTGTTGGGCAGGTTACTGTGTGACCTTGCGTATTTCTCCAGATCCTATTTTAGTGGATGCAAATAGCATCGCATGTTTTATATGTAATTTTATACATAATTTTATATATATGTGATTATTTATGTTTTATATATACATATGTTTTACTCATGGAGGCATTGCAACTTTTTGTATAAGATGATGGCAGTAGTATAGGCCGTTTCTATACTAGGTGGTTAGGGAGTATGGTAGGAAGAAGAAATATGACCCTGGTCTACTCTGGAGTTAAGTAAATGCATGATAATGTGAAGCATTATGGGAGTAGTTGTCCCATATATAAGAGTGAGGATACGCTCACTCAGTTGGCCACTGAGGAAGAGGTACAGCACCTCGAAACGCGTCTGGCGTGAGGAGTGAGCGTTGCATTGAATATCTGCAATAAGAAAAGAAGATAAAGGAGAATCAGCTTTGTCCGGATTCTGAGTAAGGGGTCGCCTATCAGTGACGTCATCTCAGCTTTACCCTGTCTCCTAAGTAACCAGGTCACGTGGGACGCCACGCTGAGGTCTAGCACACCACGTGGGACGCCGCTGGTGTGCGGCCGCCTGGAATCAGCGCTGCAAAAGAGGCAGTGAAGACGGGTAAGACCCAGCTCCTGGGGAGCACCCATTATGGCATTTTGAATGTACCAGGTGACTTTTGGCTGTGTTACGAACTGTTATTAGTGCCGCATATATCAATTGGACTTTAACTGTGAACGATCAGAAGTCATTGGCATTAAGTCCTACACAGCTTTGACCATCACATCTGGACTAATCTGGCTGCGGTATACTGATATACGTGCCATATGAATTTGGGTCATATGGTTCAGGGGTAACCGCACACCTTATCAGTCAGATTTTCTCCACAGGTACATTTCTTGGATTGTTCAAGATCAATAGGAAATCATTATATTCAGTACCTGAGTGCTAGAAAGTTTACTTAGTGCAAATTTACCCAAAGGTAACAGCATTAGAGAACGCCTCAACTGACAATTGCCAGACCTGTTATAAGGAATTCCAGTTAAACCAACATCTGGATTATTGCTTTTGCTGTATTGATGAACTGTAACAACTGCCCTGAGACAATTGATTCAGTAAATGTTCAACTGTTTTACTACAACTGACTCCTCATCCTTTCTACTACTCTCAACATTTGCACCTTGCGGTGCTGGCGTCACGAACACAGGGGCCCAGCCACCAAAGCACCTTAAACACCTATACCATGAAGGGCACCTCAACTGCCATCTGGCTGGTGTTCCCTGCAATAGAGAGTGCCCCGGAGGATTTAATGTCCTTACCTCCACTGCACTGGCGGCCCAGGGAGGCTCTGCTAGCCGTGAGAAAATCAACTACTACCCCCATCGGCCAACCCTAACTCATGTGTTGCCCCTGCGGTCCAGTACGCTGCATAAAATTGGCATCACGAACAGGATACAAAATCCTTTGCGACTTATCCGAACATTATACGAACAGGATATAAACTCCTCTGCGCCTTAAGCCCCACTTGTTTACTTGAGAGACTGTACATGTGCTTTAACACATTGGAAACTTTAAACATCTTTATTGAGCCGCAAAAGTGTTTTTGTGGATAACAAATTGCATGGGCATACTATACAGGATTCCTACTGTTGAATCGCTGTGTCAAAAGTGAGAAAAACGCTTATTTTTGTGTCACTAAAACTGCTTGCTGTTAGTGAATGGCCTTTCTGATTGAACTGAAAAATGGCCACCTGAGCGCTTTCTTGTTATTTATACTGCGCCATCATTGTGAAAAAGATAGTGACACCCCCTCAGAAGCGGGAAAATTGAGTGACCCCCTTTAAAAGAGCGGGAAGATAAATTGTTGCTGCGCCATCATAGACTTTTCATTATGCCGCCTGGTGATGCCGCCCCCTAATGCAAGCAGACCTAGGGGTCGGGCCTGGAGGGTTTGTGTATGCCAGCCCAGCAGAGGAAGAGGAGGTGCCTTGCTGCGGAGAAAGAGAGGAAGACGCAGAGAATTAAAGCATGGCGGACCATATCTCCACGCGACAAGAGAGAACCAGCCATCCGGACCCCAACCAGAAGTCCGAGGAGGAGCGGGTTGTGGGTCGCAAGACTGAGAGCCTGAAGTATTGAGCGGCCACCATATAGAGATCCTGGCGCACCTGTGGAACCAACTTACTCACCCGACCAGCGGTTGATGAAAGAGCTCCGAACTGTAAGTCATCAGAAAGTTAATGTTAAGAAGGAGTACATTGAAGAGCCCACCAGAAAAATGTTGAGTGAGCCCCTGGGGCCACTCCCAGTTCCCGTACGTAGACTGGTCCGGGTCTCCTCAGAGACCTGGAGACAGATAGAGACTATTATGTAAATTGCAGGTCTGTGGAAAGGAAAGAACTTCCTAGCTGGCTCCATAGCCTTTATGTCAACGAGATAGTGGAGTTCACGCCAGCAGAGGGCACTCGTGGACCATATGCCACTGCAGTGAAAAGACCTGGGCAGCCATTTGAGGTACAGAAACCTGTTAAAAATCCTGACTTGGAAAGTGAGGAGGACCTAGAGAGACCATGTACCACTTTGCGACTGACTGAAAAGTATATACCACCCACATCTAATCAGTGTCAACTTGCCACTGGATTTGCTGGCACCAATATATTGTGGCAACCAGCCATAGTTACTAAAGACCCTGAAGACTGTTCTAAAACAAAGTCTAGACTGCAACGCCCTAAGGAATCACTAGAACCTGTTTATACCAATACTGCAGGTCAAGAGTACTTGCAACGTCTGATCCAGTTGACCATACAGCAGTGCCAAGAGACTCTTCCAGAATGTTCCGTACCCAGCTCACCAGACCCATATCCTTAAATAGGCCAGTTGGCCAATACTAAAATGGAGCCAGAGACACTATTGCAAAAGGGACTCTAATGTTTGCTGTTGTGGTGGCAGTTCTCCAAGCCAATGTGGAGCCCTTTGGCCCTTTTAAAGGACTCTATTATGGACTCCACCATGCAGAAAATCCCAAGTTGCACACTTCTTTTCCGCCCTTTTATTCTTTTCCTACCCTCTTCTCAGGTTGTCTGGGACTTTGAAAGTTTTATGCAACGTTCAAAGAAATGTACCCAGAAAGACTTTTCTGTGCCTTATCTTATGCAACACATATGCTCTTACCAATCAAAATCTTTTTACACCTTTCACTATTGGATTATAAAATATTTATACCCCAAATCAGGGATGGACTTTGTCTTAGTACTATGCCATGGACTGTATTGCCCCTATTTGAGATCACCGCCCCTTTTTGTCACCGTCAAGCACCGAAGATTACAACGCCCAATGTCCTTGCGCTATGAGAGAGAAAAGATATTATAATAAATGTGTACTGTTATGCATAACCCTTTATTTGCAGGAGGTTATTGAAGTGCCATAAAAGTACTTTGCATTGAAAATATGCATATTTGTGTTTGTGGCGTATGTTTTATATCTTTCAGGTGATGGCGTAGAGATCCACAGCATCCAGCAAGTCAAACGTCAAGGATGACTTATCTTTAAGCAGCGGGGTATGCAGCATCCCACTTGTGTGTACAAGTGGCCCCCTTTAAATTTCTGTATAATTATCTGTATTTAACGTATTGTATTTTCCTAACATCAGGCTGGCATCGTCATGACATTTATTCGCCCCTAGGTGGTGTTGGCGCCACATATTATATATAGCCAGGGGTGTGCTAATAATGTTATCAAGGGTAGAAGGAAAAAGAGAAGGGCGGCACTCACCGAATCTTCAACAAGTCGTAGCTCGTAGCGGGTGCGGGTGACAATTCACAGAAGAAAAAAGGCAACAGCCGTTTCGTGCAACAGTCACGCTTTGTCAAGCCTCCTGTGACGTGAAAGGGGAGCGCCATATATACCTGTCTCCCCCCTGCACGTCACTGCTAAACAGGTGCATCAATCAATTCTTCGGATCACCTTTGTGTAAAAATTAAAACATTAAAATCATTTAAAGACAGCAAGGTCATTTTTATCGTTGAAGCCAAAACCTCCCATCGCATTAGTTTTAATAATCCATTGGGCTTCTCGTTGCAATAAAATACACTTTCTATCGCCACCCCTAACTGATAGGTTAACTCTCTCAATGCCTGTACACTTTAACACTTCTTTGTTACCTCAGTACTCATCTTTAATGTGTTCTATGAGGCGCGTAGCCCCAATGCCTGTGACAATCGATCTTTTATGTTCTCTAAATCGCACGTACAGGGGTCTGTGAGTCTTACCGATATAAAATCTTTCGCATGGACAAAAAATCAAATACACTACATAAGTCGATTTGCAATTGAGAAATTACCTAATAGTATGTGCTATATGTACGATCTTAACCTGTGTCCCTGCGCGTATGAAATTGCACATTGCGCAGTGTCTACATTTGAAGCTTCCCACGGGGCTCCATCTGTCCAACCAAGTATTACCTGTGTCGGGAAGATTAGTACTAGTGACAATATCTCCTATGGTTTTTGCCCGTTTAAAGCTGACCGGTTTATTTTTCACTTTATCAATTAATTGCTCATCTCTCTGTCTGGAGCATATGCCAATTGCTTAAAATTGCATTTTTGATGATCTGAGCCATGGGAGAATATTCGAAGGTGAACACTGCCCTAGTGACATCCTGCGCTATTTCTCCATGATGCGTTTTTTTCTTTTTCCATAGATCCTTGTTTAGCCTGCGTGCATGTGCTCTATTATAAGCTTTGTCAACTATGGAAGACGGATATCCACGCTGTATGAATCTACTTTTGAGATCTCTACTCTGATTCTCAAACTCTGTATCATTTTTAATAATCCTTGCAAGCCTAACAAATTGACCATACGGGACAGCTGCAGCTACGTGTGGCGGGTGAAAACTATCATAATCTAAAAGAGAATTTGTTGAGCTAGGTTTTCTATATATGGTTGTGTCAATTTCATCATTGATGATCCTAACTTGCACATGTAGAAATTCAATAGCCTGTTCTTCTATCTTGCTAGTGAAGCTCATGTTCATATTGTTATCATTCAGGTACTTAACAAACAGACTGAATTGATCTCGATCTCCTGCCCATATAATGAATACATCATCGATGTACCTAAAAAAACTTTTGATGTACTGTACAAAAGGGTTGTTGATTGTGAATACATATTTTTCTTCAAATTGAGCCAAAAACAAATTGGCAAAAGTGCAGGAGACGGATGTCCCCATAGCAGTTCCAGATGTCTGGCTATACCACTGTTTATTAAACATAAACGTATTATTCTTCAAAACAAAAGACAGTGCTTCAGTGACAAACACAGTGTAGGATCTATCTCTTCCTGTATTAATCAATAAATCACCAACAATTCCTACTCCTAGATCTTGAGGAACCTTTGTGTATAGGCTCGACGTTGAGTCGATTGTTGAAAGAAAATAACCCTTTTGCCATGTAATTTCTCTTAGTGCTTCCAAAAAATCATTGGTATCCTCTAAAAAGGATGGAACGCCTAACAATAGAGGGCGCAGTAGCCAATCTAGATACTGAGATAGTAGTTCGGTAAGAGACCCGATACCTGCAACTATCGGTCGCCCAGGCGGATCTACCAATGATTTATGGATTTTAGGCCTGTAATACGAAACTGGTTTTACTGGATACAGAGGAAACAATTTTTCTGCTGTTTTATCAGACAAAACTTGGCATGCAACATACTTCCACAACAATGAACGTAGAGACTGCTGAAGTTTAAATATTGGGTCGATTTTAAGGGGAGAGTAAATTGTTCTATCACTGAGCTGTCGTGCGGCTTCCCTTATGTACTGATCTTTGTTTAGAACTACTAGTTTTCCACCCTTGTCAGCTGGTTTCACTATATATCGGACATTTTCGATATACGTTGAAGGGCCGATTTTTCACCCTTGGTCAAATTAGGTGACACTTTAGGATATTGTAAAACTTTAATATCTTTAATGACCTGTCTTTGAAAAAGATCTAAGCCACTTCCAGCTGACAAGGGTGGGGTATAGGTAGATTTAATGCCTCGAGTGAAGCTGTCTTGTTTGGAAGTGCAGTCTGGTGATATATTCATATCACAGCCCTGTAACTCAAGTAGCGTCATGACTATCTCTTTATCAAGGGGTTCGATATCTTTATTAAAGTGAATGCCCAAAGGGCCTATTCTATTAGGATTCTCTGCCACTATCGTTTTCTGGGCAGGAACTGGTGTGTTCTTAAAGTGCCTATAGAGATTCAGCTTCCTAACCCCTTTAAATAAATCCACCTCAAACTGTGATTCATCAAAAACATTAACTAAACTATAGTTAAGTCCTTTCGACAGAAATGACAGACAATCGCTGTCTAATTGTCGATCACTGAGATTCACGACGTTGAAGCCCAAAGGTAGGTCCAAACAAGACCCACCATCTGGCTTCAACGTCGCCATCCCACTTGTTTCTTCTTGTAGCTGCTTCTTAAAGGCATTCTTGATTGTTGCATGCCAAGTTTTGGAAGTATGTTGCATGTCAAGTTTTGTCTGATAAAACAGCTGAAAAATAGTTTCCTCTGTATCCAGTAAAACCAGTTTGGTATTACAGGCCTAAAATCCATAAATCATTGGTAGATCCGCCTGGGCGACCGAAAGTTGCAGGTATCGGGTCTCTTACCGAACTACTATCTCAGTATCTAGATTGGCTACTGCGCCCTCTATTGTTAGGCGTTCCATCCTTTTTAGAGGATATCAATGATTTTTTGGAAGCACTAAGAGAAATTACATGGCAAAAGGGTTTCCTTGCAACAATCGACGTGGAGAGCCTATACACAAAGATTCCTCAAGATCTAGGAGTAGGAATTGTTGGCGATTTATTGATTAAAACAGGAAGAGATAGATCCTACACTGAGTTTGTCACTGAAGCACTGTCTTTTGTTTTGAAGAATAATACGTTTATGTTTAATAAACAGTGGTATAGCCAGACATCTGGAACTGCTATGGGGACATCCGTCTCCTGCACTTTTGCCAATTTGTTTTTGGCTCAATTTGAAGAAAAATATGTATTCACAATCAACAACCCTTTTGTACAGTACATCAAAAGTTTTTTTAGGTATATCGATGATGTATTCATTATATGGGCAGGAGATCGAGATCAATTCAGTCTGTTTGTTAAGTACCTGAATGATAACAATATGAACATGAGCTTCACTAGCAAGATAGAAGAACAGGCTATTGAATTTCTACATGTACAAGTTAGGATCATCAATGATGAAATTGACACAACCATATTTAGAAAACCTATTCTCTTTTGCATTATGATAAGTTTTCACCCGCCACACGTAGCTGCAGCTGTCCCGTATGGTCAATTTGTTAGGCTTGCAAGGATTATTAAAAATGATAGAGTTTGAGAATCAGAGTAGAGATCTCAAAAGTAGATTCATACAGCGTGGATATCCGTCTTCCATAGTTGACAAAGCTTATAATAGAGCACATGCACGCAGGCTAAACAAGGATCTATGGAAAAAGAAGAAAAAGAAAAAAATGCATCATTGAGAAATAGCGCAGGATGTCACTAGGGCAGTGTTCACATTCGAATATTCTCCCATGGCTCAGATCCTCAAAAATGCAATTTTAAGCAATTGGCATATGCTCCAGAGAGATGAGCAATTAACATAGTAACATAGTACATAAGGCCGAAAAAAGACATTTATCCATCCAGTTCGGCCTGTTATCCTGCAAGTTGATCCAGAGGAAGGCAAAAAAAAAACCTGTGAGGAGGGGCGTAGCTAGAACTGACTGGGCCCCACAGCAAAATTTTGTATGGGGCCCCCCTCCATGACTATCCTGGTATCCTATATGTGCATATGTAAGGGAGAGTTCACATCACATTTTTGCCATCCGTTTGATGTATACATTGGAAAATGGGATACAAAAGCGCAGCACACTACGGTTTTGTATCCTGCAAAGTCTGTTAAAAAAAAAAACGTATACATTAACATATCATTTTTTTTGATGGTGTCAGTCTGAGTCACCTGTTAACATATACATTTTATGTATACATTACCAGGGGTCAGCAACCTTCGGCACTCCAGCTGTTGTGAAACACAATTCCCAGCATGTTCCATTAATTTCTGTGAGAGTTATGAGAAGAGCAATAATGCATGCTGGGAGTTGTAGTTTCACAACAGCTGGAGTGCAAAGCCCAGCTGGAGTGCCCACCCCTGCATTAGACGAATGGCAAAACGTGATGTGAAACCGGCCTTAGTGTGCTATGATAGTGCCAAGTGGCAAGCACTAGAGACAGAGAAGGGAGGCTGCAATGTACAGGGCACAGTATTGTATAGGGGGTACAGTACAGGGCAAGAGGGGGGACGCACAGTGCAGAGTAGGGGTACAATGCAGCATAGGGGGCACACTAAAGGGCAAGGGGTACAGCATAGAGGGCACAATACTGGGCAGGGGGCACACACAGTGCAGCATAGGGGGCACAGTGCATTATAGGGGGTACAGTATAAGGCAGGGGGCACACAAAGTGCAGCATAGGGGGTACAGGTCAGGAGCCACACACACAGTGAGGAATAGGAGGCACAGTGCATTATAGGGGGTACAGTATAAGGCAGGGGGCACACACAGTGCAGCATAGGGGGCACAGTGCATTATAGGGGGTACAGTATAAGGCAGGGGGCACACACAGTGCAGCATAGGGGGCACACACAGTGCAGCATAGGTGGTGCAGTACAGGGCAGGAGGCACACACAGTGCAGCATAGGGTAGGGGGCAGAATACAGCATGGGGTACACAGTACAGGGCAGGGGGGCAAAATACAGCATAGGGGGTATACACAGTGCAGCAGAGGGGTACAGTACAGGGCAGGGGGGCAGAATGCAGCCAAAACATGCACCTAGAAATGCTCCATTCACATGTCCTACCTCAGGAGATGATAGTTCCTAGTGGGCTAAAGGACCTTGCATGATGTCAGGAGCACATGATCAGTCACATGAGTGGGCGGAGTCAGGCTCCGGGCTGTGCAGGAGATTGTGTGGAAATGACTGCCAGCATAACATTCGGGGCATTGGTCAAAACATCCGGGGCTGAAGCCCCGAATGTTTTGACCTAACGATGCCCCTTCAGTGAATGATTCAGAGCACTAGCTATCTAGGGCAATTTAATGAGCAGGAGATAAGGGAATTGAAGTTAGGTCACTCCACCGGCCCGGCCCCGCCCCCTCCACCGCCTGAGTCCGCCTCCTGAGTACTCCCTCTAGTTACTAGGACTCTAGGAGGCGGAGCCGGAGGAAATCTTTCCTGCACGCACTGCGGCACTGGTGCCAGCCTGGCTACGCCCCCGTTCCGGCCGCCCCCGTTCCGGCCCCCTCCACCGCCTACCTCATGTTCTCCGAATCTCCTTCCTTGTGCGTGCGGCAGACAGTGCGCCCGGCCCCCGGCCCACCTGCTCCTACTACAGCTCCTCCTTCCTGTTCCTGTTGGCTTCCTTCCTTCCCCCCAGTCAGGCCCGAGCCGCGGACCGCCCGATCACCGCCCACTACACTGGGCGGGCCTGCCTGTGTGTAGTGTATTAATAAAAAAAATAAAAATAAATGATGCGGTCCGGACGGGCCCCCAGTGGCGTAGGGCCCCATAGCCACTGCTATGGTTGCTATGGCGATCCCTACGCCACTGCCTGTGAGGTAGAAGCCAATTTTCCCCACTTTAGGGGAATAAAAAATTCCTTCCCGACTCCAATCAGGCAATCAGAATAACTCCCTGGATCAACGACCACTCTCTAGTAGCCATAGCCTGTAATATTATTACACTCCAGAAATACATCCAGGCCCCTTTTGAATTCCTTTATTGTACTCACCATCACCACCTCCTCAGGCAGAGAATTCTATAGTCTCACTGCTCTTACCATAAAGAATCCTTATTTATGTTTGTGTACAAACCTTCTTTCCTCCAGACGCAGAGGATGTCCCCTCGTCACAGTTCTGGGGATAAATAGATGATGGGATAGATCTCTGTACTGACCCCTGATATATTTATACATAGTAATTAGATCTTCCTTCAGTCGTCTTTTTTCTAAAGTGAATAACCCTAATTTTGCTAATCTTTCAGGGTACTGTAGTTGCCCCATTCCAGTTATTACTTTAGTTGCCCTCCTCTGGACCCTCTCCAGCTCTGCTATGTCTGCCTTGTTTACAGGAGCCCAGAACTGTACACAGTACTCCATGTGTGGACTGACTAGCGATTTGTAAAGTGGTAGGACTATGTTCTTATCACGGGCATCTATGCCCCTTTTGATGCAACCCATTATCTTATTGGCCTTGGCAGCAGCTGCCTGAAACTGGTTTTTGCAGCTTCGTTTGCTGTTTATTAAAATTCCTAGATCCTTTTCCAGGTCAGTGTTACTGAGTGTTTTATCGTTTAGTATGTACGGGTGACTTGCATTATTCCTTCCCATGTGCATAACTTTACATTTGTCAGTGTTAAACCTCATCTGCCACTTATCTGCCCAAGCATCCAATCTATCCAGATCCCTCTGTAGTAGTATACTGTCCTCTTCAGTGTAAATTACTTTACACAGTTTAATGTCATCTGCGAAAATTGATACTTTACTATGCAAGCCTTCTACGAGATTATTAATAAATATATTGAAAAGAATAGGGCCCAATACTGACCCCTGAGGTACCCCACTAGTGACAGTGACCCAATCTGAGTGTGTACCGTTAATAACCACCCTCTGTTTTCTATCATTGAGCCAGTTACTTAACCACATACAGACGTTTTCTCCCAGTCCGAGCATTCTCATTTTATATACTAACCTTATGTGGTACAGTGTCAAATGCTTTGGGGAAGTCCAGATATACGACATCCATTGATTCGCCGCTGTCAAGTCTAGAACTTACCTCCTCATAGAAACTGATTAAATTAGTTTGGCATGAGCGATCCCTCACGAAGCCATGCTGATATGGCGTTATTTGCTTATTTCCGTTGAGATGCTCTAAGATAGCATCTCTCAGAAAACCTTCAAACAGTTTACCCACAACAGATGTTAAACTTACCGGCCTATAGTTTCCAGGCTCTGTTTAATCGATAAAGTGAAAAATAAACCGATTGTCAGCTTTAAACATGGATGAAAACCATAGGAGATATTGTCACTAGTACTAATCTTTCCGACACAGGTAATACCTGGTTGGACAGATGGAGCCCCGTGGGAAGCTTCAAATGTGAACACTGCGCAATGTGCAATTTCATACGCACAGGGACACAGGTTCAGATCGGACATATAGCACATACTATTAGGAAATTTATCAATTGCAAATCGACTTATGTAGTGTATGCGATTTTTTGTCCATGCGAAAGATTTTATATCGGTAAGACTCACAGACCCCGTGCGATTTAGAGAACATAAAAGATCGATTGTCACAGGCATTGGGGCTACGCGCCTCATAGAACACATTAAAGATGAGCACCAAGGTAACAAAGAAGTGTTAAAGTGTACAGGCATTGAGAGAGTTAACCTACCAGTTAGGGGTGGCGATAGAAAGCGTATTTTATTGCAACGAGAAGCCCAATGGATTATTAAAACTAATGCGATGGGAGGTTTAGGCTTCAACGATAAAAATGACCTTGCTGTCTTTGTATGATTTTAATGTTTTAATTTTTACACAAAGGTGATCCGAAGAATTGATTGATGCACCTGTTTAGCAGTGATGTGCAGGGAGGAGACAGGTATATATGGCGCTCCCCTTTCACGTCACAGGAGGCTTGACAAAGTGTGACTGTTGCGCGAAACGGCTGTTGCCTTTTTTCTTCTGTGAATTATGACCCGCACCCGCTATGTTTTAACCCAAATAAAGCTACGACTTGTTGAAGATTCGGTGAGTGCCGCCTTCTCTTTTTTCTTCTACCCTTGATGACATTATTGGTTTTTCATTTTGGCTGAGCACCACTCGGTTTCTTACATGGTTGCTGAGAGCAAGTTACCTGCACCGTACCACGTTCAGTAGTGCCGGCTGTATTTTCTCCTTTGTATTGCTAATAAAATTTGTTGAAGTAGTTGAAGTTGAAGTGGAAGTAGTAGAAGGAAAGAAGTGTTTGGAGGAAGAGAGCATGCTCAGTCCAAGATGTAGCTGTCTTTCTTTCCTCTGAGCCCTGATCAAGCCTGGAGAGGACCAACCAAGAGTTTTCTGCAGCCCAGCACAAGACAGCAAGTCTAAGTATGAATATAAAGCAAGTCTAGTGAAGATTAGAGCTGAGTCTAGCCAAGGGACTTCACCAGCACCAGTGACCAGGAAGAACTTAAAGGTACCTGGACACAACTGGATGATTAGTGCGCAGAACTATCCTTTTCCACTAAATGCCTTCCCATTCTTTGCCTATAAAGTAACAGCATTAGAGAACGCCTCAACTGACAATTGCCAGACCTGTTATAAGGAATTCCAGTAAACTAACATCTGGATTATTGCTTCTGCTGTATTGATGAACTGTAACAACTTCCCTGAGACAATTGATTCAGTAAATGTTCAACTGTTTTACTACAACTAACTCCTCATCCTTTCTACTACTCTTAACATTTGCACCTTACAGTACTGGAGTCAGAAACACAGGGGCCCAACCACAAAAGCATCTTAAACATCTATACCATCAAGGGCACCTCAACTTCCATCTGGCTGGTGTTCGCTGCAATAGAGAGTGCCCCGGAGGATTTAGTGCTGTCCTTCCCTCCACTGCACTGGTGGCCCAGGGAGGCTCTGCTAACCCTGAGTAAATGAACTACTACCTCCATCAGCCCACCGTAGCCTCACATGTTGCCCCTGCTGTCCAGTACGCTGCACGTGTATGCAGAGTACCCCAACAGTATGTCCCAAGGTTTACCAGAGAGCTATGCACCAAGGTCACCAAGCTCCCAGAGTCCAACAGTGCCTCAGCTGTACAACCTCCTATGGATACAGTACACATTTGAGGTTCTAACTTAGACACAGTGTCTGCAGAATACACTGGTTGTGAAAACAGCGAAATACATCTGGAATATTGCACTCCATTGGCTCAGTTGTGAGGGGGCAATTAGCAACCACATGTCCAAATTCATGACACCGCCAGCATTGTAAGCAGCCCTGGTCCCCATTTTGGGTTCCTGACCTGGACCTCTAGGTCCCAGTAAAAAATGGCCCTGCTTGTTCCCCCTTTGAGCCATCTCCACTTAAAGCATTTCTCACCCCTCTAGCAATTGGTACAGTCTTACCAGTAGACTTTGGTGACCTGCTGTTTCTGGAGCCGGCGTATCTGGGAGATGCTTGGAGTAGGTGCTCTGTTGCACTGTACTTCTCCACGAGACTCACCAATTGTGTCTGCAGTTGTAGGCCCTCCTTGTCCAACCCAACGCTGGAACTTGGGGGTACTGACCTGAAGAACTTATCCAGGACAACTCTCTCTACAATTTGAACTGGGGTGCTTTCCTCAGGCTGCAGCCATTTCCAGTTGTGCACACTGCCTGCTTGCACATACATGTTTACTCCAAGTCGAGCAAGTATCTCACCCTTAAGCTTTGGAAAAATTCTGGCATCTGGCTCACCTAAACCATAGTAGGCCTTCTGCAGTTCCCCAGTCGAGAAAGGCGCCACTACATCTGCCTAGTGGTTGGCCATGAACTTTTCACGCTAGGCTTCCACGTCATCTGTGGGCGTCATCTTTTGGAGTGAACTTTGTACTGCAACCCGTGCTGTTGGTAACGCTCCCCGGCATGTCAGCGTTTTTACCGGTAGGTCGCAAAGCCCTCATTGCCTCACTCAGCACAGCCATTTTCTCCATTAGTTGTCGATTCATCTCGTCTTGCCTGGCCTGTGCTTGTTGCTGTCGCTTGTCAGCCTGTGAAAAGGCTTGATGCTGCTGCAAAATCAGCTGTTGAAGGATGGCCTGTGCCAACTGTTTTCCAAAGTCCTCCATTACACCAGCCTTGAAGTGAACTGGCAACTTTATGCAAAAACTCTTTAGGTGTCTGTCTCTTTAAGACTGCATTTTGGATCTGAGTGCCCGCATCATCCATCATATGTGGGGTCAGCTCAATAGTGGTAAGCATAGCAGTCAGAGACAGTAACTTAACGACACAGTTCACACAGGGATTTGCCTGTTTTCTTTATTTTTATCCACAAGCGAAAATATATGGCCTTTACATTCAGACAAAAACATAAAAATAAATTCCTGCTCGGCTGAGCACTAACCAAACACAGGATCACCCTTTCTATAAGGGCGGCCTACTACCAGCCACACAACACAATTCAAAGTAAACTTACAGTGTCCTTTTTGTCGTTTTAGCAGACTTCAGCAGCAATGGTGAAAGACAGTCTGTTCAACCAGTCCCCCACACACATACATGCTCATAGTGCAGACCTTTATAGCCCTGAAAAGAGCTGAGCTCCACCACCTGGCTGAGAGCTATATAGGAAACCTGTTCTAGACAGCGAGGGAATGAGGAGCACCACTACCAATCTGTTCATCATTCCATAAAAATCCAGGCCGGTCAACAGCATTAACCCATTAAGGACCTTGCCATTTTTCACCATTTTACCCAGGCCATTTTTTGCAAATCTGACATGTGTCACTTTATGTGGTAATAACTTTAAAACGCTTTTACTTATCCAGGCCATTCTGAGATTGTTTTCTAGTCACATATTGTACTTCATGACCATGGTAAAATTGAGTCAAAAAATTTCATTTTTATTTATATAAAAAAAATATATAATTACCCAAAATTTCGAAAAAGTTGCTAATTTCCACATTTCTATTTCTCTACTTTTATAATAGATAGTAATAACTCCAAAAATAGTTATTACTTTACATTCCCCATATGTCTACTTCATGTTTGGATCATTTTGTGAATGCCATTTTATTTTTTTGGGGACGTTAGATGGCTTAGAAGTTTAGAAGCAAATCTTGAAATTTTTCAGAAAATTTCCAAAACCCACTTTTTAAGGACCAGTTCAGGTCTGAAGTCACTTTGTGAGGCTTACATAATAGAAACCACCGCATTTTAGAAACTACACCCCTCAAGGTATTCAAAACTGATTTTAGAAACTTTGCTAATCCTTTAGGTGTTCCACAAGAATTTATGGAAAATGAAGATGAAATTTCAGAATTTCACTTTTTTGGAAGATTTTCCATTTTAATCAATTTTTTTCTGCTAACAAAGCAAGGGTTATGTTAAGGGAAATATTAATTATTGATATTTTGGATAATGCCAATAATTAATATTCATAAATAGGCGTGATTTATCTAGTGATGCCTCCGCCTATTTATACCTTAAATACAAATACACTCTGATTGCCCAACTCTATACTGAACTACCAGCGGCTATTGCTGCGGCGCCTAATACAACAAAAAGACAACACACTGTGCCTAAATAAAGAATATTTATTACACAATACAATTATATAAGTCTAATAATACCTATATATCTATGTCTATATATATATATATATATATATACACTGCTCAAAAAAATAAAGGGAACACTTAAACAACACAATGTAACTCCAAGTCAATCACACTTCTGTGAAATCAAACTTTCCACTTAGGAAGCAATACTGAGTGACAATCAATTTCACATGCTGTTGTGCAAATGGGATAGACAACAGTTGGAAATTATAGGCAATTAGCAAGACACCCCCAATAAAGGAGTGGTTCTGCAGGTGGTGATCACAGACCACTTCTCAGTTCCTATGCTTCCTGGCTGATGTTTTGGTCACTTTTGAATGCTGGCGGTGCTTTCACTCTAGTGGTAGCATGAGACGGAGTCTACAACCCACACAAGTGGCTCAGGTAGTGCAGCTTATCCAGGATGGCACATCAATGCGAGCTGTGGCAAGAAGGTTTGCTGTGTCTGTCAGCGTAGTGTCCAGAGCATGGAGGCGCTACCAGGAGACAGGCCAGTACATCAGGAGACGTGGAGGAGGCCGTAGGAGGGCAACAACCCAGCAGCAGGACCGCTACCTCCGCCTTTGTGCAAGGAGGAACAGAAGGAGCACTGCCAGAGCCCTGCAAAATGACCTCCAGCAGGCCACAAATGTGCATGTGTCTGCTCAAACGGTCAGAAACAGACTCCATGAGGGTGATATGAGGGCCCGACGTCCACAGGTGGGGGTTGTGCTTACAGCCCAACACCGTGCAGGACGTTTGGCATTTGCCAGAGAACACCAAGATTGGCAAATTTCGCCACTGGCGCCCTGTGCTCTTCACAGATGAAAGCAGGTTCACACTGAGCACATGTGACAGACGTGTGAGAAGAGTCTGGAGACGCCATGGAGAACGTTCTGCTGCCTGCAACATCCTCCAGCATGACAGGTTTGGCATTGGGTCAGTAATGGTGTGGGGTGGCATTTCTTTGGAGGGCCGCACAGCCCTCCATGTGCTCGCCAGAGGTAGCCTGACTGTCATTAGGGACCGAGATGAGATCCTCAGACCCGTTGTGAGACCATATGCTGGTGCGGTTGGCCCTGGGTTCCTCCTAATGCAAGACAATGCTAGACCTCATGTGGCTGAAGTGTGTCAGCAGTTCCTGCAAGACGAAGGCATTGATGCTATGGACTGGCCCGCCCGTTCCCCAGACCTGAATCCAATTGAGCACATCTGGGACATCATGTCTCGCTCTATCCTCCAACGTCACGTTGCACCACAGACTGTCCAGGAGTTGGCAGATGCTTTAGTACAGGTCTGGGAGGAGATCCCTCAGGAGACCGTCCGCCACCTCATCAGGAGCATGCACAGGCGTTGTAGGGAGGTCATACAGGCACGTGGAGGCCACACACACTACTGAGCCTCATTTTGACTTTTTTTTAAGGACATTACATCAAAGTTGGATCAGCCTGTAGTGTGTTTTTCCACTTTAATTTTGAGTGTGACTCCAAATCCAGACCTCCATGGGTTGAAAAATTTGATTTCCATTTTAAATTTTTGTGTGATTTTGTTGTCAGCACATTCAACTATGTAAAGAACAAAGTATTTCAGAAGAATATTTAATTAACTCAGATCTAGGATGTGTTATTTTTGTGTTCCCTTTATTTTTTTGAGCAGTGTATATATATATATATGTAGTGTACGGGAACTGTAATACCCGTCACTACCAAAGTGTCGCTTGGTGTGCTGTCGTCCCTCCTAATTATGGGGAAGTTGTTATATGTCAGTTTTATAAAATGTAATGTAATGTGTGTATTTTCCTCTCACTGAAACTTGCACTTACAGGCCTGCTAGGGGTGTCATTCCAGCTTCTAGTCCATAGAGGGAGCTAGAGAGCCCTAGTTTATATAAGGCCAGACAGGGAAGTGCAAGGGAGACGGAGTCTAGTTTCAGTAAGCTACAGTTGGAGATTAGACAATGTCTGAGACAAGTCCAGGCCTGAAGCCTGCTGTTCAGGAGAAGATTCCCTCCTGAATACCCATATGCAGAAGCAGGAACATCTTAGCCTAAGGGCCTGAGGAACCATTCAGAAGCTAGGAGAGACTGAGGCAAAGATCAGAGGAGCCAGAGGTACTAAGCATAACAGAGGAGGTACTTATTTAAGCCATAATCAAGGAGATAAAGCCAGACTTAGGTTAATGGGCCTTGGTGAAGAATTGCTACATTCCAGGATCAGACAGAGTTAGAGTGCAAGCTCCTTTGCTGCAAATCCTGTGTTCAACACTCTGTAATTACCCTGCTGTACTGAATTGCCTGCATCGACCGAATTGCAAAATCGACTGTATGCTGAGGAACTGCGTTTCCAATATTGTCTCTGCCTGCAAACTACTAAAGTTGAAGTTCTGTTTTAAAGCTACGTTTCCTCAATTTATTCCTGCATCCGCAAACGGCGTGCCACCGTTTACTTGGCACTGGCGTCACGAACTATTTCTACCTATACCTGCCCTTGCAGAGAGTCAGCCGTACCAGGTTAGTGTCTATTGCACTACATCACCCAGAAACACCTATTGCACACAACTTGAGTACGCTGCACCTCTCTTTTGGCGTCACGAACAGGATACGCACGCTTTCTAGTGCAAGAAGCGTGAACTTTGTGCCTTATACAGTTGCCCTGTGACCAAAGTGACAATTTACCTGTTTTATTCAAGTGGACTTTGTGGACTGAAAATCATACCCAAAGTGTACCAAAAACCTCTAAAAAGCGCTGTGCAGTGTTGCGCTACCCAGAGGAAGAAAATCGCCGCATTGGAGTGTGGTTTTGTGGACTTTTTACAATCCTGCTTGCTGTCAGTGAATAGACAGCGTTTGTACCTAAAGATGGCTGCTGGGCTTGCTGAATTTACTGCTGCGTCACCTTCATCCCGAAAAGGCGGGAAAAATTGGCGCCTTTCTGAGGAAAAAGCGGGAAGAAGGTCAAGGGCAGGCGCCACGGCTTATCTGGACATTTGCATGTCTGCCAGCATGGACACCGCCTTCCATATACTGGAATACCTGGGGGGCGGCTCCCCAGTGCAGTGGGAGGAGCTGGCTACTCTAATTGACGGGACCCTATCGCTCTCCTCAGAAGGATCGAGCATGTTGAATTGTGAGCAGAGTGTTGCTGCAGCGTCCGCACCAAGGATTGAAAAGATGACCGACACCGGTGTAGAGCCAGAGGAGGCTCCACCGGCCTACGCTCCGGGACCGGAGCAACCCGCCTGCCGCACCAGGGAGAAAGAACCCGAGCCCTACTATGGCTCATGGAGGGACTTTTTTCAGCCGTCGTTCAAATGGTCTTCCCTGATGGCGGAGATTCGAGAGGCCGCTATCAAGCGAAATACCAAGACTAAGATCGTGTATGAGGAATTGACCAAGACCATTCACGAGAAACATACACACACCCAACCCCGCCTGGAAAGGAGAAAGGGAGTGGTGCTGTCGTTTGACAAACCCCGTGGCTACGGGTTTATTCAGGACTATCTTACTGGCAGAGACCTCTATGTCAATCGAAGGTCTGTCAAAAGAGACTACCTCCCTTCGTACCAGCACAGCCTCCGCGAGGGAGAGGAAGTGGAGTACACCCCTGCCGAGGGCCTGCGAGGCCCTTATGCGACTGCTGTGACCCGTCCCAAGCGAGCACCTGAGGACTGGGAGGCAGAAGGCAGAGAAGACTACTCTGGCTGCGAGCGAGAACCGGAACGCTCTCCAGAGCCGGCCCATCACGCCTTTCAGGAGCGGAGCTCCTTCATCGGGCCGAACGTCTTCTGGCAGCCAACCGTGTTGGAGAAATGGGTGAGCCCCTATCCTTCCCCCGAGCTGCCTCGTCGGGAGAAGACAATATCTGAGCTGGAGCAGTTAAAAGGACTTAGTGCTACCTTTGAGAACATCCGGATGGGACGGAGACCAGAGGCAAGTCCAGAACCTGAAGAGGCCGAGTCCGCATCATCGGTGACTGTACCTGCGCCGGCGGCGCCAGCAGAGGACAGCGACTCCGACACAGAGAGTATCGGTGAGCAGATCGTCCGGCTGGAGGAGAAGTTGCGGGAGTTGCGTAAGACCTACACCGCCAGGATCCAGACACCGCCGAGGAAGGATGAGGTAAGGGTGCCTGTCACCACCCGCCGACCGCCTTCTGTTGTCACCGCTCCGTCAGTGCCCCAGACCGGACCCGCGATTGCCGTAAACTGCTGTACCCAGAGCACCGGACCGCTTGCTGCGGCGGTGCCAAGCACGTCACACCCTGCAGTGATCATGCCAGGGCCGGCACGGTCCATCAGAGGGTTCACCCCTAGGCCTATGGGGCCAATACCAATTAGGGGCCCCTTTACTCTACAGCTGCCCCCTGATACAGTTATGTGGGCCCATCCTCCTGTAGAGGACTATTACCGACGGTACTTGCCAGCGGAGCCAAGTGATTACAATATTTCACTGTGAATCAGCCTGCTAGGCCTTTGATTTATTTCTTCTGAAGTTTCATGTTAACCCTTCCAGGACAGGAGTCCTACGTTTCCTGGTCCTTTGTTGCGGCTGCCAGTTTGTCCACGGCTCAGTGGTGGGTGTTGACCACTGAAATTACAAAGTCAGCAAGGCCAGGCTTGTTTCCAGGACCTCCTGCCTGCTTTTGCTACCCACGCCAAGTTGTGCCTGTTCCTTTGTTGCACCTTTTACCCTTCACCCCCTTTTCAGGTTGATCAGGGGTATTACAGCACTTATTTTGCTGTCCTTTTGTTGTGCAACTTCATACTAAGGAACCGTGCCCGGAGACAGACTCAAAAGTACCTGAGCCTCTGAGATTCTTACTCTTTTAAAAGTATTGTGCCCAGAGATGGACTCCACCGCATGAGAGCCTCTGTGATTTAATAAGAAATGACCTGGGTACGGACTCATGTTTGTTATTTGAGCCTCCAAGAACTTTTATACCGTTTTCTACTGTTTCTATCGTGGACTTATTCATTGTCATGGACTATCCTGGTTATAATGTTACGCTGTGCCAGGTCAGCGCCCCCGTTCCATTCACTATCCTGAGAGAAGAGAACGACGCCCCTTGTCACTACCCTTCACTTTTGCCAATTGGACCTGATATGAATGTAAATGCAGATGAATTACATGTATGTATGCCTGCATGTCTCTTTTTTCTGTTTCAGGTAGAGATTCCAGTTGGGCGACCCATGATGGAGTACGAGGCCGTACTCAGCTTAAAGCAGTGGGGTATGTAGTGTACGGGAACTGTAATACCCGTCACTACCAAAGTGTCGCTTGGTGTGCTGTCGTCCCTCCTAATTATGGGGAAGTTGTTATATGTCAGTTTTATAAAATGTAATGTAATGTGTGTATTTTCCTCTCACTGAAACTTGCACTTACAGGCCTGCTAGGGGTGTCATTCCAGCTTCTAGTCCATAGAGGGAGCTAGAGAGCCCTAGTTTATATAAGGCCAGACAGGGAAGTGCAAGGGAGACGGAGTCTAGTTTCAGTAAGCTACAGTTGGAGATTAGACAATGTCTGAGACAAGTCCAGGCCTGAAGCCTGCTGTTCAGGAGAAGATTCCCTCCTGAATACCCATATGCAGAAGCAGGAACATCTTAGCCTAAGGGCCTGAGGAACCATTCAGAAGCTAGGAGAGACTGAGGCAAAGATCAGAGGAGCCAGAGGTACTAAGCATAACAGAGGAGGTACTTATTTAAGCCATAATCAAGGAGATAAAGCCAGACTTAGGTTAATGGGCCTTGGTGAAGAATTGCTACATTCCAGGATCAGACAGAGTTAGAGTGCAAGCTCCTTTGCTGCAAATCCTGTGTTCAACACTCTGTAATTACCCTGCTGTACTGAATTGCCTGCATCGACCGAATTGCAAAATCGACTGTATGCTGAGGAACTGCGTTTCCAATATTGTCTCTGCCTGCAAACTACTAAAGTTGAAGTTCTGTTTTAAAGCTACGTTTCCTCAATTTATTCCTGCATCCGCAAACGGCGTGCCACCGTTTACTTGGCACTGGCGTCACGAACTATTTCTACCTATACCTGCCCTTGCAGAGAGTCAGCCGTACCAGGTTAGTGTCTATTGCACTACATCACCCAGAAACACCTATTGCACACAACTTGAGTACGCTGCATATATTTATAGATTTACACACCACAGTACAGTAATATCACTATAATAAACAATACAAACCTAACTACACTAAGTACAATTCCCAATTCCATCCCACACACTATCTATACATTACACTCACACACATATTAATACCAGCAACCCACCCGCCTGGCTACTCACTGTCCCTACTAATAACCCTAAATGGCAAATTAGGTTTATTAGTTTAGGGTTAGGTTCTGGACGGGGCCACCCCTTGAGGGGCAAGGACCCCGTGTTAGGAGGCTATTTCGGGGTACAACAGGCCAAGAAGGGCTCAACAGGGACAGATCCTCTCCTTGAGGCCCTCCCTTTTTATGTTGACCGTCTACCCGAAGACCTCCTCAAGTTAAAGAATCACCTCTGAATGTGCACCTGTGTGACGGTCTTGATTGTCCTCCTCCCGGTAAGACCTACCCTTCTCTGCCTGTCTGGCATGCTAATAGACCTAGTAGGGTACTACAAGCTTCTTTGAGTACACATCTGTGGTCTTGCATTTACCTACCTTTGGTTTGTCCTGTCAGACCCATTCCAACTTGTTTAGGGGTGGTACTAGGGACCACATCAAAGGTGACCTGGTATGTTACACGCATTCCAGGTCCTTTGTTGTCTGTCTGTGTTTCATGTTTGTAAGGGGTCCATTTTCCCGCTCCTGGGATTTTTTACTGACATCATTAAATGTTAACTTTTAAACATGTTGCTGCCCCCTTTAGTTTCATGTATTTTAGATTGCCGAGCAGTATCGGGGTTAGGTGTGACAGCACCACCTTTCCCCCGAGGGACCACCCTTATCGCTTTTTTACTAATTGTTCTTTTCAGCCTAGGCACGACTTCCATCCGACATTTCTTCTTTCATCTTGATTGAAGAATCTGTCGTTGAGAAGGTTCTCCCATGGATAGATACGTAGGTCTTTACAAGGCAGGTCAGTCTTTCTGAGTAACAGGTGATGTCATGGTACCTAAATTCTAACTGCAGGAAAGAACACTGCACTACTAACATTCAGTCCAACCCTTACAAACGTCACCGTTCTTGGGTTAAAGTGGCAAATGAACTTGGTAAAGGAGGGGGCCTGTACCTAGGGAATCTACTCTTCCCCATTCACACAAAAACAGGTCACATCTCTCCCAACACCGCCAAATTAGATTTAGTGTGTGTACCCATAGAGACTCATGCAACCTGGCATATCTCTCTACACCTCCAAAGACACAGGTAGGTCCCAGACCCATGTGTCAATGGGAAAAGACTATAGTATGCAAATGTGTACAGCCAAATATAACTCGCCGCAGTGCGTTTGGAGAGTTTCCCTGGGTATAGGCTGTCACACATTTGTACCTAGAGTGTCTATGGGTACACAATCAACAAACATACAAAATCAATATATGTAGATAGTACTATGGGGTTTCAGGATTGCATAAGTTATACATCCTGAACCCTCATAGCAAACCAAGTAGAAAAACCTACAAATGAATAATATATATACAAAATGTCCAATAGGTCCCTGGCTTCAGGACTTTGTGGGCGTTATGTCCTGAGCTTCCTACAGTTGAGTTTGTGAAGTTCTGTCTGGTTCTGGCGTTACTGGTCAGCAAGTCCGTTGACCCTCCAATACACAGTCCTATGTAGATGATGATGACCAGAACCAGAAGAACTTTCACTGGGTGAAACAAGAGATCGTAGCTGAATAAACTCTTCCACCCGAACATCTCCAAGTCTTTCTCCAGAGCATTAGATACAGTAATGCTCTTGCTGGATTGTGGTAGAGTTCTCCATCTCTTGCGCTTGACTGCCAAAATCTAGTGGGATCCTCTGGAGCCTCACAAGAGTGTCAGGGCGGATAGCTAGTCTCTTCTGTGGCGTCATCTTGGTTTTTCCTCTGCTCCATAGTGAACACACCTATGACAGAAGAAAATACCAGGCGCTCCTGGGGGATTTCTCCCCTCACGGTGCAGTTAATTGTCCTACACCAGCACCAATACCTTTGACCCATGACCTAAGCCAGCACATGCAAAACATCTGATGTTTGCCCTGAATGGCTTAGGTCCATCTACACTGCAGCCGTGCTCCCTTCTCCTGAATTGTTCAATCCTCAGGGACGCACTCTTCACAACAGTTCTTTTTCCCAAAGTCAGGGACAAATCTCTGTTAGTCTGGACAGGCTTGGTCTGATGATTTGACCGGTCACAGACTACTCTCCCCCCTTTTTGCCCTGCACAGGGCAAAGTTTTGGGAGATTCCGACCCTGACTTTACGGAAAAGGAAAGGGCCGGCACCAAATTGGTGATGACCTGTTGCATGCCAGACATTAGCTGGGACCTTACAGCAACCTCAGCCTTCAATTTGGCTACCGTCACATCAGTAGAGGCAGTCCGCTTCTTGAAGGCCCTGACCTCAGCATAAGACTGAGTCAACTTAGCCTCAATTTCCTCCTTCTGCCTCTGCAGCTCTACTAACTGTGACTCTATCCTAGCCACCTGCACATCTCGGTCAACGGTAGACTGTACATTCTCTGCCAGCTGTGCCCGCAATGCCGAAACCTGGTCCGAATTACTGGCACAGCATTGGCAGTGAAGGAGGACTTGTCTCAGTTGACCGAGACACCAGCACAACTTCCTTTGGCTTGCAGATGCTAACCTCAAATGTATGAACAAGTTTGGCTAGCATCCGAAGCCGTTTGGTGGCCTTGTTTAACACCGACCATTTGTTAACACATAGCTTGTCGTAACTACAAGCCTGTGCTAACAAATCGGACCACAGCATTTCTGCTGACTTGTAAGTGGTGGGGAGGATGGGGTTAAATGTGCTGTGCTTAGCTAGGTGGTGTAGTGTCCATACTTACGTTTTGATGAGAGGCCATCTTCCTTGGTGCTGTCCTTTGTTGTCCCTTGTGTGCTGGGTGGAGAAGGTCCTGTAGTATCCGGAACGCCTTCTCCCGTTCAGCAGGACTTCTCTGTTCAGCTCCAACGGTGATGGTCCTCTCTTCAGTGACGTATGTGACGACTTCTCTCCAGTGATCAGTGGGCGTGTAAGGGAATCAGAAAATCGTTAATACACAAATTAGAAAGATTTTAGATTCTCTGCTGTGGATTTTGCCCTGTGTTTGGTTCTAATTGAACAAAACGCTTTACCTGTCCGAACTATCAGGCACTGGATGCTCAGAATCCACTGACAGCGTCCCTACCGCCTGGCTAATTCAAAGCGTAAGCGAACACAGAAAACTAATTCCTAGCAGTGGGCCTGGCTCGCCAATGTTAAGGGAAATATCAATGATTGAAATTTAGGGTAATCTCAATAATTAATATTCATAAATAGGCATGAGTTGTCTAGTTATGACTTCGCCAATTTATACCTAAAATAGGAATACTAACTATGTTACCTAGCTAATTGTCTAATTAACTAGCTACCTCTCTGTTGCCTATACACTACACTGAACTACGGCGGTCACTAAAAACACTATACACTGTATTATGAATAATAAAGTATTTATTACATAAATACAATTACAGTCTATTACGCTATATCTATATATATTTATATTTTATTGGTTATAAATATATATACTGTACATATAGACGCACACACCGCAATACAATAATAGCACTACAATAAACAATGCAAACCTAACTACACTATGTACAATTCCCAATTCTATCCCACACACTATCTATACATTACACTTACACACATATTAATACCAGCAACTCACCCACCTGGCTATTCACTGTCCCTAGGAGGTACAAGGGGTAAAACACAAATGGTGGTACTGCAAGGGTTAATACTTGCAGGCTGTGGGTAGGTTAGTGTCAAGGGTTAACTGGGCAGGGGTAACCCAGGAAAGGGTTAACAATGCAAGGGTTCCTGGATGGAGGGATTCAGCAGTGAAGGGGTTAATACACTGCTGTAGGGATACAAGGCAGAAGCAGTGAAGGGGTTACTGCTGCAGAGGTAACAATACAGGGCAGGGGTAACCCAGGAAAGGGTTAATAATGCAAGGGTACAGGGGGCAGTGGGAATGCAGGGGTAACTGGAAAAGGGGTAATGGGTAGGGGAAGGGTACTTAGCCATGTGATGCCTCCCCCTCGGCTGCTCAGTCAGCGCAGCTCTGCCTCTTTGTGAGTGCTGCTGCTGTGGGGTAATCTCTCTAGCGCAGCGCAGATGGCTGCCTGCGCTTTCTTCTGGGGCTGAGCGGAGCGCAGCACAACACTCTCCTTTTCTCCTGAGAGCCGAATCGGTAGGGGTTCTCTTCAGAGCGCCTGCTGCGCTCTCCTTCTGGGGCGTGAGCGCCACACAGCGCTCTGTGCCTCTTGCAGGGGGTGTCCAGGATCTGTGTTCTCCTCTCATCTGGGGGGGTTGCAGGGCTGAAAAAGTCCTGAGCACCACGCTGCTGGGGTATTTAAACCCTGCGGCGCTCGCTCCAGTTTCCGGCTCTGCAGGCGTGCACATGAACACCTGCAGGCAAGGACACGTGGGCTGGCGCAGCGATATGATGTCACCGCACCAGTCCGCGTGTCCCTGCACGCGCCTTCCGAGACTGCGCAGCGCGCTTCCAGGCGGGGATCTCTTTGATTCTCACGCCTGTGAAGCGTCTGCATATCCCAGGTGCTGTAATTACCGCATCGGGGATATGCAACAAACAGAGGGAGGGGATGTTATGTTAAACATCCCCAGCAGAATGGAGATAGTTAACAAAAGGCACTGGGTCTATTGATCCCTTGCCTTTTGAAGTCACCAGAAACTGGACATAATTGTCCAGCCGCCTGGTGACATCTCCACCTCCTGCAGGAGCTGGAATGCGGGAGGAGGCTGGGGGAGGGGGAGGTGCCGTGAGTGGGGCATATTGGCTACAATTATACAATTATAAATATATATCCATATGGATGCTTGGGGCACATCCATATACATATATACCCAATATAAACCTGGGGTATATTATATAAATATATATACAGATGTATGCAATAACTGCATACATACATCTATATATACATACACACACACATATACCCAGACATACCTTTGGCAATGCATGGCCACAACCTGGGGGAATACAAATCTATTCCCACATGTATATGTTGGCCCTGTGTGGGCAGTATATGTATATATTAAAGGACATATATAAATATATTTGCATAATACTCCTTCCCTCTACAGGTTAACAGCCAAACAAAACTCAATATTTATTACCCTGATTCTGGAATTTACAGAAACACCCCATATGTGGTCGTAAACTGCTGTATGGGCACACGGCAGGGCACAGAAGGAAAGGAACGTTTTTGGAAGGCAGATTTCACTGGAATAATTTTAAGCTGCCGTGTCACATTTGAAGACCCCCTGATGCACCCCTAAAGTAGAAACTCCAAAAAAGTGACTCCATTTTAGAAACTACACATCTCAAGGTATTCAAAACTGATTTTACAAACTTTGGTAACCCTTTAGGTGATCCACAAGAATTAATGGAAGATGGAGATGAAATTTAGAATTTCACTTTTTTGGCAGATTTTCCATTTTAATAAATTTTTTCCAGTAACAAAGCAAGGGTTAACAGCAAAACACAACTCAATATTTATGTAGTGTCACACTACGTAAGGGTGGGCACTACTCAAGGGTCAATTGGGTCACGTTGTTCTCCACCTCCTGTGGAACATGGTTATGGTATTTTATATTGCATTGTAATTTATAATGTCATGTTATCTCCTCTGTACCAGGCCTGTTAGGGGTGTAGTTCCTCCTCCTAGGCAGTAGAGGGAGCTAGGGAACCCCCTAGTATATATAGTCAGGTCCAGACCAGAGAGGGTGTGGAGTGTTCAGAAGCCAAGAGTCACTTCAGCCAGGCAGGAGCTGAGGAGCAGCTTCTGACATGCAGCTAGATAGCCCAGGCTCCTAGCTTGCCACCAGGGGAAGAAGTTACCACCTGAGGATAATTAGCACCTTTAAAAGCACAGAGCAGAGCCACTTTTATCCAGCGAAATTGAAAGCTGAAGGGCAGAAGGATATTTACAGCAAGAAGATATATACCAGAGGAAGTTTTCCCTACCCAAGGATAAAGTCAGCAATAGGGCATACGGGCCTTGGTGAAAGCCAGACAGGATCTGAGGAAAGTGCAGCCTGATCTGTAAGTGTTTTTCCCTCTGAGTATCTTGCAAAGACTTTGCCTGCCATTTATGTCAAGCCTGCCTGTATTCAACATTATGCATATGGAACTAACTGAGGACTGTATATAGTTAAACTGTTCAGTAAAAAGAAGTTCTGGTTCACTGCAACTTGTATACCTCAATTATTCCTACAACAAATCGGTGTGCCACCGTTACCGGCACTGGCATCACGAACTTTAATTGATCTTGCCACCGGCACACTAAACCTACAACACCCAGGGCACCTCACCTACCACCTGGCCTGGTCCCTATACACAGAGAGTGCCCCAGAGGATCCATGTACCAACCTCTCCATCACGGCTGTACGCCTGCCCAGGGTATATAAAAACTGTGAGTACCAAGAGCAACCCTCGGTTTGTTAACTACCCCCGTGACCTCACATTCGCTCATCCTGCAGGGCTGGCGTACTGCATTTATTACCCTGATTCTGTAGTTTACAGAAACACCCCATATGTGGTCGTGAACTGCTGTACGTGCACACGGCAGGGCGCAGAAGGAAAAGAACGCCATATGGTTTTTGGAGCTGCCGTGTCACATTTGAAAACCTCCTGATGCACCCCTTGAGTAGAAACTCCCAAAAAATGACCCCATTTTGGAAACTACAGTATAAGGTGGCAGTTTTGTTGGTACTATTTTAGGGTACATATGATTTTTGGTTACACTATTGCTGTTTTGGCACTGTTTTTATTTTTTATTATTTACAGTGTTCATCTAACATGTTAGATGATGTGGTATTTTTATAGAGCAGGTTGTTACGGAAGCGACAATACCAAATATAACTACTTTTTCGAGTTGTTTGTTTCAGTTTTACATAATAAAGCATTTTTGAAAAAAAGTTTTTTTTTAGTGTCTCCATATTTTGAAAGCCATAGTTTTTTTTACATTTTCGGGACTCATTTTTTTCAGTATGAGATGACGGTTTGATTGGTACTATTTTGGGGTGCATATAACATAGTTTTTTTTAATTTTTTGGCCAATTGTCTTAGGTAGGTTATCATTTTTTTTACGGGATGAGATGACAGTTTTATTGGCACTATTTTGGGGTGCATATAACTTTTTGATCGCTTGCTGTTACACTTTTTGTGATGTAAGGTGACAAAAAATGGCTTTTGACACCATTTTTATTTTATGTTACGGTGTTCACCTGAGGGGTTAAGTCATGTGATAGTTTTATAGAGCAGGTTGTTACGGACGTGGCAATACCTAATATGTATACTTTTTCTTATTTAATACACAATAATATCATATTTTAAACAAAAAAAAATCATGTTTTAGTATCTCAATAGTCTGAGAGCCATAGTTTTTTTAATTTTTGGGCGATTGTCCTAATTAGGATATCATTTTTTGCGGGATGAGATGATGGTTTGATTTGCACTATTTTGGGGTGCACATGACTTTTTGATCGCTTGCTATTACACTTTTTGTGATGTAAGGTGACAAAAAATGTCTTTTGACAACCGTTTTTATTTAATTTTTGTTACAGTGTTCACCTGAGGGGTTAGGTCATGTGATATTTTTATAGAGCAGGTTGTTATGGATGCGGCGATACCTAATATGTATACTTTAATTTTTTTTTTACATTTAACACAATAAAAGCATTTTTGAAACAAAAGAAATCAATGTTTTAGTGTCTCATAGTCTAAGAGCTATAGTTTTTTTATTTTTTAGGCGATTGTCTTAGGTAGTGGCTCATTTTTTGCGGGATGAGGTGACGGTTAGATTGGTACTATTTTGGGGGGCATACGCCTTTTTGATCGCTTGGTGTTGCACTTTTAGTGATGTAAGGTGACAAAAAAATAGCTTATTTTATTCTCTTGACGGTGTTCACCTGAGGGGTTAGGTCATGGATATTTTAATAGAGATTGTCGATACGAATGCGGCGATACCTAATTTTTTTTGCCCTATTTTTTACCATTTTTATTACTTTATTAAGGGAAAAGGACCCTTTTTTTTTTTTACTTGAAACTTTGATTTTTTTTTGTAAAACTATTTTTTTTAAACTTTTTTTTTCACTTTATTATTTGTCCCACTCTGGGACTTCAACAATACAGGGTCTGATCCCTGTTTCAATGCAGCACAATACATCTGTATTGAACTGTTAGTGTCTTACACTGTAAGACGCTAACAGTTGCCTAGGAGACTCAGCCTGGGGGCTGGGCCTATTATGCCTCCGTACATGCCGGGCAACCATGCAGATGGATGAGTTGAGGGAGTGCAAACTTCCCATATGCCGCGGTCAGCACTGACCGAGGCATATGAGGGGTTAATCCACCGGCATCGGCGTTATCACCGATGCTGGTGGATGCAGCAGGGGATCCGGCCGGATCTCTGCCGCTGATCGCATCACCGCACACAGGGGGAGGAAGGATCACAGGACGAGAATGCTCGTCCTGGGGCACTAAGTACCAGCCCTTTAGGATGAGCATTCTCGTCCTGGGTCCTTAACGTGTTAACCAAAGTCCTCAGCAAACAATTTTGCTAAGACAACCCATCTTTCCTGGATTTCTGATATCTCACCCAGCTTTCCTAGTTGAGATATCCATTGTCTGTAGCCTAGTACATTGTATATGAAAGAAACCTTGGCGAAATATAACGATTTTCTACTACTTTTCCAGTCACTGTCTCACACACTATATAAAGAAAACTTTATACAACTTTCTAACATACGGTAATTTCTTTCAGTTTCTCACCTCATATTAGATTGCAGTCAGTGGATGAGGACACCAGTACATACCTGTACATATTTACCTTCTGCAGAGCAGTGGATCCAGTCTAAACACTGCTCCAAATACACTACTGGAAAATGAAAATGGACACCTGTGATTGAGCTGAGACTGACAAAGTATAAACTGCTAGTGGTGTTTGGTCGATGATAACACAACCAAGGTGGTGCACTCTTTATTTTGTGTTCTTCAGCAGGGAATATGAGGCAGGGTCACATTAATAGACTGGCCACTCTGGCATGGTAACAGTCATACAGATGCTGGATGTCCCCCTGTGCTGAGTCATTCCAAGCTCTTTCCGCTTGGATCTATAGTTCAGTCAAGGTGGTTGTTGGCTGCCGTGCATGGGAGAGGCAGGTTCCACCTTGGTACTAATGATGACAGTAGTTTGGAGGGGGGCTGGAGGGCGCCTACTGCTGTCATGCATAGTGCGGTACTACAAGCACTACTAGCAGTTTATACTTTGTCAATATTGTTGAGCAAATCGAGTTTCAGATGCTACATACAAAGTCGCTTCGTTCAAAACTTCAGAATAATACTGTACGGGGATCCGTCTCAGCACAGTATTAGAATGTATGGGCTCTGCTGAGCCGAAGTTAGTCATTCACTAAATCGCGCATGACTTCATTGAATAACTTTGGTAATACTTTTTAAAGTGGAAAACCACTTTAAAACTTGACACCAAACTTGGCTTCGGTTTCAACTATTACCTCAGAACCGAAGCCGAGTTCAGTTTTCAAGTAAAAATCAATTATCATTATTCAACTAAGTCACGCGCGTTATACGGAAAACCTCTTAAAACATACATGGGCTCTGTGAAGACAGTGGATGAGCCCTCTGATGGGGGCATATGTCGGGAGAATTTCACATGTACCTCAGACAAACATACAATTGCAAATATATGTTGTCCACAGACTCCATCTTTTTTTTTTTATTATACCATGCTTTAAAGAAGCACTTCGGGTTTATTTTATTTTATTTTACATCTACCGAAACTCAAAAGCAGTATTCCAGCAATGTAATTTGTCTCACTCTAAGGGCTCATGCACAAGACCGTGTTTGTTTTCATACACAAGACATACAATAGATCTTCTATCTTATTCTTTAATAATGGCCTATCCTGCACTATATAGGCAAAGAAAAAAAACATTTCTTTTTTTTGTTTGCCCACTGTATAGAAATGTGCAGTTTACTGTGCTTTCTTATACAGTAATAGTATACTGATGTATATAGGCCCGATGACTTATACCCTATGCGCTAATCCTATTAATATATGGTAAGTACAGAAGGTACTTCCATGCCATCACTTACATTACTAATTCCAAAAACAAGAGGTTTACTTCTCAGAAGGCAGTCCCATGCAATTTATTCCTTTTCACCCCTGAGGCCAACTATGCATCCAGACATGCTGCTGTATACTGTTGCTTTACAGCCCAGATAAAACCTACAATGATAAACCATTTATTTAATGTGCACACCGTTTCTTGTTTCTCCCTAAGCCCTACTTGCTACAGCAATGGTTTCCATATTTTACAGTGAGCTTTTGCTTTACATGACACTATAGTATATGCTATGCTTTCTACTAATTTGTCTTAGAGGGTGGTGTGATCCAATCCCCTTAGCATCACTTTACATGCAAAAAAAAAATAATCAGACTTAAATTCCAGATATAAGCAGCAGAGGGCGTACTTGTTTGTACAAATTATGTTCTTAATGGTGTCATGAGCTGCATGCAGCGTCCAGAAACAATGAGGGGAGGTTCATCATAAGGGGAATTTTTAAAGTCAGTTTTGATGTTGGTGTAATTTGCACCAAATATTTCTAATGTTTCATGACGTTTGATAAATTTGGTGCATCTTTAAGTCTAGCATTTTTGTCTTGTGATGTTACTCCACTTCCTACGCTGACCCTTTACTAGAGTAAGGCTTTACTAGAGTATTTCTCAGAATAGATTCGCTCATCCCTAACTTGAATACAAACCTTGTGTGCCATTGCTTTAGGCTGAATCTTCACCAGTGCTTAAGGAAAAAAAGCTAAGCAATGGTTATTCATCTCACCCTTCATCTATACAATAATGTCCAACTAGTAATGATGTCGCACAAAGGTCCCCACATAGGAATGGTGCCAGTACAGCACTGCATATACCATAGACCACCTGATTAGCCTTATAAACACTAATCGTTGTGGTGGTGATATGGATTGTATGTATACTAATGCCAGAAGCCTGACTAATAAAACTGGGGTACTGGAATTAGTGATGTGTGAGGAGGACTATGACATAGTCCGAATAACTGAGACATGGCTGGATGATAGCTATGACTGGGCGGTTAATGTACAAGGTTACAGTCTGTTTAGAAAGGATCATCAAAACCGGAGAGGGGGAGGGTCTGTCTTTATGTAAAGTCCTGTCTAAAGCCCACACTCCGTGAAGATATAAGTGAGGGCCATGAACATGTGGAGTAGGGATCAACCGATATTGATTTTTTAGAGCTGATACCAATAATCTGTGAACTTTCAGGCCAATAGCCGATATTTTATATCTCATAATATATATTATATTAATAAAAATCAATGGATACCCGCGCTACCTCATTCAGGAGGGAGGAAGAGAAAAGTAGTAATGTTCTAACACTGGATAACACTCACATGAGTGTGTCGTTGCTGGTCTACAAAAGGGATTAATTGCCTCAACCCTAAATTAATACATTAGTAAAATGAAAGTAAAGGTAGGCCAGGATGACTACACAGTGTCGAGTAATGAGTCCCGCCATCGATGCTGCATCGAATAAATGATAATACAGGGTAGGTACACACCAATATTCACTGAATCCACGTACACTCCTACTCCGTGATAGTCAACCTGGTAGGAGAAAAGTTTGCGGTTGATACTGCAAGAAGTAGCAACTTGCCTGTGTTGGACTGGTGTACGGGATCCCCGCTGTAATTCTCAGTAGTGCTGCTAGAGTGTTCAAGTCTTCTGGTTTCCTCTACAAGCGTGCGCAGTCCCGGCCGGTGACTCGTGCGCGCAAGGGAAACCAAGCTGGTAATCCTCGAAAGCGATAGGTGCCTGCTCGAACCAAAAAACCTCCGGCGCGTTTCGAAATTAACAAATTTCTTCCTCAGGGATGGTTGTTGGTTCTTCTCTCTGGAAATAAGTAGGCGTTCGTTCCCATGGTTACCAGTTCTCCAATCAGTCTCTAAATCGCAGACTACCGACGTGTCAAATGTCTTCTGTTTTTCTTAGGCCAATTTAAGAATTCTATTTGCTGATGTTTTAGCAAATGACAAGGAGGTATGATGAGGATATTTTGATGTTTCTAAGGCTACTTTCACACTTGCGTTCAGAGCGGGTCCGTCTGATGTCTGCACAGACGGATCCGCTCCTATAATGCAGACGTTTGGATCCGTTCAGAACGGATCCGTCTGCATTATATTGTAGAAAAAATTCTAAGTGTGAAAGTAGCTTCAGACGGATCCGTCCAGACTTTACATTGAAAGTCAATGGGGGACGGATCCATTTGAAGATTGAGCCATATTGTGTCAACTTCAAATGGATCCATCCCCATGGACTTACATTGTAAGTCTGGACAGATCCGTTTGCCTCCGCACGGCCAGGCGGACACCCGAACGCTGCAAGCTGCGTTCAGGTGTCCGCCTGCTGAGCGGAGCGGAGGACAAACAGTGCCAGACTGATGCATTCTGAGCGGGTCCGCATTCACTCAGAATGCATTAGGGCAGTTCTTATGCGTTTATTATCTCAATGGGCTCTCAGAGCCTGCCGGGGCACTGTAGGGGAAACCCAGCATCAAAAATACAGAAGGTTGCTGGCCACACTTTTTATATTATATTAACCCTTTCATGACCAAGGGTCATTGATGCCCTAGTGTCCAGGTCAAAATTTACAAATCTGACATGCGTCACTTTATGTGGTAATAGCTTTGGAACACTTTTACTTATCCAAGCCATTCTGAGAATGTTTTCTCCTGACACATTGTACTTCATGATAGTCATAAATTTGAGTCAATATATTTCACCTTTATTTATGAAAAAATCCAAAATGTACCCAAAATTTTGAAAAATTCACAATTTTCCAAATTTCAATTTCTCTGCTTCTAAAACAGAAAATCATACCTAATAAAATATTTATTACTTAACATTTCCCATATGTCTACTTTATGTTGGCATCATTTTGGAAATGTCATTTTATTTTTTTAGGACGTTAGAAAGCTTAGAAGTTTAGAAGCAATTCTTAAAATTTTTAAGAAAATTTCCAAAACCCACTTTTTAAGGACCAGTTTAGGTCTGAAGTCACTTTGTGCGGCCTACATAGTGGATACCTACATAAATGACCCCATTGTAGAAACTACACCCCTCAAGTTACTCAAAACTGATTTTACTAACTTTGTTAACCCATTAGGTGTTCCACAAGAATTAAAGGAAAATGGAGATGAAATTTCTAAATTTCACTTTTTTGGCAGATTTTCCATTTTGTAAAAAAAAAATCTTTAACACATTAAGTGTTAACAGCCAAACAAAACTGAATATTTATTACCCTGATTCCGCGGTTTACAGAAACACCCCACATGTGGTCGTAAACTACTGTACGGGCACACGGCAGGGTGCAGAAGGCAGATTTTGCTGGATTGGTTTTCTGAACGCCATATGTTTTTTATTTTTCTGCCGATCGTCTTGTGCAGGGGCTCGTTTTTTGCAGAAAGTGTTGAGGTTTTGATTGGTACCATTTTTGGGTACATAGGATTTTTTGATCATTCATTATTACACTTTATGGGGCAAGGTGACCCAAAAATTGGCTGTTTTGGAACAGTTTTCATTTATTTATTTTTACAGCGTTCATCTGAGGAGTTAGGTCATGTGATAGTTTTATAGAGCAGATCGTTACGGACATGGCAATACCTAATATGTATACTTTTTCTTATTTATTTAAGTTTTACACAATAATAGCATTTCTGAAACCAAAAAAATGATGTTTTAGTGTCTCTATAGTCTGAGAGCCAGATTGCTTGCTGTTGCACTTTTTGTGATGTAAGGTGACAAAAATAGCTTTTTTGGCACTGTTTTTTTAATTTTTTTATGGTGTTTATCGGACGGGGTCTATCATGTGATATATTTATAGAGACGTCGTTACGGACGCGGTGACACCTAATATGTGTATTTTATTTTTTCATTTTTTTATAGGAAAATGCCATTTCTTTTTTTAATTTACATTTTTATTTATTTTTTTATTTTTCATTTTTATTATTTTCACTTTCTTATTTTATCAAGTCCCTCTTGGATCATGAAGATCCAGTGGGGCTGATGGCTGTACTATACTTTGCAATGCTCTTGCATTGCAAAGTATAATACTAGATGCCCTGTAATGCCCTGTAGGTGGCAACAGCGGACGCTTTTGCAAAGCGTCCGGTTGCCATGGCAACCATCGGGTGCTGCGATCACAGCTCTGCAGCCCCGATGGTTGAGAGAGGGAGCTCCCTCCCTCTATTAACCCCATGGATGCCGCAACCGCGGCATCTATGGGGTTACAGGAGAGTGTCAGCATAGAGCTGACACTGCTGATGGCGGCGGCTCAGGAATGGAGCCGCCGCCATCACATACAGCAGGGGGACCGCACCGCAAGGGGGTAAAGGGGACAGCGCTGGAAAGGGGGAGGGGGGGTACGGCCGCCAACATTAAGGGAGGCTGGGGCAGGAGGGCGGGTGAGAATGCATGGGGTAGGGAGGGGGCGGACCGCATCAGGGCAGCTGCCCCTAGGAGATGAGCGCAGGAGCAGATGAGCGGCAGGCGGACACAAGGGGGGCTTGGAGGGGCACAGATGGGGGGCACAGATCGGAGGGGGTGTATTATGAGGACACTACCTGATTTCAGGCTCTGATCTACAGAGCGCAGATCAGAGCCTGAAACCGGCATTTTTTCACTGCCGCGATCCGATTGGTTAGTCTGCACAGACTAACCAATCGGATCGATTGCCGGCAAGGGGCCACTCTGATTGGTCCCTTGCCGGCATTACTGAACTGTATGCTGTCCGTGACAGCAGCAGGACAGGGGCAGAAGCTTTAATCCAAGCGCTTTGCAGCGCTTGGATTAAAGAGCTGGTTTGACGTTTATAGACGTGATAGCTGCACGGGGCATGTGCAAATATCTCGTATATAAACGGATTGCAGTCGGGAAGGGGTTAAATACTGGGAGAAAGCGACTTTGTACTGTAACTGAATGTGATTTTACCGCAAGCAAAATAAATTTTTCCTTTACTGAAGTGGAGCTGGATTTCTTGAACCACATTGTACTACGTTACCCGGGCCTGACACAGGTCCTCCATGCTCACAGGTGAAGGTGGGGCAGGTGAGAGCTGCTAAATTTTCATTTTTTTCATTACTAAGTAGAGGGCACATATCTGGCATAACTACTGTGAGGAGGGCACATATCAGGGCATAACTACTGTGAGGGGGCATGAGTGAGCATTACTACTGTGAAGAGGGCACATATCTGGCATAATTACTGTGAGGGGGCACATATCTGGGCATAACTACTGTGAGGGGGCACATATCTTGGCATAACTACTGTGAGGGGGCACATATCTGGGCATAACTACTGTGAGGGGGCACATATCTGGGCATGACTAATGTGAGGGGGCACATAACTGGGCATAACTACTGTGAGGGGGCACATATCAGGGTATAACTACTGTGAAGAGGGCACATATCTGGGCATAACTACTGTGAGGGGCACATATCTGGGCATAACTACTGTGAGGGGCACATATCTGGGCATAACTACTGTGAGGGGGCACATATCTGGGCATAACTACTGTGAGGGGGCACATATCTGGGCATAACTACTGTGAGGGGGCATGTGTGAGCATTATGTCTGTGAAGAGGGCACATATCTTGGCATTATTACTGTGAGGGGGCACATATCTGGGCATAACTACTGTGAGGGGGCATGTGTGAGCATTACGTCTGTGAAGAGGGCACATATCTTGGCATTATTACTGTGAGGGGGCACATATCTGGGCATAACTACTGTGAGGGGGCATGTGTGAGCATTACTACTGTGAAGAGGGCACATATCTTGGCATTATTACTGTGAGGGGGCACATATCTGGGCATAACTACTGTAAGGGGGCATGTGTGAGCATTACCACTGTGAAAAGGGCACATATCTTGGCATTATTACTGTGAGGGGGCATGTGATGTATACATGTGTGTAATGTATGTAGTGCAGTATGTGATGATCACATACAGCACTACATACATTACACACATGTATACATCACATACTGCGCTGTCACCTTCTTCTGCAGGTCTACCTTGATGTCTGGTCTTTAGGCTTCAGTCAGATCCTCCACCGACATGCTTGCGCCGTGTGCCCGACACCACCAGGACCTGGCCCCTCCTCATTTCATCTCCCGCCGGCTTCTCCTACAGCAGGGCGCTCTATCGCTCCAGTGCCCGCCCAATCTTACTAATCAGGGGCGTAGCTAAAAATGACTGGGTCCCATAGCAAAAAAAATTATGGACCCCCCCCCTCCCGGATTTCCCACCCCCACATACCTATCGGACCTCCCACCCCTTCCAGAGCTCCCACCCAAACACCCTTCCAGGACCTCCCACCCCAACATCCCCACACCCCTCCCTAGATCCCCCCGTAAGTGTCATCCACAGATCCCCTTGTAAGTGTCATCCACAGATCCCCCCGTGTCATCCACAGATCCCCACGTAAGTGTGATCCAGAGATCCTCCCGTAAGTGTCATCCACAGATCCCCCCGTGTCATCCACAGATCCCCCCGTGTCATCCACAGATCCCCCCCTCAGTGTCATCCACAGATCCCCCCCTCAGTGTCATCCACAGATCCCCCCCTCAGTGTCATCCACAGATATCCCCCCTCAGTGTCATCCACAGATATCCCCCCTCAGTGTCATCCACAGATCCCCCCCTCAGTGTCATCCACAGATATCCCCCCTCAGTGTCATCCACAGATATCCCCCCTCAGTGTCATCCACAGATATCCCCCCTCAGTGTCATCCACAGATATCCCCCCTCAGTGTCATCCACAGATATCCCCCCTCAGTGTCATCCACAGATATCCCCCCTCAGTGTCATCCACAGATATCCCCCCTCAGTGTCATCCACAGATATCCCCCCTCAGTGTCATCCACAGATATCCCCCCTCAGTGTCATCCACAGATCTCCTCCCCACCCAGACCCGCTTCCTAGCTAATTTATTCACTGCACTTGCCTCTGTGAAATTGAAGAGAAGCTCCGTAATCTCGCACAGGCGCACTGGCAGAGGCAAGGAATACGGTGCATGCGCACTTCGATGCCTCTGCCAGGGCGCCTGTGTGAGATTACGGCGCTTCTCTTCAATTTCACAGAGGCAAGTGCAGTGAATAAATTAGCTAGGAGGCAGCGCTGGGTGGGGAGATTGCAGGCACGCCCTGCGCTGATAAAGTCTTGTTACTGCGCGGGCCGCATGACACGGCTTCGCGGGCAGTAGGTTGGGCATCACTGATTTATTCGATGCAGCATCGATTGCGGGACTCATTACTTGACACTGTGTAGTCAACGTGGCCTATATATTATATTAGTTGGTAGTCACTGAGGTGGTGGAAATTTGCATTTGGCACTAGTATATTATAAATGTAAATTATAAATTAATAAAGCCCTTAGTTGGTAGTCAATTTATAATTTATATTTATAATATACTAGTGCCAAATGCCAATTTCCACACCATCCCCCCCTCCGCACTGACTTTATTAACCCCTATCAGACCTCAGATCAGCCCTTTATTAACCCCTATCAGCCCTTTATTAACCCCTATCAGACCTCAGATCAGACCTTTATTAACCCCTATCAGACCTCAGATCAGCCCTTTATTAACCCCTATCAGACCTTTATTAACCCCTATCAGAACTCAGATCAGACCATTATTAACCCCTATCAGACCTCAGATCAGACCTTTATTAACCCCTATCAGACATCAGATGAGACCTTTATTAAACCCTATCAGACCTCAGATAAATAAAATAAAAAACTCCTCACCTCTCCTGCGCCGTGGCTCCTCTTCATCTCCGGGTCAGGCTTCTCGCTCCCCTGTGTTCTCCGGCCCGCACTGCACAGCTTGCAGCATCACATCATAGTGCGCGCACTACGTCCTTACGCTGTACAGGGTCAGGACAGTGTAGCGCGGGCCCCATCAAAGAAGACCAGGGAGGGTGAGTATCGGAAGCGTTTGCTGCGCTTCTTCCCCGCTCCCGATGCATACTAGTGCACGCTTCCATAATGAAGCGCTCACTAGTATTCACTTTATACGCAATATCAGTATATCGGCAAGGTTAGATGCCGATACCGATAATGTATAAAATCTTGAATATCGGCCGATAATATCGGTACTTCTGATAATCGGTCGATCCCTAATGTGGATTCACTGTATACAAAAACAATAATAAAATACTAATAGGAGTTTATTATAAACCACCTAGTATACCAGAGTCCACAGAAAATCTGCTACTAAACGAGATAGATGAGGCGGCAAATCATAATGAGGTTGTTATTATGGGGGACTTCAACTGCCCAGATATAGACTGAGAAACGGAAACCTGTATATCTCAAAAAGGAAACAGGTTCTTAGCAATAACCAAAGACAATTACCTTTCCCAACTGGTTCAGGACCCAACTAGAGGGACGGCCATACTGGACTTAGTATTAACCAATAGACCTGACAGAACAACAGATGTGCAGGTTGGGGGACACCTGGGAAATAGTGACTATAAAGTAATAACCTTCCAATTGTCATTCAAAAGAGTGTTTCTTCAGGGAGGAACAAAAGTACCAAACTTCAAAAAAGCTAAATTTTGACAACTAAGAGAGGCCATAGGCCTAACTAACTTGGACAAAGTCCTCAAAAATTTAAATACAGCCACAAAATGGGATATTTTTTAAAGCATCCTAAAATCTAATTGTGAGAGGTACATAGCTTATGGGAATAAAAGGTTAAGGAACGGAAAAAAAATATGTGCATAAATAAAACTGTAAAGAAAGCAATAAATGACAAAAAGAAAGCATTTAAATCACTAAAACAGAAGGGTAGCGAGGAAGCACTGAAAAACTATAAAGGAAAAAAATAGAATATGTAAAAAACAAATAAAAGCAGCCAAACTGGAGACCGAGAGAATAATTGCCAAAGAGAGTAATACTAACCCTAAAATGTTCTTTAATTATATAAATGGTAAAAAGTATAAATCTGAAGGTGTCGGCCCTCTACAGAGTAATGAGAGGGGATTTCCAGAGAGCGATGAGGAGAAAGCAAAGCTATTAAATATTTTTTCCCCCACTGTATTTACTGAAGAAAATAAACTGTCAGATGAAATGCAGAATGTAAAAGTAAATTCCCCATTAAAAGTGCCCTGTCTGACCCAGGAAGAAGTACAGTGGTATCTTAAAAAGCTTAAAATAGACAAATCGCCAGGACCAGATGGCATACACCCCTGTATCCTAAGGAAATTAATGTCATAGCCAGACCCTTATTTCTGATATTTAAGGACTCTATACTGACAGGGAGTGTTCCACAGGATTGGCGCATAGAAAATGTGGTGCCGATATTCAAAAAGGGTCTAAAAACAGAGCGCGGAAACTATAGGCCAGTAAGTTTAACATCTGTCGTGGGAAAACAGTTTGAAGTTTTTCTAAGAGATGCTATCTTGGAGTACCTCAATGAAAATAAGCAAATAACGCCATATCAGCATGGCTTCAAGGGGGATCAGTCATGTCAAACTAATTTAATGTTTTTATGATGAGGTAAGTTCTAGACTTGAACACGGTGAATCAATGGATGTCGTATATCTTGACTTCTCCAAAGCATTTGACACTGTACCGCATATAAGGTTACTATATAAAATGAGAATGCTTGGACTGGGAGAAAATGTCTAGATGTGGGTAAGTAACTGGCTCAGAAATAGAAAACAGAGGGTGGTTATTAACGGTACACACTCAGATTGGATCACTCTCACTAGTGGGGTACCTCAGGGGTCAGTATTGGGCCCTATTCTTTTCAATATATTTATTAATGATCTTGTAGAAGGCTTGCACAGTATATTTGGGCAATCCCTCTCCCAAGCTTTTTGCCCAGGTGATTGTGTCTCAAAAAACCGTGAGTTAATTAATAATTTATATATATTTGAAATCTTCATTTATACTGGTGCCTTCCCAAACCTCTCATTTATCACGGAGGAATTATCTATTTCTAGCAGTGATTTATCATTCAAACTAAAAAGTGCAGAACGAAGCTGAAAATACCTAAACCATGACAAATTCTCAACACTATGTGATAGTTCCACAAACGACTTAATTTCTCAATTTTTAACAACCTGTGCCAAAGAAAAAATCCCATTCTTTTGCCAGAATTGATCCTTTGCTATACCATCTAATACCTGTAAGTGAGTGTTGTTCCAAAGGGGCGTGAATGTGAGTGATCCTTTTACCCCCAACCATTCTCTAGTAACAGCCCATATTTTCATTAGGAGTTTTATGGTCCCTCTATGCCCCCGATCCCTATTAGTCAACAACCCAGATTCCAAAAGCGTAAATATATTATCATGTGGAGAACTTCTTACTAGACTACTTAAGAAAGTACTATTTGAACATAACTGGGCGGCAATGAAGTAGCCTTTAAAGCATGGGAGGTTTAAACCCCCATGTTCCAAAGGCTTATAAAGGTATTCCAATTTGATTCTCACTCGTTTTCTTCCCCAGATCAAATCATTAATTATTCTTTCCATTAATTTAAAATATTTATCCTCTATCCAGATAGGTAACATAGAAACATATAGAAACATAGAATGTGTCGGCAGATAAGAACCATTTGGCCCATCTAGTCTGCCCAATATATCTGAATCCTATGAATAGTCCCTGGCCCTATCTTATATGAAGGATGGCCTTATGCCTATCCCATGCATGCTTAAACCCCTTCACTGTATTTGCAGCTACCACTTCTGCAGGAAGGCTATTCCATGCATCCACTACTCTCTCAGTAAAGTAATACTTCCTTATATTACTTTTAAACCTTTGCCCCTCTAATTTAAAACTGTGTCCTCTTGTGGTAGTTTTCTTCTTTTAAATATGCTCTCCTCCTTTACCGAGTTGATTCCCTTTATGTATTTAAAAGTTTCTATCATATCCCCTCTGTCTCTTCTTTCTTCCAAGCTATACATATTAAGGTCCTTTAACCTTTCCTGGTAAGTTTTATCCTGCAATCCATGTACTAGTTTAGTAGCTCTTCTCTGAACTCTCTCTAGAGTATCTATATCCTTCTGGAGATATGGCCTCCAGTACTGCGCACAATACTCCAAGTGAGGTCTCACCAGTGTTCTGTACAGCGGCATAAGCACTTCAATCTTTCTACTGCTTATACCTCTCCCTATACATCCAAGCATTCTGCTGGCATTTCGTGCTGCTCTATTACATTGTCTTCCCACCTTTAAGTCTTCTGAAATAATTACTCCTAAATCCCTTTCCTCAGATACTGAGGTCAGGACTGTGTCAAATATTCTATATTCTGCCCTTGGGTTTTTACGCCCCAGGTGCATTATCTTGCACTTATCCACATTAAATTTCAGTTGCCAGAGTTCTGACCATTCTTCTAGTTTTCCTAAATCCTTTTCCATTTGGCGTTTCCCTCCAGGAACATCAACCCTGTTACATATCTTTGTGTCATCAGCAAAAAGACAAACCTTACCATCGAGGCCTTTTGTAATATCACTTATGAAGATATTAAACAAAATTGGTCCCAGTACAGATCCCTGTGGGACCCCACTGGTAACATGACCTTGTTTTGAATGTTCTCCATTGACTACAACCCTCTGCTGTCTGTCACTCAGCCACTGCCTAATCTACTCAGGTACTGTAAGTTCCTAAGAACATAAAGAAATTGGGGTAGAATTACCATTTTAACGAGTGAAACCCGGTCCGCTCTGGATAGGGGAAGTCTCAGCCAGATCCCTATTTTTGCTCTCATTTTTGTTATCAATGGGGTCAGGTTGAGATGTACCAAATCTTCAACCTTGGGAGTTATCGTCATACCCAAGTATTGAAAGTTATCAACAAGATCTAACTGGGTTATCAAAGATTCCTCTTGAGACACTAAGTCTATTGGCATCAAACTGGTCTTTGACCAGTTTATATCCAGGCCTGATACCTCTCCAAATTGTTTAACAGTATGAATAATTCTTGGGACAGTTATCTCTGTGTTATCTACAAAAAAAAGAACGTCATCCGCGTATCAAGAAATACGATCTTCCTCTCCTAGTATTCCAAAACCTTTAATTTGAGGATGCTGCCTAACAGCCAAGGCCAGGGGCTCAATATAGATATCGAATAGGAGTGGAGATAGTGGGCAACCCTGCCGGGTACCTCTATATAGATCAATGCTTGAAGTAAGACTCCCATTGAGACTCAGCCTGGCAGTGGGGGATCTGTAGAGTGTCTTGATCATGTTTATAAATCTTTCCCCAAAACCTATCCTCGCCAAAACTCTCCACAAAAACAGCCACTCCACCCTGTCAAAGGCCTTAGAAGCATCTAGAGACAGGATGGAGCGAGCAGACCCACCAGGGGCCTGTATGTTAGCAAAAAGCCGATGAAGGTTATGATGTGTACCTTTATTTTGAATAAAACCGTTCTGGTCCGGATGGACAACGGAGGCGATTACCCCGGAAAGTCTTGTGGCCAAAATCCTCGCCAGGAGCTTCACATCGGCGTTCAACAACGAAATTGGTCTATAGGATCCCATATCTGTGGGGTCCTTACCTTTTTTTGGAATTAATATTATTACCGCTTCCATCATTGAACCCGGTAGGTTCCCTTCCCCAACTGACTCAGCAAGGACCTCCAACAATCTAGGAAAAACATCCTCCTTATATCTAGTATAGAATTCGTATGGAAGTCCGTCTGAGCCGGGGGTGGAGTTACCCGCACATAGCTTAATTGCACCTTCCAGCTCCTGGATAGAGAGATCGGCCTCAAGTGCCCTCCTTTGCGCCAAAGTAATAGTGGGAAAAAAAATACCATCAAGGTAGGCATCCATCAAATCATCCGTAATCTTACAGTCGGATCTATAGAGGTCTGAAAAGTAATCTAGGAAGGCCCTCTCTATGGATTCATGTCCCCTAACCTCCCTCCCATGGGGCAGTCGTATATTATCTATATTTTCTTTGGATTCCTGGCTAGAGATCACCCTGGATAACAATTTCCCTGGGCGGCCTGATTCAGTAAAGTATTTTTGCCCTTTAAAGAATAGGCTCTGTTGTGCCTTTTCCAGCAGGAAGTCGGAGTATGCTTTTGCTGTCTTCTGCATATTTTCCCTATTTTCATCTGTCCTATTTATATAAAAAGATTGTGTAGCTAAGGACGCTTGTTCTTTTAAATATTTCTCGTTTTTCCCGTACTCCTTTCTCAAATTTGCAATATGACTGACCATTATACCCCTCATATAGGTCTTGAAAGTGTCCCATACCACTTGGATTCTGGCTGACCCATAATTAGCTACCCAAAATTGGTTTATTGCCTTTTGTATTATTTCATGATCCTTTATTACTGATAGCCAATAAGGATTTAATCTAAAGGGAGACCTCCCTATTTGTTTATCCTGGGCCAGGCAGAATTCAAGGAGTACCGGTAAATGATCCGAGAGTGACCTAGACTCATACTTCATTCGTGTTACGTGTCGTACATATTTTTTATTAATCAGTGCGTGGTCTATTCTGGACATAGATCTACCTGATTTGCTAATGCATGAGAAAGCTCTTTTCCCCTGGCCCAGACCTCCCCAAACATCCTGGAACCCGGCCTCAGAACAGAAGCGAGCCAGGGGGGATCCCTGAACCGGGGCGTCTCCCTCCGCACCCAGAGTAATCCTGTCTACTGTCGGATTCATGACACAATTGAAATCCCCAATAATCAATGTGGGGCATTCTGGCCATTTGTCAATAAATGTTAACAGAGAATTCAGCACTGAGAACGAGAATGGAGGTGGAATATAAACAAATGCCAGAATGCACATCCTACCGGCCAACCTACAGTATAAAAAGACAAATCTTCCCTGGTGGTCAACAGAGGACGCCTCGCAAAGAAATTCAATTGTTTTATGGATAAGAACTGTTACTCCCCTAGAATGACTAGAGAAGGTCGAGTGATACGTATGCCCAGCCCATCCCCTGGTGACCATCCTCGAGGTCTCCCCTGTAAGGTGTGTTTCTATCAGGCATACGATCGCTGGAAGATGTATACGCATCATGTCAAAGACCGCTTGTCTCTTTCTTTTGTCCCAGAGACCCCTAACATTCCAGGTTAAAATTCTGATGGACATTGTCAACCATAGAAGAAAAAAAAAAAAAAAAAAGGGAAAAACACGCATCCAAACCCACCCCATCCCACCCCCCCCCCCATACTAGTAATCCACCGGCACAAATTGCAGCAGTTTTCTCACCTATGACCATCCCTCCCATCCCCCCCCCCCCGCTCGGATCCTCCCTACTAGGATAGCACGGAAAGGGAAAGTATAAACCCGCACTAATAATTATTATTCATCCCTGCCACTGCGTCCATAGTTAAATCACATATTATGTTCAAGCCAATCCGCGGCTTTATCCGGAGTGTCGAAGAACAAAGTGGTATCTTTGAAAATAACCCGGAGTTTGGCTGGGAAAATAAGTGAATATTTAATGTCCCTTTCTCTTAGCCTCTTTTTAACAACCATAAACGAGCGCCTCTTTTCCTGGATATCCTTTGAGAAGTCGGGGAAGAAGGCCAGTCTATTCCCCTTGTATAGAACGGGGGGACATTCCCTCGTCCTTCTTAGTACCATATCTCTGTCCCTTGAAACGAGCATCTTAGCAAGGAGTGTTCGTGGTTGTCGCCCAGGGACTGGCTTCCCCCCCGGGACACGATGGGCTCTTTCCACCATAAACATTGCTGAAAAAAAATCCCTTCCAAAATTCTCCAGGATCAAGGGCTGTATAAATTGATTAGGGTTCTTATCTTTCGCACCTTCTGGAACCCCCACTATTCTCACGTTATATCTTCGTGACCGATCTTCAAGGTCCACTACCTTTCTTTAAAAAAAATTAAGATCCATCTTCAGGGTAGAGACATCAGTGTTTATTTTTTGGGATTCGTTTTGCATTATTACCAGAGAGCTATCACAGATTTTTGACAGATCGTCTGTAATCAGTCCGACCTCAATTTGGATTGACCAAAGTTGGGTTGTAATGCCTTGTATTAAGTCCCCATTCTGCTTCACTGCCATTAATATTTCTTTTAGCGAGATGGGATCCACCTTAAGAAGGCTTGCACAGTAAAATATCAAGTTTTGCAGATGACACTAAACTGTGTAAAGTAATTGACACGGAAGAGGACAGTATACTGCTACACAGGGATCTGGATAGATTGGAGGCTTGGGCAGAGAAGTGGCAGATGAGGTTTAACACTGACAAATGTAAGGTTATGCACATGCTAAGGAATAATGCAAGTCACCAGTACATACTAAATGGTAAAACGCTCGGTAACACTGACATGGAAAAGGACCTAGGAATTTTAGTGAACAGCAAACTAAGCTGTAGAAACCAGTGTCAGGCATCTGCTGCCAAGGCCAATAAGATAATGGGTTGCATCAAAAAGGGCATAGATAGACTTTATTGCTAACTAACGCGGCGAAATGTAACTCCTCCCCTTTGTGCCTATTAGCGATTGACGCCGAAAAGGCATTCGACCGCGTTCACTGGAGTTTTATGGACGCCTCCCTAAGACAAATAGGGCTAGGGTCTAAATTTATGAGTAGAATTCGTGCATTATATTCCACTCCCACAGCAAAGGTGAGGGTAAACGGTATATTCTCACCATCTATAAAAATAAGCAATGGCACTAGGCAGGGATGCCCACTATCTCCCTTATTATATGTTATTGTAATGGAACATTTGGCCAAAGCAATTCGCATGAACACCTCAATACATGGCACCACGATAAATGGAACACAATATAAAACAGCCTTATATGCTGACGACCTGAAGCTGTATGTTTATCAACCGCATATTTCTCTCCCTTCAATCTTAAAGGAGTTTGAGCGCTTTGGACACTTAAGCAACTTTAAGGTTAATTATTCAAAATCGGATATCCTTAATATATCCATACCACAACAAGAATTCAGCAACTTGCTCACATCATTCCAATTTAAGCATCAATCCTCAGCAATAAAGTATTTGGGAGTCCAGATACCAGTGGATTCGGATTCGTTGTATACTTTAAACTACCTCCCACTATTAGATCGAACGACAAAAGACCTTGCCAACTACAATAAAAAAGGGTTGTCATGGTTTGGGAGAATGAATGTCTTAAAAATGGATATCTTGCCAAAATTCCTATACATCTTTCAAACAGTTCCGTTGATACCCCCTTCTGCATTTTTTCGCTCTATGCAGACTTTAATTACCAGATTTGTATGGGGCTCGTCCAGTCCTCGAATCGCACTTTCCACATTGGCCAGACCCAAATCTTCGGGAGGGGCGGGTCTTCCAGATTTGAAGCTTTATCACGCGGCCTCCTTCTTTCTCAGATTGCTTGACTGGCAGCATCATAGGCGTTCTAAACAGTGGGTTCAACTAGAACAGTCCCTTTACTCCTCTCCACTTAACCATACTCCTTGGATTGCGACAGAGATGCGTCCCAAGTTTAAAAAGTGTAATAAACTGACACAACAAACTTTGAAATTATGGGATTCATTTATACAGAGAGGCATCTGTTCTAGAAAATTCAGTCCCTTAACTCCACTTTTCCACAATCCAGCTTTTCCAGCTAGTTCCAATAGGGATTTCTTTCTGGGGATGCAGGCATCTGCAGATCCACGCTTTTATCACATCCTATCAGGATCTCCTTTGCCGTCCTTCCAGGACCTGTCCGCAGGGCCGGACTGGGGATAAAAACCAGCCCTGGAAAAAGTTGCACACCAGCCCCACAGCATTGCGTCATTATTTACCTGTTTATAATAGGAGAAAGCATTCATTTTAAAACACGTGTGTAAACACGAATATGAACTTTGCCCCACGATAGCTCTTTTGTAGAACCCCCATAAAAACTTACAATTACTTGACTTGGCCCTTGGGGATCTCGGACGCCACTTCAACACTTGGCCGGGGGCTCGGCGGAGCTGATGTTGTGCTTTATCCTAATGAGAAAGATTTCATAATAAGGATATGGAGAAGGGGCAGAGGGATAGCAGAGCAGAGAGAGGCTGGTGCTGCTACTAGGGGGTCATACCATGGGGGAGTAATAAAGCCCACCATAATGCCCCCCCAGTAGTAATAATTCTCCTTATAATATGCAAAACATACCCCTTTGTAATGCCCCCAGTTGAGCTAATGTTCCCATAATGTGCCAATATAAAATACCCCTTCTCAGTGCCCCCGTAGATGACCCCCATAGTGCTCCCCCCCTTCCCCATAGTACCCACCATAATGTGTCCCAGTATAAAATGCCCCTATACAGAGCCCCCCATATAAAATATCTTCTTTTTAGCCTCAGTAGATGCCCCTATAGTGCCCCCCAATAATCTGCAGTAAGATGTGCCCCCATAGATGCCCCAAATCATGTGCCAGTAATAAGAGCCCCCCCACCATCATGTGCCAGTAGCCAGAGCCCCCCCATATCATGTGTCAGTAGCCAGAGCCCCCCATATCATGTGCCAGTAGCCAGAGCCCCCCATATCATGTGCCAGTAGCCAGAGCCCCCCCCCATATCATGTGCCAGTAGCCAGAGCCCCCCCCCATATCATGTGCCAGTAGCCAGAGCCCCCCCATATCATGTGCCAGTAGCCAGAGTGCCCCCATATCATGTGCCAGTAGCCCCCCCATATCATGTGCCAGTAGCCCCCCATATCATGTGCCAGTAGCCCCCCTTATCATGTGCCAGTAGCCCCCCTTATCATGTGCCAGTAGCCCCTCTTATAATGTGCCAGTAGCCCCCCCATCATCATGTGCCAGTAGCCAGAGCCCCCCATATCATGTGCCAGTAGCCAGAGCCCCCCCATATCATGTGTCAGTAGCCAGAGCCCCCCCATATCATGTGCCAGTAGCCAGAGCCCCCCCATTATCATGTGCCAGTAGCCAGAGTGCCCCCATATCATCATGTGCCAGTAGCCAGAGTGCCCCCATATCATCATATGCCAGTAGCCAGAGTGCCCCCATATCATCATGTGCCAGTAGCCAGAGTGCCCCCATATCATCATGTGCCAGTAGCCAGAGTGCCCCCATATCATGTGCCAGTAGCCCCCCCATATCATGTGCCAGTAGCCAGAGCCCCCCCATTATCATGTGCCAGTAGCCAGAGTGCCCCCATATCATCATGTGCCAGTAGCCAGAGTGCCCCCATATCATCATATGCCAGTAGCCAGAGTGCCCCCATATCATCATGTGCCAGTAGCCAGAGTGCCCCCATATCATCATGTGCCAGTAGCCAGAGTGCCCCCATATCATGTGCCAGTAGCCCCCCATATCATGTGCCAGTAGCCCCCCCATATCATGTGCCAGTAGCCCCCCCATATCATGTGCCAGTAGCCCCCCCATATCATGTGCCAGTAGCCCCCCCATATCATGTGCCAGTAGCCCCCCTTATCATGTGCCAGCCCAGTAGTCCCCCCTTATCATGTGCCAGTAGCCCACCCATATCATGTGCCAGTAGCCCCCCCATATCATGTGCCAGTAGCCAGAGCCCCCCCATTATCATGTGCCAGTAGCCAGAGTGCCCCCATATCATCATGTGCCAGTAGCTAGAGTGCCCCCATATCATCATGTGCCAGTAGCCAGAGTGCCCCCATATCATGTGCCAGTAGCCCCCCATATCATGTGCCAGTAGCCCCCCCATATCATGTGCCAGTAGCCCCCCCATATCATGTGCCAGTAGCCCCCCCATATCATGTGCCAGTAGCCCCCCCATATCATGTGCCAGTAGCCCCCCTTATCATGTGCCAGCCCAGTAGTCCCCCCTTATCATGTGCCAGCCCAGTAGCCCCCCTTATCATGTGCCAGCCCAGCCCAGTAGCCCCCCTTATCATGTGCCAGCCCAGCCCAGTAGCCCCCCTTATCATGTGCCAGCCCAGCCGTCCCCCCATTATCATGTGCCAGCCCAGTATTGTACCTATATTAAAAAAAAAAAAAAGAATACACTTATACTTACCTCCAGCAATGTGATGCGATGCAGACCGCCTCTTCCGTCTGTGTCCCTCGCTATACGGCAGTTAGGCGACGCGATGACGTCATCGCGCCGCCTGCACCGGCCTCTGATAGGCTGCCAGCACTAGGCCGGCAGCCTATCAGAGGAACAGGAGGGGACACACCTCTCCCTCCTCTGCCGCAGCACAGGCATCTGTATTGCCGTCCTGAGGACGGCAATACAGATGACTATGGAGATGAGCGCTTCCGCAATGGAGGCGCTCATCTCCTGCTCTGCCCTGCCGCCGGCCGCGGCCGCCCCCACTTGTCACCAGGGCCGCGGCCTTGCGGCACTCAGGCTTGCCGGCCCAACGGGAAATTTCCCGGTATCCCAGCAGGCCAGTCCGGCCCTGCCTGTCCGCAAAACACTTGAATGCTCGTGTTTCCTGGTTGGAATACGAGCAATTGAAATCATACATTTCCTCGAAGGGTGAGGAAGGTTCCTTTGGAAAATCCTTATCTGAAACGGAGAAATTATTTCTGTTGTCATCTCCGCCGACTCACCTGATTTCTTTGCTATATAGGAATCTGATGGAAGATACATATCAGGGCAGACCGAGTTTTATTTCAGGTTGGGAACAAGAACTAGGTGCCTCCATAACAAAGGAGGAACAACAGAAAGCATTTATATTCTCTCACAAATTATCAATGGCCTGTTCTGCACAGGAAAAAAACTATAAGATTATGGCTCGATGGTACAGGTACCCAGTTAGATTACATAGGATATTCCCGTCAGTACCAGAAACCTGTTGGAGATGCAGCACAGAAAAGGGGACTATGTTGCATATCTGGTGGGGCTGCAATAAGGTAAAACCTTTCTGGAATAAAATCTTTGATATATAGGAAAATGACTGGGAAGTCAATAGAAAACACACCTAGAGTGGCGCTCCTCTCCATCCTACCAGGTTCCATCGCTTCTCAGAAACGCAATGTGTTGAGATTTTTTATCTCTGCAGCCAGGTCCGTGATCCCTAGACATTGGCGCACTGTACATGCACCCAACATTAGAGAATGGTATCAAGAAATGTTGCATATAAACAGAATGGAGGAGATTTCTGCAGAGGCTTCAGACCTTTCGAATAAATTCCAAAAGGTATGGTCGCAGTGGATCGAGTTTCAAGACTCTCCAGAACTTCTGTCAATACTCACTTCATAAATGGCAGGCACTCTCTTCATATGCTTCCCCTCCCTCCCCCCTTCTTCCCCCTTCCCCTTCTCTCTCCTTATCTTTACCTTTCTTACCCTCCTTCTTTCTTTTTCTCTTTCTTGTACGTTTAGTATCTTCCTTCTAAATTGTGGTGGGGTTTATTCCTCACGCCCTATTAACATGTCACATTACAGGGATATTTTTGATGGTATGTAATTTGTTTTTGCATATATATTATGTACTTCATGGATTGAAATGTGAACATGTTAAATGTTTTTGAAAAATGAACTGAATAAAAACAGTTTAAACATATAAACTATGTTACTATGATAGCAGATAACTTAGGCCCTTGAGCATGGTCAATAGTGGGTGCTTGGGACTACCACCTGGACTGAATTTCTGCCTGATTTCAAGTGTCACTGCAGTCATTGCCAACATTCATCTTCTCCATACATTTGGACAGAGAAAGCCAATATACTCTCGGGCCACCATTGCAATATTCTGTTACTCTATTATAATTTATTTGTAAAATGCTTCTGCTCATATAGATTGCTCTATGTGAGCATAAATTTCTTTAAAGGTGATGGACACTTTCTGGTTACTTTTGACCAATGTGTATGTAAGATGACTAAATGACACTAATACAGCCATGGTTGATTTTCTGTGCCGTTTGCTTTATTTCATAAATCACTTCACCTTGTTGGGCAAATCTTCTGTGAAGTCCACACAGGAGACCTGTCCATTAATTGGCTGCTGATGGAGGATTATGTAACCAGAAAAAAATACCTTCATCACTCAGCCTTCTACACTCAAATACACATCTGCCATCTGCACTTGCAATGCTGAGAGTTTAGTGCAGGTACAATGTATTTTAACAGAGGAGACTGAGTGATTTGTCTGGTCACATGACCCTCCATCAGCAGCCATTTTATGGACATGACCTCTGTGTTGACAGCGGAAAAGATGGGCAATATAGGAAATGGTACAAAATATTAACAAAGACTGTATTAGTAAGTGTGATAAAGTCATCTTACATACACATTAGTCAACAGTAACCAGAAAGTGACCAATCCTTTTAAGCATAATTTGTAATATCCCATTACATCCAGAACATTTTATTCAACTTACATAAAACCTTTTCTGGCCTAATAGCCCTCAGGAGTGAATTAGAAACTATAGCTTCTAAAACATAGGGCTATGGGATGCATAACTGCCTATAGGGACGAAGGATCAATGCTCATATTTCTACCCACACACACTAAACAAACTTGATTAAACGGCATCTGTCAAGAAAAGCACAATTCCTGGTAGGGTATGGTAAGCATAATGAAGCAATACCTTTTACCTCCTTTGCTCCAAAGCTGAGAAAAATACTTTTATTCTGATATGCAGGTAACCAGGTAAGTGCACCAAAGGCAGGCCTGAGCTACTCGGTGCACCCTAGCTCCTCTGCTTTGCTCTGCTAGCGATTTCATCTCATAGATGATTGACAGTCAGTCTTCTGAAGCATCCTTACACCGGGCCCTGAAATCTCATTCCAGCACTGTATGCTAAAACATATAGTAGTGTTCAAAAAATTGCATTCCAACATCACAGTTTTTGGTAGAAGTGATATTTTTACATAGCAAAGAATTTACTTGTAAGGCCAGGTTCACATCACAGTTTAGTTTTCCATTCTTCTGATCCGTCAGAACATAAAAAAAAAAAAAAAAAACATATGCTGTATTTTAAGCATCCGTTATGCTCAGTTATGCACATTTTGCATCCGTTTTAGCCATTTCCGTCTGAGATGCGTGATTTTAGATGGAAAAAAATACTTTGTATATGACTTTTTTCCATCTAAAATAACAGATCTCAGACAGAAATGGCTAAAACGGATGCAAAATGTGCATAACTGAGCATAACGGATGCTTAAAATACAGGATCTGTTTCCTTGTTTATTTTCTGTTCTTCTGATGGATGAGAAGAATGGAAAACTAAACTGTTATGTGAACCCGGCCTAAGTGTAGTAGAGTAAAAGAAAAAATACAGACCTAACAAGTAAGACATGCAAGCTGCTCAGTCTGAGTAAGGATCTATTCACACGTCCGTGGAATGGGTCCGCATCCGTTCCGCAATATCCAGAACGGGTGCAGACCCATTCATTCTCAATGGGGCAGGAATGGATGCGGAGAGCACACAATGTGCTCTCCGCATCCGCATTTCCAGAACGCGGCCCCGATCTTCCGGTCAGCAGCTCCGGAAAAAAATAGAACATGTCCTATTCTTGTCCGGACAAGAATTGGCAGTTCTATGGGTGTGCCGGCCGGGTGTATTGCGGATCCGCAATACACTACGGACGTGTGAATGGACCCTAATTGAATCATTCATTGAAAGGGGAGCGCCACAATAATAGCAGAGAGGAGTTAAAAGTCATTCATTCTGTGGAACAGATGTTGTTTGGCCCTTATTTAACCCCTTAAGGACCTAGGACGTACCGGTACGCCCTATTTCCCGAGTCCTTAAGGACCCAGGACGTACCGGTACGTCCTGACTTAAAATCTGTATTCCGGCGCCCCAGGGGTTAATTGGAACGGGATTTCGGCTGAAATCATTCAGCCGGCATCCCGTAACAATGCAGGGGGGGGTCATTTGACCCCCCCGTATCGGCGATCGCAGCAAACCGCAGGTCAATTCAGACCTGCGGTTTGCTGCGCTTTTTGCAGTTTCTGATCGCCGCGGTCCCTGACCGCGGGGATCAGAAACTTTAGAGTGGCTAAAATAAATATTTTTCACCCCCCCCTGCACCCCTGCACGATTTTATGCCGGAGGGTGGTGCGGGGGGGGGTGTCGCAGGCGGTGGGGGCGTTGCGGGAGGCGGGCGGTGCGGCAGGCGGGATCGCGATCCCCCGCCCGCCTCCCCATGAACGATCGTTGGCTTCTAGTGGGTATACCAGGGTGCCAGCACATTGCTGGCACCCTGGTATAAACGGCTGACATCTGTGAAGATGTCAGCCGTTTAACCCTTTCCATACCGCGGTCCGTACGGACCGCTGTATGGAAAAAGTTAACTGTCATCGGTCAGGGAGCTCCCTCCCTCTCCATCGGGGGGCTGCTGTGCCTTTGCAGCCCCCCGATGGAGAGGGAGAGAGCCCCCCTCAGCCCCGTGCTTACCCTTCCCCGTCTGCGAAGTTCTGAGCAGACGGGGAGGGTTCCCATGGCAACAGGACGCCTGCTCAGGCGTCCTGCTGTCCATGGTGCTGAACAGATCTGTGCTAAAAGCACAGATCTGTTCAGTGTAAGTAAAATACAGTACAGAACAATATATATTGTTCTGTACTGTATTATACAGACACCAGACCCACTGGATCTTCAAGAACCAAGTGGGTCTGGGTCACAAAAATGTAAAAAAAAGTGAAAAAAGTTAAGATAAAAAAAAAACATTTATCACTGAATAAAAATTAAAAAAATAAAATAAACTACACATATTAGGTATCGCCGCGTCCGTAACGACCTGATCTATAAAATGGTCATGTTACTTTCCCCGCACGGTGAACGCCATAAAAATAAAAAAATAAAAACTATGAGAAAATTGAAATTTTGCCCACCTTACTTCCCAAAAAAGGTAATAAAAGTGATCAAAAAAGTCGCATGTACGCCAAAATAGTACCAATCAAACCGTCATCTCATCCCGCAAAAAATGAGACCCTACTCAAGATAATCGCCCAAAAGCTGAAAAAACTATGGCTCTTAGACTATGGAGACACTAAAACATGATTTTTTTTTTTTCAAAAATGAACTCATTCTGTAAAACTTACATAAATAAAAAAAAAGTATACATATTAGGTATCGCCGCGTCCGTATCGACCGGCTCTACAAAAATATCACATGACCTAACCCCTCAGATGACCACCGTAAAAAAATAAAAATAAAAACAGTGTAAAAAAAGCAATTTTTTGCCATCTTACGTCACAAAAAGTGTAATAGCAAGCGATCAAAAAGTCATATGCACCCCAAAATAGTGCCAATCAAACCGTCATCTCATCCCGCAAAAAATGAGACCCTACTTAAGATAATCGCCCAAAAACTGAAAAAACTATGGCTCTTAGAATATGGAGACACTAAAACATTTTTTTGGTTTTAAAAATGAAGTTATTGTATAAAACTTACATAAATAAAAAAAAATGTATACATATTAGGTATCGCCGTGTCCGTGACAACCTGCTCTATAAAAATACCACATGATCTAACCTGTCAGATGAATGTTGTAAATAACAAAAAAAAAAAAAGTGCCAAAAAAGCTATTTCTTGTTACCTTGCTGCACAAAAAGTGTAATATAGAGCAACCAAAAATCATATGTACCCTAAACTAGTACCAACAAAACTGCCACCCTATCCCGTAGTTTCTAAAATGGAGTCACTTTTTTGGAGTTTTTACTCTAGGGGTGCATCAGGGGGGCTTCAAATGGGACATGGTGTCAAAAAAAACAGTCCAGCAAAACCTGCCTTCCAAAAACCGTATGGAATTCCTTTCCTTCTGCACCCTGCCGTGTGCCCGTACAGCAGTTTACGACCACATATGGGGTGTTTCTGTAAACTACAGAATAAGGGCCATAAATATTGAGTTTTGTTTGGCTGTTAACCCTTGCTTTGTAACTGGAAAAAAAATATTAAAATGGAAAATCTGCCAAAAATGTGAAATTTTGAAATTGTGTCTCTATTTTCCATTAAATATTGTGCAACACCTAAAGGGTTAACAAAGTTTGTAAAATCAGTTTTGAATAGCTTGAGGGGTGTAGTTTCTTAGATGGGGTCACTTTTATGGAGTTTCTACTCTAGGGGTGCATCAGGGGGGCTTCAAATGGGACATGGTGTCAAAAAACCAGTCCAGCAAAATCTGGCTTCCAAAAACCAAACCGCGCACCTTTCACTCTACGCCCTACTGTGTGCCCGTACAGTAGTTTACGGCCACATATGGGGTGTTTCTGTAAACGGCAGAGTCAGGGCAATAAAGATACAATCTTGTTTGGCTGTTAACCCTTGCTTTGTTAGTGGAAAAAATGGGTTAAAATTGAAAATTAGGCAAAAAAATGAAATTCTCAAATTTCATCCCCATTTGCCAATAACTCTTGTGCAACACCTAAAGGGTTAACGACGTATGTAAAATCAGTTTTGAATACCTTGAGGGGTGTAGTTTCTTAGATGGGGTCACTTTTAGGGAGTTTCTCCTCTAGGGGTGCATCAGGGGGCTTCAAATGGGACATGGTGTCAAAAAACCAGTCCATAAAAATCAGCCTTCCAAAAACCAAACGGCGCACCTTTCACTCTACGCCCCGCTGTGTGGCCGTACAGTAGTTTACGGTCACATATTGGGTGTTTCTGTAAACGGCAGAGTCAGGGCAATAAAGATACAATCTTGTTTGGCTGTTAACCCTTGCTTTGTTAGTGGAAAAAATGGGTTAAAATGAAAAATTTGACAAAAATATGAAATTCTCAAATTTCCTCCCCATTTGCCAATAACTCTTGTGCAACACCTAAAGGGTTAACAATGTATGCAAAATCAGTTTTGAATACCTTGAGGGGTGTAGTTTCTTAGATGGGGTCATTTTTGGGTGGTTTCTATTATGTAAGCCTCGCAAAGTGACTTCAGACCTGAACTGGTCGCTAAAAATTGAGTTTTTGTAAATTTCTGAAAAATTTCAAGATTTGCTTCTAAACTTCTAAGCCTTATAACATCCCCAAAAAATAAAATATCATTCCCAAAACAATTCAAACATGAAGTAGACATATGGGGAATGTAAAGTCATCACAATTTTTTGGGGTATTACTATGTATTACAGAAGTAGAGAAACTGAAACTTTGAAATTTGCTAATTTTTTTCAAATTTTTGGTAAATTAGGTTTTTTTTTTGTGCAAAAAAAATAATTTTTTTGACTTCATTTTACCAGTGTCATGAAGTACAATATGTGACGAAAAAACAATCTCAGAATGGCCTGGATAAGTCAAAGCGTTTTAAAGTTATGAGCACTTAAAGTGACACTGGTCAGATTTGCAAAAAATGGCCTGGTCCTTAAGGTGAAAATGAGCCCGGTCCTTAAGGGGTTAAGGTAGGAGGATAGTAAATGTTGCACTTGATGGTTATAATGTATTTCCTTCTGAAATACTTGAGAAAATGGGTCTTTCAATGCATTGTTATGATGAAGAACATACTTTGATTAAAAAGTTAATTGGAGAGGGAGAAACATATAGAGAAATGCATCAAATTATACGCTGCTCAGCTAAAATGATCTCAAATGCCTTGAAGTGGCAACCAAAACCTGAAAGACGCAGAAGGAAGTGGGGAACTACTGCTCGAATGGATCGAAGATCTGAAGTTGTCAGTGAGAACTGCTACAACCAGAAGATGATTAATCTAAAAAGCAAAACTGGACACTCACTGACAAAGGAGAAAAATTAAGAGCAAATTTATTAATACTGAACAAATAACATAAAATACAAATAAAATTGGTACAATAGATAGCAGCAGTCCTGTACACCTCAGGGGGGGGGGTCTCTAAAGTGCAAAAATCATTAGCAGCATATGATACTCCCATAAAACCAATAAAGTCAATAAATCGATAGATAGAGTAAAATCGATTACTCCTTGGCAAAGTAAATCAACAGAAGATCATTGGGGACCAAAGGTTAGTTGCATCAGAAACTTATATCTTGGTACATACGAATATTCTGAGTATTCAAATCCTTTCGAAAGTTCTTATAGGTTATCTTCAACATTCAAGACTATTTGTGTGAATAAATTATTTTGTATCATTGAGAAAAGCTCGCACGAGTTAGCGGCGTCCCGCTACTTTTAACATGCAAATGGCGTCCTAGTCTTCAAAATATTTCTTAATTAATAAATTCCTTTCGCTGGTTAAGTTCTCATATATTATCGAAGAAACTCTTGAGTAATATAGTATGCAATATATATTTGTGAGAGATATATTAAAGTGCACTTTGTTTAACTCACAATTTGGCGTCCTCGCTACTTCTTTTTCCCACGCTTAGCTAGCACCGCTCTCTGACCTTGATTCTTGTTCCGGTGCCGGTTCACTTAGGACCAAAGCTTTTCTTACACGTAGGTTAATTTATGTTCTGGATGTAAGGAGGTTCCTTTTCACTAGTGTTAAAATCGCAAAGAGTTCTTAGTGAGAAAAACCAGCAATGTCTCAAGAGTAGATCTACTTAATCCTTCATGGGGGATGCACCAAACGCGCTTCGGGACTACGGTCCCTTCCTCAGTGAGAAAGACCTATGAAGGTCGAAAGGTCGCTTGTACCATGCTGATTTGTGAATAAATCACCACTTTGATTTTCCACACTGGCGAGTGCTGCGGATTGTTGTATTTTTCCTAGACGTTGGGATCACTGGCCAGGATCCCCATCTGCGTGCACCATCACCTTTAAAGGTACCTTTAATGATTTTCCCAAATGGGATCAGTAGTGCTGCCAAAACCTTTTTGTATATGTGAATGAACCAGTAATATGTATTAGCTTTCTAAGCATAGAAAACCTCAACATGGTAAGCCTATAGTAAGTAATGTATATGATATGTACATGCCAGGACACTGATCTGACTCAGCATGCTGATGTCTAGCCCTGTCAATCAAGGGGCAGAACAAAGGGGTGTTACCAAAGCAGTGCCTCAAGGATTCAACCCCGCCCCCTGCTGCTCCAACATGCTCATTGCCATATGAATAAAAACACTGATATATCTGCAGCTGTTTAACATAGACAAAATACATGTATTCAAATATGTAAGAGGGGCACACCTACATCTGATTCACACCAAACGCTAATCAATGTTTAGTATTAATATTAAAAAATTTATTAAATACAGTTTAATATAATATGCTGAATATGGTACCTTATCGCTCTAAAATCATAAAATACATGCTTAAAATATAGCCATGCCAAGGGTTAATGTGTACTTCAATCTGAGATTTCAGTAGTGGATATAATGTCTATTTCAATACTACCGAGTCTCAGTTTATAAAATGATAGTGAATGCAGTCTCTGTGTTAATCCGCAGTTAGTCAGCGATAATTTCAATATAGGAATTTTGCTGAGATAGAAATATTGTCCTTTGCAATTCCTTGCATATGATCTTTCACAGTTATAACTCAAATAGGTGTTTGGCTAGCGCACTGTGATAATATAATGGTAAATTACTCACTGTTTGGAAGCAGTAAAGTGTTTGGATTTTTGCGCTTAACGTGGCGTCCCACAAATTATCAGCACAGGTAGTCGTACCACCGATCAATTTTAAATGTGAGCTATGAGCTTGCAAACAAAGAAACAGTCCGTTTGGGTGCCGGGGTAGGTGTGTGGTTACACCCGCTTGAAGTTTGTAGTGGCTTGATATCTTTTTTCCCAGGACAATACCGGACTTTCGTTTCTTTACAAAATATCTTCGGATATTGTTGCAAGTTGAGTAAAGATGCGCAGATAGTGAGCTGCGGTTTTTCTTCCTGTTGTGGTCCACTGAGGAAGGAGTCGTGTAATCAGCATGATCACCCCTACCAGGCAGTTGGGTTGATCATGCTCACAAATGCTCTTTAAATATTTGAGTTTTTAAAAAATAATGCTGGCAATGCTATTTTTTGAACAGCCTAATATTCCCTTTTCTTTAATTTCTATAAAGGATTAACGCAAACTGGATAAATGTTATTGTCTTGATTTGGAACTGAATGCGTAGTATTTCCAGTGCATTTGCATGGATGGAAATAAAGGCTATTATAAATATTTTGTGATTTACTTGCTTTCTTAAACTCACTGCTATTTTGTAAAACTCTATTGAAGGTACATGCGCAGTAGAGAGTTTTGCTGAAGGGCTGGGCATGAGATTTCAGTGCTAGGCAAAGATTCAGAAGTCTGGTCCTGTCAATCATTCATGACAGGGAGGAGTCGGCAGAGCAAATTGGAGGAGCTATGGAGCACAGAGGGGCTCATGCCTGCCCTTGATTCACTTAAATTGTCCTGGACAGAGTAAAAAGTACTGTTACATTATACTCACCAAGCCCTACCAGGCATTTTGCTTGGTTTCATATGAACTTATTACTGACAGATGCCCTAGGGTGCCTTTGCACAAAAGCTTCTCTCATTCTTTTGAGTGAACGCAACTCTATATGAACCCTGGCTTCTAGCAAAGCTAATATGAGGAAATGTTATATTGCCAGGCTTTAGGCAGTGTCCTTGTAGAGGAGCCAAAACTAGAATTTTGAGATTTGAAGGATACTTGGATGGCAGCCTAGGCAGAAACTGGAGCACAGATGGGTTTCCCTAAGCTTAGTCAAGGGAAGACAACTTGTCCCTGACCTGTGCAGGGCATTCTGGTACCAAGAGTTGATGAATAAGTCAGGGGCTGTTCTGTTCTTGGAGAGGGCTTGTGATGGGTGGCATATGAGTAATTATGTGGCACTTAGGTAAAGAAAGCACCACCGTGGCCTTTCAATAACAAACATTTCCAAGTGAGCTATCTAAATATCTCTTATTCTATGAAGCCTGTGAAAGACAACTTTATCCTGTGGTTGACTGTGATGTGTTTAAGTGATGTCATTAGGTACTTAAATATTTTGAGCACAGAAGTGCCATGAAAGTGAAAACTGAATGAACTGAACACAGTTGTCAAAACACTGTCTGTGTAATATCACTGCCAACCCGAAATTATTTTTAGCTTACGGCTGGTATTGCTGATGCTTTCCACTAGCGTTAAAAGTCAACTTTCATGTGGTGAATCAAAATCATACTTGTAAAAGCAGTATTTTTAACTTCGGTATTCTTATTTTCCTTTACTTCAGGTAAAAAAAAAAAACAGATGTGAATCTGCATCTGGTTATGAAATGTGGAAATATAGCAGCACCTTTACTTCACGGCCACATTTATTGCCTTCTGATAATATTCCCTTGATAAGTGTTTTTCATAAGCTGGTAGGAGTCTAATTAGGAGCAAAGTGAAATGTAACCAGAGATCCCAGGAGCATATACAGTAAGAGCTCATTCTTGTTCAGGTTAGTGAGGGGACTTCTTGGAAATCTAACATAGACACAAAGGAATCACTGAAGAAAAAGGAACTGAGATGTAGGGGAATCGGTGTAAAAATTCTTCATTCACTTATTCTCTAGCAAAAATGATGGCGGTGAAAAGCATTCATAAACCAAATATTACATGTGATGTTATATGTAGGAGATCTACTATTCATGGACCTACAGTAAAATAAAAAGCTAAACATAAAAAAATATTTCCAATATAATTAAATAAATATTATAAAAGTTTTACAACTTTTCGAACATTGGATAAGGGATATAGTTACTCAGTGGCGTAACTACCGGGGAAGCAACTGCTTCGGGGCCCGGGCTGACAGGGGGCCCGTCACCGACAGCATGTCCTGTCTATCCCTGCAGAGCTTTAAGCTACGAGACCCCTTGTATTTAAATCTCATTTAACATGTCTTTCAGAAAAGTTTCTCCTGTGATTTGAACTCTTGACCTTACATATCAGAGGCAAGGCATTTACCCACACAGCTATGACAGCTGTATTACCAGTTACTTAAAAAAATTAAAATAATAAGACTTCTACTGTAGGTAACTTTGATACCTAGTGTACATACACATGACAGCTGCCCCAGCACACTGTGTATAGATGTAGCAGAGCTGGGTGTGTTGGGGCAACTGTCATGTGTATGGTTGTACACTAGGTATCAAAGTTATCTACAGTAGAAGTCTTATATATATATTTTTTTAAGTAACTAGTTGTACAGCTGTCATAGCTGTGTGGTTAGGTGCTTTGCCTCTGATACAGAAGGTCATGGGTTCAAATCCCATCTTAAACTTTTCTGAAAGACAGGCTAAATAGCAACACGAGCACCAAATCTTCAACACTAGAGGCTGCTGGGAACACAGGAAGAGGAAGAGGCCTGCATCGCATCGCTGACATGGAGGTAAGTAGAAAAGTGTTTTTTTTTTTTAAATACCGGACTGTTACTTTACTGCCACGGAGGAGGGGGAGAGGGGGGGCTATTGGCGCCATGATATTGGCACATGGAGGGGGGAGGAGAGAGGCACTTGATACTGGCACATTAGGGGGCAGGGAGAGAGGATGGCACTATGATACTGGCACATGGAGGGGGGGAGGAGAGGGGCACTTGATACTGGCACATTAGGGGGCAGGGGGAGAGGATGGCACTATGATATTGGCACATTGGGGGAGGAGAGAGGCACTTGATACTGGCACATTAGGGGGCGAGGATGGCACTATGATACTGGCACATGCAGGGGGGAGGAGAGAGGCACTTGATACTGGCACATTAGGGGGAACGGGGAGAGGATGGCACTATGATATTGGCACATGGGGGGGCAAGAAATGACGAATCATGAGGGGCAGAAATGTTAAATTTGCCCAAATGTAGATTCGCTACCGGCCCTGGATAGGTGTATAGTGTGAATCCAGCACAGTAGTGTGTGTGGTGTATGTAGCAGAGCTGTATGCGACACAGGGATGTATAATGTGCACAGCAGAGCTGTGTATGTAAAATGTGCAACACAGTGATATATAATGTGCCACTCAGAGCTGTGTGTGTAGCAGAGCTGTGTATGTAAAATGTGCAAAAACCCTGATGCTCTCAAAAAGAGCAAGCAATATAAAACATTGTAGTTTGATACCTTTTACCCCTTAAAGACTGGGTCCATTTTCATTTTTACATTAGCCATAACCTTATTATTTTTCCATTCACATAGTCATATGAGGGCTTTTTTTGTGTGGGACAAGATGCATTTTTTAAATGTCGCCACTTAATTTACCATGTCTTATATCAGAAAGCAGGAAAAAAATAAATTCTTTGTGGGTTAAAAAAATAAAACAAAAAACACACAATTCCGCCAAGGTTTTTGAGGTTTTGACATCACGGCGTTCACTAAAAATTACGTCTTTATTCTGCGGCTCAATACGATACAAAACTTGTATAGTTTTTATTTGGTTTAATTACTTTAAAAAATTACTTTTCTATATTTTGGTCTATGTGAGGGCTTGTTTTTGTGTAATGATCAGTAGTTTTCTTGGGGGGGAGGGGGCCCCATACAAAAGTTTGCTGTGGGGCCCAGTCACTTCTAGTTACGCCCCTGTAGTTACTTGCTACACACACAGATTTTTCAGACTTCAGTCCTTCTCTCAATTGAATATCTTGGTGTTCATCACAAAATCCCCCATACCAATGTACCAATGTGACAAAACTCTGTATCAGCCCAGATGCTAATGTAAAGGGATACACTAAAGTCTGTTACACAATTTCCATCATTTAGAGCAGTGGTCCCCAACCACCGGGCCGCAAACCAGTACTGGGCCGTGGACCATATGGTACTGCTCTGCAGGAAGCGGCGTTGTTGAGCAGCTGGGACGGGAACTATTAGTGCCCCACCATGCTGAGGCCGTGGTCACATTTCACATCTGAGGGGTTAAATGTCTGCAATCAGCTACAAAGTGGGCGCCATCTTTAAACACCCGACATCTGCCATACATGTACAGCAGAGGTAGGAAAGGGGTTAATGACCAAAGCAGTTTTGCTATTGTGGGAATTTGCTCTGGTAGACAGGGTGTGCGGACGCAGTACAGAGGCAAATTACCAGTTCTTAAATCAAACGTCCATGTTTATTCACACTCACATAAAGCAAAAACAAAACATCACTTTGCAGTCTTGGTGTTAGTTCACACACAATGGAAAGTCCACATAGCAAAAATCTAATTGTTGGCAGTTCTGCCTCCAGCAGTCCAGAGCAGGCTTTTAGGGGGCCCGTTTCCCTTACAGACGGGTGTCAGCCCTCCAGCACAGCACAAGCCTCAGATCCCAGCACACACACCTCCTGAGATCCTTTCAGACTGAGGTAATCCTCCTCACCTGGCAGTGCTGGCTGGTTTTTAGGCCTGGCAAAACCCGGCCTGGAACATGGAGAGTAGTCACCCACCCAGCACTTTGACTACTCACAGTGAGAGCCGTCCCGGATCAGCTATACAGCCATACTAAGTATTAGGCTGGGTTCACACGAGCGTGTCCGGATTAGGTCCGGATGCGTCCCGGTGTGTTGCGGCAAACCCGCGCGAGTAGGAACGCAATTGCAGTCAGTTTTGACTGCGATTGCGTTCCGATGTTCAGTTTTTATTGCGCGGGTGCAATGTGTTTTGCACGCGCGTGATAAAAAATCAACTGTGGTACCCAGTTAGTTGTAGTGTAGATTGTATTATTTTCCCTTATAACATGCTTATAAGGGAAAATAATAGCATTCTGAATACAGAATGCTTAGTAAAATAGCGCTGGAGGGGTTAAAAAAAATAAACAAATTAACTCACCTTCTCCTCTTGTTCGCGAAGTTCCCGGTATGATGAGTTGTGGGCTAAAGGACCTTTGGTGACGTCAGATCACATGCTTCAATCACATGGTACATCACCACGGTGATGGACCATGTGATTGGAGCATGTGATCTGACGTCACTAAAGGTCCTTTAGCCCACAACTCATCATTAAAGAAGTAAAGAAGAGACCGGGAACTTCGCGATCAAGAGGAGAAGGTGAGTTAATTTGTTTATTTTTTTTTAACCCCTCCAGCGCTATTTTACTAAGCATTCTGTATTCAGAATGCTATTATTTTCCCTTATAACCATGTTATAAGGGAAAATAATACAGTGAATAGACTGTCTCCTAGCAACCATGCGTGAAAATCGCACCGCATCCGCACTTGCTTGCGGATGCTTGCGATTTTCACGCAACCCCATTCACTTCTATGGGGCCTGCGTTGCTTGAAAAACGCAGAATATAGAGCATGCTGCAATTTTCACGCAACGCACAAGTGATGCGTGAAAATCATCGCTCATCTGAACAGCCCCATTGAAATGAATGGGTCCGGATTCAGTGCGGGTGCAATGCGTTCACCTACCGCATTGCACACGCGCGGAAATCTCGCCCGTGTGAACTCAGCCTAAGGTGTCAAACAGCAATTGCTGCTGACACATAAAAACCGGCTCTTACTCCACCGAGGCCAGGAACCTCGGTGACACGTACCTATCATCCACAATGATTCCCTGTACCTGCTTACACCATGTTTTTATTTAACACATTATGGAGCACATTTATTAAGACCGTCATTTTAGACAGCGGTCTTAATAAAGACTTATAGCTGGCAGTGAATTGCTGAAGTTAAGACGAGGTGCCGGCCTCTAGATAACTTCGGCGCATCCAGAGCCAGTTCGAAATGTAAGACATCTTCCTCGCTGTCTTACATTGAGACCTTTTTCTACATCTAAAACAGGCATAGAAAATGATGAATGAGACGGGCTGCTACACCCATATTTCTAGACCTGGTGTTAGTGGGGTATTTCAGGTTAATAAATCCCCCCCAGAGTTTTTAATTCAATAGCTTACTGGAATATGATAGGTTTCAAAGCACAGTTAATTAAATCGTCTTGCTTTTGAAGGGCAAAAAATAATAATCTGTGTCCCTTCTTTGGCCATGTTTTCGGCCAGCATCTTTTTTTGCATTTCAGTGGCAGGGACAGGATACATGAAGTAACACTCTATGAGTCTCTTGATGTCTTCTGATCTATGGAGTCCTGCCACCCCTACTTCAAATAAAAGGTGTTCAATAATTTTTCAGGGAATTATAATAATGTATGTATTTTTCGCTTTATAAGATGCACCTGATGGAGGAAAATAATCAAAAAAATTTTTTCATCAAACCTCATTTCAGATGCTCCGATCAGACTCCCATATCAAATCCTCAGATCAGACCCCGATATCAGGACCTCACATCAGACCTCCATATCAGTATATCAGATCAGGCCCCCATATCAGGACATCAGATCAGACCCCAATATCAGGACATCAGATCAGACCCCAATATCAGGACATCAGATTAGACCCCAATATCAGGACATCAGATCAGACCCCAATATCAGGACATCAGATCAGACCCCCATATCAGAACCTCACATCAGACCCTCAAATCAAGACCTCAGATCAGAACCCCTTCAGACATCCTTGTCAGACTTCAATGTCAGACCCCCATCAGACCTCAGATCACACCTCCATCTCAGACCCCATCACCCCTCAGATCAGACTTCCATGCCAGACCTCAGATCAAATAAAAAAAAAATCAAATGACTTCACTTACCTCTCCAGGTCCAGTGGTCTCTCCAGTCGCATTATTTTGTCTTCTCAGTCCTGCGTTGCACTGTCACCTGACTGCATGCAGCGTCAAGTCATAGTGCGCGCACTACGTCCTGATGCTGTACTCAGTCAGGACAGTGTAGCGTGGCCCCAGGGAAGAAGACCAGGGAGGGTGAGTACTGGCAATGCTCACAGCGCTTCACTCCTCGAACCTAATGCATACTAGTGAGCACTTCTATAATGGAAGCACTCACTAGTATTCGCTTTATAAGACACACTGCCATTTTCCCCCAAAAAGTATGGTAATAGCTCCCCGTTCCTTTATGTAACTTGCATAGGAATTAAAAGTGCCAACCTATGCCAGGTATATTGTCATCATCTTATAGCATGCTCTAGTTTTCTTTTTTATCAAATAAGTTGGAGAGCTTGATCAGAGGAGACAACATCCCCTATGAACCTGTTGGACTCTGTGATACAGAACGTCTTCTGTCTATCCACAGTAGTGCTTCTCTATCTCTCATTTACGGTGACCATGGTGTCAGCATGTATAGTGCCTAGCATTAACACTTCTTTGTGGTCATAGCACATAAAGTGCCAGAATTTCATCACCTGCTAAAGCAAGTGATTTCCCTTTTGCTGGGTGCACTGAGAGAGGTTGTGGTGGCAGTCCTTTTTGGGTTCTGCAGATGGTCCCACAGGCCCCAGTTTTAGCAACATAGAGGCTTTTGAATTGTGATACACTGGAGTAAAAGTTGTTTGTGTCCAGTCTGTAACCCCTGTGCATTAGGTCGCAAACAATTTTTCCACTGGCACCAAGATTTTCTGGGCATCCTGGGGGATTTCTGTCACGGTTCTTGCCCTCATAAACATTGCACATGTGTAACCTGTGCTACTATCTAAACTTTCTATAATTTAACGCCATACCTCTCTTAGATGGAATATACTGTCTAAATGACAGTTACCCCTTAAAATTTACAAGTGATTCAACCACACTCAAGTTCACATCAGGGGAGTAGGATTTTAGTGCAGTGATAAGTGGCCCCAGTTTGTGGAGGCAATCATGCCCTGGATCGCTTCTTGGAGGATTTTCTAAATTGTTGAGATGTAGGAACCGTAATTAATGCCTCGAATCGACCCCTTGACATTACCAAACCAAAAACTGAGGTTGCACGGGAAGATCTTTCTGCACGTGTCAACATTATATATATATTAACGGAAAATGCAAATGTGATCGCACACTACATCCAGCATTCTGCCCTGCCTCCATGCTGGATGAGACATTGGTGTACATTTTGGCCAAAGCATAATAAGCCACTCACCGCGTCAAGGTCGTCTCATTTGAGTGGTCCCTAACACTTGTTCCTACCTGTTTATGGGCCATGACAGCCACATAAAGTCCAGGGAATGCAGGTCAGCATGCAAGCCAAGCACACTCTGCTTTTAACCCCATCCGGTGCCATTACAGCTTTCATCGGATCCAGGGATGCAAGTACCAACATGCATGCTGAGCCCACCATATACTTCTCCTGGAGCCAAATGGCTACTGGTAGGTTCTATATAAGCAGACTCAGTTTTATACTGACTTTAAAACCAGCCTCCAGGACAGATTGACTGGTCAGGTGTGCAGGACTCAAAGGAGATCGCCACGCCTCCAATATAGTAACATAGTAACATAGTACATAAGGCCGAAAAAAGACATTTGTCCATCCAGTTCGGCCTGTCATCCTACAAGTTGATCCAGAGGAAGGCAAAAAAAACCCTGTGAGGTAGAAGCCAATTTTCCTCACTTTAGGGGAATAAAAAATTCCTTCCCGACTCCAATCAGGCAATCAGAATAACTCCCTGGATAAACGACCCCTCTCTAGTAGCTATAGCCTGTAATATTATTACGCTCCAGAAATACATCCAGGCCCCTCTTGAATTCCTTTATTGTACTCACCATCACCACCTCCTCAGGCAGAGAGTTCCATAGTCTCACTGCTCTTACCGTAAAGAACCCTTTTCTATGTTTGTGTACAAACCTTCTTTCCTCCAAACGCAGAGGATGTCCCCTCGTCACAGTCACAGTCCTGGGGATAAATAGATGATGGGATAGATCTCTGTACTGCCCCCTGATATATTTATACATAGTAATTAGATCTCCCCTCAGTCGTCTTTTTTCTAACGTGAATAACCCTAATTTTGATAATCTTTCAGGGTACTGTAGTTGCCCCATTCCAGTTATTACTTTAGTTGCCCTCCTCTGGACCCTCTCCAGCTCTGCTATGTCTGCCTTGTTTACAGGAGCCCAGAACTGTACACAGTACTCCATGTGTGGTCTGACCAGTGATTTGTAAAGTAGTAGGAATATGTTCTCATCACGGGCATCTATGCCCCTTTTGATGCAACCCATTATCTTATTGGCCTTGGCAGCCGCTGCCTGACACTGTTTTTTGCAGCTTAGTTTGCTGTTTATTAAAATTCCTAGATCCTTTTCCATGTCAGTGTTACCGAGTGTTTTACCATTTAGTATGTATGGGTGACTTGCATTATTCCTTCCCATGTGCATAACTTTACATTTCTCAGTGTTAAACCTCATCTGCCACTTATCTGCCCAAGCCTCCAATCTATCCAGATCCCTCTGTAGTAGTATATAAGCTACAAAGAAAAAATGTGGGGGGTTTGAGTCCGCACAACCCGCATGTAGGTGCATATCACTATGGCGAAATACATATACAAACGGAAAATGCAAATGTGATCGCACACTACATCCAGCATTCTGCCCTGCCTCCATGCTGGATGAGACATTGGTGTACATTTTGGCCAAAGCGTAATAAGCCACTCACCGCGTCAAGGTCGTCTCATTTGAGTGGTCCCTAACACTTGTTCCTACCTGTTTATGGGCCATGACAGCCACATAAAGTCCAGGGAATGCAGGTCAGCATGCAAGCCAAGCACACTCTGCTTTTAACCCCGTCCGGTGCCATTACAGCTTTCATCGGATCCAGGGATGCAAGTACCAACATGCATGCTGAGCCCACCATATACTTCTCCTGGAGTCTGCTTATATAGAACCTACCAGTAGCCATTTGGCTCCAGGAGAAGTATATGGTGGGCTCAGCATGCATCCCTGGATCCGATGAAAGCTGTAATGGCACCGGACGGGGTTAAAAGCAGAGTGTGCTTGGCTTGCATGCTGACCTGCATTCCCTGGACTTTATGTGGCTGTCATGGCCCATAAACAGGTAGGAACAAGTGTTAGGGACCACTCAAATGAGACGACCTTGACGCGGTGAGTGGCTTATTACCATAGGCGTGCGCAGCCTATTGCATTAGGGTGTGCACCCTAAAGCACAAACACACACGCCGCGCGCGCGCGTGTGTGTATATATATATATTATATCCACAGATCCTCCATAACAGTGTGTCAATTTTTATTGTACTAACCTAATACTTAAAAGACGAGCTTTCAAGAGTTTTCCTTTCTTCCTCGGTACGCTTGAGTATTAAGGGTGGGTTCACATCTGCAATATGTCATTCCGTTATAGGTTCAGTTTCAAACGGAATATAACGGAATGGCCAGATGGAATGCAAAACGGAAACCTTTTTTCCTTTTTGCTCTGTCCTAATAGAAGTTTATGAGAAAGCAAAACCGATCCGTCTGGGTCCTGTCGACAGGATTTTCTTTTCCGTCTTGCATAACAGGAACCAGATGGATCCGTTTTGATTCCTATAGACTTCTATGAAGACGGAGAGCAAACAGAAAGCCTCCTGCAGAGTCTGCACTGTACGAGAGAGATAGCAGTGGCTGTGAAGGGGAAAGTTCCAGAGCCTTTCTGCTGCCTGACCAACCGTATCCTTCCACAGCGCCAGCCTGCAGGACATGAGAGAGGCCTGGGGTCCACATTACAGCACCACTACATTTACATTTATTTATTATCAAAAAGCATCATACATAACAAAAATTAAAAATTTAACTGAATTACATTTATAATAAAAAATTTACTTACAAAAGAAGCTATTTGGTCGTCTGCTCTGCCGTCCTCTGCTTGCTTCCACGGATTCTTTGCCCTCCTTTCTGTTTCTCCTCAGTGCGCAGGCATACTGTTATGGTGGATCTGTGGATGACACACTGTTATGGGGGACCTGTGGATGACACACTGTTATGGTGGATCTGTGGATAACACTGTTATGGGGGACCTGTGGATGACACACTGTTATGGGCATCTGTGGATGACACACTGTTATGGGCATCTGTGTATGACACACTGTTATGGGGGACCTGTGGATGACACACTGTTATGGGGGACCTCTGGATGACACACTGTTATGGGCATCTGTGGATGACACACTATTATGGGCATCTGTGGATGACACACTATTATGGGCATCTGTGGATGACACACGGTTATGGGGGCATCTGTGGATGACACACTATTATGGGGCATCTGTGGAATATGACACTGTTATGGGGGGAATCTGTGGATGACACTGTTATGGGGGGAATCAGTGGATGACACTGTTATGGGGGCATCTGTGGATGACGCACTGTTATTAACAGTGCGTCATCCACAGATCCCCCCCATAACAGTATCATCCACAGATTCCCCCCATAACAGTGTCATCCACAGATTCCCCCCATAACAGTGTCATATTCCACAGATGCCCCCATAACAGTGTCATCCACAGATCCCCCCCCCATAACAGTGTGTCATCCACAGATCCCCCATAACAGTGTCATATTCCACAGATGCCCCCATAACAGTGTCATCCACAGATCTCCCCTTAACAGTCTATTAATGTGTGGAATCTGACACAGATGCGGGAGGATCTGTGGACGACACTGTTATGGGGGGCCAGGGAGGGATCTGTGGATGACTGCAGTCTTGTGCTATATATGTGTGATCATCCACAGATCCCCCGCCCCCCATAACAGTGTCCCTGACAGTGACTGACCCCCAACAGGGGGTGGAGGCAGGCAACTATTGTAAGACCCCACCGCGTTCCTTATGTAAAGTAAACTAACTTACTGGGACAGGACTCCAGCTAGGATTCACAGTGCACAATCACCATTCACTGGGCTCCCTGGGCATGGGCACTGGGCGGGCAGGCAAGCTCTTCAAACATTCAAACTAGCCGGCCGGCCGGGGGCAGCGTAATGTGACGTCATTCACTCCGTCACGCCGCACGCGCCTGCTCCTCCCACTTTATTAATGAAGCAGGCGGAGCAGGCGCGTGACGTCGGAGTGAGTGACATTACGCGGCCGACCGCCGGAGCACAGGAGCAGTGAGCAGTCCTATACAGTATTGAGTCGTCAATCGAGCAGTTTGAGCAAATGTATGTCATTGAAGCTGTGCGGGGCTGGCAGCCGGGGCTCAAGCGGCAGGCGGCAGTGCAGGAGGTGGAGCACAGGGGTGTGATTAGGGTGTGCCCAGGCACACCCGGCACACCCCGTGCGCACGCCTATGCTTATTACGCTTTGGCCAAAATGTACACCAATGTCTCATCCAGCATGGAGGCAGGGCAGAATGCTGGATGTAGTGTGCGAACACATTTGCATTTTCCGTTTGTATATGTATTTCGCCATAGTGATATGCACCTACATGCGGGTTGTGCGGACTCAAACCCCCCACATTTTTTCATTATATATATATTATTATTTTTATAATGTTCATGTTCAAAACAAGCCACAAAAACATTTTCATTTCACAGACATTTGTGGGAGCCCAGACTCTTGCAAAACAGGATGCAGATTTCTGTGGGGGAAAAAATTGCCTCAATATCACTATGCAAATGCAGTGTAATCTACAGGCAGTATGTTATAGAGAAGGAAGAGCTGAGCAGATTGACATACAGTCAGTATAAAGCGTATGCCTCATTCACACAGTCAGTGTTCGGTCAGTGATTTCCATCAGTGGTTTTGAGCCAAAATCAGGTGCAGGTCTAACCACAGAACAGGTGCAGATATTATACCTTATGTCTGTGGAAGCTCCAATCCTGGATTTGGCTCACAATCACTGACCAAAACGCTGATGTGGGAATGAGGCTTTATTCACACGTCAGTGTTCGGTCAGTGATCTCCATAAAGCATAACTTGTAATTTATTCATTTATATCCCTGCTTCTTCTGGGTCAAGGAGGAGGTCCTATTAGTGATTGACAGCCTTCCATCTATGAGTGTATACAGAAAGAGCTGTCAATCACTGATAGGACCGCCTCCTTGACTTCAAAGCCCAGAATGAGCAGGAACTTAAAGAGGACCTTTCACCACTCCTGTTTTAATAGCTTCATGCTTTCCCTGTGTAATAACAATTCTGGAGCATCTATTATTTCTACTAGAAGCTATGAAAGAATTGCTAGCAGTCTACAGTAAGGGTACAGAGGGATGGTAACAAGTGTGATGTACACCCTCAGATTTCTACACATTTTCATAAGCATTAATGTAATTTACTTTTAAGAATTAATCTAAATCCTTTTTAAAACTGTCCACTGTGACCACGTCTGGAGGTAGTCTGTTCCACAGATTTACAGTTCTTACATTGCTAGCAGTCTGCAGTAAGGGTACAGAGGGGTAATAACAAGTTGGAGGTGTAACTGCACAGCCTGACTCTAACCAGTCAGCGATGCCATTGTCAGTCTGTGCAGGTACCCCCCCCCCCCCCAACTTGTTACCACCCCTCTGTATCCTTACTGCAAACTATGTAACTTCAGCACATTTGGCTCGGGAGTACTCCTAAAAATGTTATCTAAGTAGCTCCCCTCTTTTCATCCTTTGACCCCTGCATAAGAATCTGGACTCTGTGTCAGGGGAACCCCCAGGCCACTACCTGCTGACCCACAGGGGCAAGAGACACCTTTGTGAAGCACCAAGGAATCAGGTAAAATCATAGTCAGTGATAGGCCAAAGTCAGGGCAGGCAGAGTTTGTGCAGTCTAAGGCCTCCTGCACACGAACGTGTGCGCCCCGTGGTCGTGCTGCGGGCTGCAATGCATGAACACCGACCGTGGGGCAGCCGCAGCGGATCGCGGACTCATTAACTTTAATGGGTCTGGATCCTCTGTTTCCGCAAAAAGATAGGACATGTTCTATCTTTTTGCGGAACAGAAGTATGGAACGAAACCCCAGGGAAGCACTCTGTAGTGCTTCCGTAGGGTTCCGTTCTGTGCTTCCGTTCCGCATCTCCGGATTTCTGCGGTCCGCAATACGGCAATGGGACACCTACAGTCGTGTGCAATAAACAGTCCGATGTCAGTGCGGCCAGCTGCAGGTCAGTACGGAGATTAGGCAGGGGTCAGTTCAGGCAGTAAAAGGTTAAATCTAGGAGTCAGGCAGAAGTCGGTACACAGAACAGGAAAACACAAAACAAGCATCCTAGAACCTAATGCTCAAGCACCCTCTCACAAGGGAAGGGGCCTAAATACCCCCGAGTGGTCAGCCATAGACTAAGGAAGAACAAGGTGCACATGGCTGACCCTTTGAGAGCCAGAAAGATAGTGCACACATGCCCCACACTCAGTGAGAGGCATTGCTGGCAGGAAGCAGGCCTCAGCCTGTGTGAACAAGGGAACATCACTACTCCAGCGGCCAGACCCTATGAGCAGGAGAGAATGTACGCTGGTGGGTCTGGAACCACAGAGCAAGTGAGCAAACTCCACTCTTCCCAGTGAGAATGGACCACCATCATGACACATTTCTTTGCATCACCATATGCTAATGCACTAACTTTTTTGTATTCCCATCTACAGAGCTCTGTGAGGGTTTTTTTTGTTAGGCAAGCTGTATGTCTTGGTGTTCACAATACAGGATATATACTTTTATAATTCAATTGCTGGAACATATTCTGAGGCCGCAAGATTGTTTACTTTTATTAGCAAAATTGGGAAAGGGATGTGATTTGAATTTTATACTTTTTTAATCTTTTTTATTTTACTTTATTTTTTAGCCCTCTTGGAAGATTTGAACCTGCGATCGATCACTTGAGTGCTTATACCACTACCATATATTCACCTCACTGCCTAGTAACCCCTCCTTCGCTCCTCCTGGACCACTGAAGTTTGTTTGTGACATTCTCATGGGAGACACGTTACCGCTGTAGCTGTCATATAACCCGCATCAAACCCGATGTTGACGCGGGGGTGACCTAAGAGCTGCAGTGGCCTGGGGGGAGCGAAGGAGCTTAAATAGGTAAGTGTGATTCCCTCCGCAGGTCCAGGGATCAGGTAATTGTGATTTCCTCCAAAGGTCCAGCCACGCTGGGGATAAGCTGCCCATGAGGCCCCCAGGGGTGAACATGGGCTTGACAGGCAGTATCCTATGGCAGGCCAGGGAGCCTTCACAAGGTCCCATGATGCAACAGCAACCAATTGTAACCCACCAATTTCACTGCATGAGTTAAATAGGAGGACAGAGGGAGCCCCTTCCTTCTGCCAAACTGCTCAGATACCGCGACCGACCACACATCTGATGGGTTAAATGACTGGGATCAGAGTTACAGCTGGCACCCACCACGTATGGAACGGGCTCAATTTATGAGTAGCTCAATTCATACCCCATGCACATGACGGTTATATCCAGGGGTCTGTTTGTTGCCCGTCCACCACCAAACTACTCGCTCCTCTTTAGTAGGGCATTAGGAAAACTGAAAATCCCCAAGAACACATACGGTACATTTGATTTCACAGAGCGTGCATGTTTATTTCTTTGGGGCAAGGAGAAATAGGTTCACCTCAGGCAGTGGTGCATCTCACAGGAGAACAAAGCAGGGTCAAACATACTACCTGTGCATCTGCACTGGGGTCCTGAGGAGGGGGCTGCAGTCTGGAAGACTGGCATTTCAGGGTCACAGAGCTGGAGATGACATGCATCCAGAAACCTGTAGAGGGAGCTCCTGGTAATGTCCTCCCTGGCTCTTTGCATGCTTGACATTTCAGCAATTTTATGTGGCGGCACTTGGACTGTTGTGGACTATTAGTGCCAGCATGCCGAGGAAAAATAAATTGGTTCTACAACATTCAATCTTACCTGGGTATGCTGGGACCAGTAGTGTACCAGCTTCACAAATCACTGCTTTTGCCAATGTAATGCAGTGCTCTCTGATCTGGCAAAAATAGTGCCCCCTATCTCCGCCGATCATGCTTATATTATACCCAAATAAGAATGGATATGACTTTCACAGTAGTATAGTTTAAATTAAAATGTACTTTTTCCTGTACAGAATAGCATTGTCGGCAATATTCAGTTTGGAGGGGAAAAAATTTGTATCTTGATGCAAACTTGTCAAACTCCTGCTTAAAAAGAGGCCATGAGTATGTTATATACGGTATGTTATACAATGGACCATATGATGCAGTCACATCACATCTTCTATACAGTATATATGTTTATTGCTGTTATTCATGTTGCTGGGGGTGCCCTTGCATAGAGGCCCTATCTAGGTCTGCCCCTGGGCACTTCCTCACACTTTTCTAATGTGTTGATACCAAGGGCTTACCCGGGGTGGGGCCTACCACTGCCCCCTAGATTTACTACAAGGCCCCTTTCACACGAGCGTGATAGATTAGGTCTGGATGCGTTCAGTGAAACTCGCACCATTTTGCAAGCAAGCTCAGTCAGTTTTGTCTGCGATTGAGTTCAGTTGTTCAGTTGTTCAGTTTTTCACGCGCGGGTGCAATGCGTTTTGATGCGTTTTTCACGCGCGTGATAAAAAAAAACCTGAAGGTTTACAAACATTTCTTAGCAACCATCTGTGAAAAACGCATTGCATCCGAACCTGCTTGCGGATGCAATGCGTTTTTCACTGAAGCCCCATTCACTTCTGTGGGGCCAGGGCTGTGTGAAAAATGCAGATTATAGAACGTGCTGCATTTTTCACGCAACGCAGAACTGATGCGTAAAAAAAAAAAAAAAACGCTCATGTACACAGACCCATTGAAATTAATGGGTCAGGATTCAGTGTGGGTGGCTATGTGTTCACGTCACGCATTGCACCTGCGCGTTAAACTCGCTTGTGTGAAAGGGGCCTAACTGACACCAGAAACTAAGGGGATCAAGACTGGAAAATCTCCTCCCTTCTCTTCCTCACCCCAGTGCTGAGAAGCATTTTCTCTTTGCCTGCTGGAACTGAAGTGCTTGTGGCACATACTGCTTTAAGTGAGTCACTCAAATCTTAACAAAAACATGGAGATCAGTATGTGCCACCCACTGTCACCAGCCAGAACACAAAGGATTGGTGGCATCTTCAGATGTTTCCCATCAGCCTTCCTACTCAATGTGATTGACAGTATTGCATCCAGCAGGTTCCGGGCAGAACATTGCTCTGAGTGTCACACTGCCTTTGTCAGCTTGTCTTCTTCCCATGATGCATCCTGGTGACCCCACTTTGAGAAGGTGTCATGGTGAGGAGTGGGGGAAACACCCCACCGTACAATATTAAGTAAGCGGGGAAACAGCTAGGCCAGGATGCCGGAATCAGGTCACCTCCGAAAGACCCCCTAATCCTCGCCCTGACTCCTCACCGTATGAGCGGACCTGGATGGTAGGACGGCTCATACCCAGGACCCTGAGTCGCCCTGATAATCCCTCACATAGGAGCAGGGGAGAGACGACCTGTTCTTCCAAGACACGGAAGAGCAGCAGTCTCTGCAGGCCTAACAGCAAGGAGAGGAAGCCAAGTGGAACACCAGGTAAGTATCCATTGGCGGGGATAACCACTGAACCAAAAACCCAGGAAGGCATGGTCACTTACTTGCCGCAGTTGCTGGACGGTACAACAGAAGACCACACCAAGGTAAACTGGAACCCATACAAAAGTACTGCAATCCAAACACCAAACGGATGCAGTACGTACTGACACACAGGAACCAGCACTCCAGCAACAACTCACAGACTAGACTTTTGGTTCTCCCCTCTGGGAAACCATGGAGCCCCCTTCTGGAGGCGCAACAAACAGGGTACGACTTGCATACATGCCGGACATAAAACACCAACTGACCAGACATAAAACAACAAAATGAGACACCACACCCTGAACATAAACCCACACAGGTAAGGAAGGGGTACATAGAGGATAGAATGGGAAGACAAATTATGTCCAACAAAGTGGCCCTCAAGGACTGGGCAGGTTCACCCAGGAAAGGAGCAGAGCTCCATCACCAAACAAGGCTGGAGTACAACTCACTCCAGCCTGGAAGCCACAGGTAAAGGAAGCACCTAGTGACCACACCCAGCAAGGTAGTTAACCCCTCCAGCACCAGACAGAGAAGGGGAGCAAAGCACACAAATGCAGACAACCACGCGTTGCCCCTGGCAACCGGCATGTACGGCAAACGTGTCGCAGCGGACAACACTGAGGCCGTGACGGAAGGATCGGTGCTCACAGTAAGGCTGTGGCCTTCTCCACTTTACCTAGTTTATGTGACATTGAGTTCATTGGTCACAATAGAGTTCAGCTCTATTGAAGTGAATGGGGGTGAGCGCGATACTAAGCAAACCCGCTATACAATAGTATTGCATTAAAGTTTTCTGGTATTGAGTTCCGTCACAGGGGCTTAATACTAGGAAAAAAAAACGCTTCAGTTTTGTCCTAATGTATTCTGAATGGAAAGCAATCCGTTCAGTATGGATCAGGATGTCTTCAGTTCATTCACTCCTACGGTATTTGGCTGGAGAAAATACCGTAGCATGCTGCAGTATTTTCTCCGGCCAAAATTCTGGAACGCTTACTGGAATGCCGGATCAATTGAAATGTATTAATGCCAGATCCGGTACCAAGTGTTCCGGAAAAACGGATCCGGTTTCCCAATCTGAGCATTCACAGACCTTTAAAAATGTGAAAAAAATAAATACTGGATCCGTTTTTCCGGATGACACCAGAGAGACGGATTCAGTATTTCAATAAATTTGTCATGCGGATCTGCAACCGGAAACAAATGCTATCCGTTTGCATACAGATTTCCGGATCCGGCAGGAAGTTTCCGGCAACAGAACTGCCTGCCAGGATACTCCAATGCAAGTGTGAAAGTATCCATAGCCTTCACTCTCCATATGTATCAAAAAGGGTCTCAAATACAAAATGGTGCCTAAAAAACGTTCTAGCAAAATCTGCCTCCAAAAACCATATGGCGCTCCTTTCCGTCTGACCACGTGCCCATAGAGCAGTTTACCGCCACATATGGGGTATTTATGTAAACTGCAGAATCAGAGTAATGCATATTGAGGTTTATTTTGCTGTTAAAGAGGACCTGTCATGCAATTCTATTAAGGGAGATACCGTATTTTTCGCCCTATAACACGCACTCCCCCCCCCCCCAAAATGTGCGTCTTATGGGGCGAATGCTGCAATTTACACTGATACACCAGCGGATTTATCAGCAGGGAGGGAGGAGGGGCTGGCATCTGGTTTTGCAATGGCACAATGAGGAGGAGACTGTGTTTTTCTCCGTGGGCGTCTCCTTCTCCCTGGCTGTAGCACTGTCCAATCACAGCGGAGAGCATCACTGACAGGGAGAAAAAGAAACTCACCGTCTCTCTGTCAGTGACGCTCTGTGCTGCGATTGGACAGCGCTACAGCCAGGGAGAAGGAGACGCCCACGGAGAAAAACTCAGTCTCCTTCTCAGTGCTCTATTAGCATACTGAGCGGGAAAATTGGCGGGGCATAGGAGGCATATTTTTTAAAAAATCAAGCAGGGTGGCAGCTTCAGCGGGGGGTACCCCGCAAGTACAGGTATATATGTCCCTTAATAAAATCGCATGAAAGGTCCTCTTTAACTGTGTTGGAAGAAAAAATTGATTAACATAAAAAATCTACCAAAAAAGTGAAATTTTGAAATTTCACCTCCATTTTCCTTTAATTCGTGTGGAACACCTAAAGGGTTAACAAAGTTTGTAATATCAATTTTGAATAATTTGAGGGGGTTTCTAAAATTGGGTAATTTATGGGTGGTTTCCATTACGTAAGAATTGGTGCTTAAAAAAATGATTTGGGAAAATTTGGTGAAAATTTGAAAAATTGCTTCTAAAATTCAAAGCCTTCTAACATCCTAAAAAAAATTAAATGAATATTTACAAAATTATGCCAACATAAAGTAGACATATGGGGAATTAATTAATACAAATAAGTCACAGGGGCCTGATAGGATACACCCAAAGCTTTTAAAAGAGCTTAGGGTACTTTCACACTTGCGTTGTTTGATTCCGGCAGGCAGTTCCGTTGCCTGAACTGACTGCCTGATCAGGCAAACTGTATGCAAACGGATGTCATTTTTTCTGACTGATCAGGCATTTTTCAGACTGATCAGGATCCTGATCAGTCAGAAAAATGCCTGATCAGTCAGAAAAATGCATTGCAATACCGGATCCGTTTTTCCGGTGTCATCAGGCAAAACGGATCCGTTTTTTTTTTTCTTTTCATTTTTAAAGGTCTGCGCATGCGCAGACCGGAAGGACGGATCCGGCATTCCGGTATTTTGAATGCCGGATCCGGCACTAATACATTCCTATGGAAAAAAATGCCGGATCCGGCATTCAGGCAAGTCTTCAGTTTTTTTCGCCGGAGATAAAACCGTAGCATGCTACGGTTTTCTCTTTTGCCTGATCAGTCAAAACGACTGAACTGAAGACATCCTGATGCAAACTGAACGGATTACTCTCCATTCAGAGTGCATGGGGATATGCCTGATCAGTTATTTTCCGGTATAGAGCCCCTGTGACGGAACTCTATGCCGGAAAAGAAAAACGCAAGTGTGAAAGTAGCCTTAGCGGTGAACTAGCAAAACCATTAACAGATTTATTTAACCTTAGAATAGAGACCCCCCTGCGCTCCTATTGAATAGATATGTGTGAATCTGCCTGTATGGGGAGATCCTGCTGCTTGATGTCTTTAAAGGAGCTATTGTGTATATGGAATAAGTATATCACCCGTAGGGGATATAAGACATAAGCGCTGGTACACAATCAGATTCAACTAGTCCTAAAAAGTTGGCACTATGCTGGGTGTTAATCTGAATGACCGGGTGATTTCGCTGCAAAAATAGGTTATGTCAAAGTGTGGACAAATGTTGGAATGAATCGGAATATATAATCAATTGCTGGGAGTGAGCGGACAGTATATGATATAAAGATATTGGTGCTGGGAATAAAACGGTAAGTGAAAGGTTAATGCTGGTATGATCACTACCCTTGGTACCTTGTTTATTCTTCTCTCCAAAAAAGTTCCTTTTGTCGATGTTCCACTGTGTTATTCCTTCTGGGTCCCTCTTGTTGTTCCTGTGGGGATACTGGTATCCTTTCAAGTCGCGGCGTTCTTCTTGCTCACCTGTCAGCAGCAGCGCGGCCCCGGCCGGAAGCATGCGCGTCGCGAGGGAGCTTGGTCTGTTACCCGGGAAACCGCTAGTGGTGACGTCACCTGATACGAGTACAGTGGCCTCCGTAGGACAAAAGACTGTAACCTACGCGTTTCAGAGCCAAACGGGCTCCTTCGTCAGGGTTAGTCTACTGGTTGTGCATTGGAGGGTTAAATAGCTCGTCTGGTTTCCCATGGCAACGGACAAACACTGTTCTTGGAGTGAAAAAGGTGCCGGTGTATCAATCTGTAGTGGACATGCTAAATGCGATTAGTTTCCTCATGGATTATGTCAGTAGTCCATTGTATATTTATTTATATGTTTATTAGTGCAATATTCGTGACTGAATTATAGTAAAGAGCAACGACTGCAGTTACTTTTGTTTTTTGTGCATGACTGTAGGGCACCACCAATATATTGTTTATTATTTGTATGTTTGTTGTTGATTATTTATTACTGGAAAGCAAACAGTTCTATTTCCTGGTTTAGTCCATTAGGGGCTAAGCTGTTGCATCTAAAAATCCATTTGCTCTCGGTCCTGGACATAACTTTGACGTAGTCGCCTCCCCTCCTATCTTGCTTCACTCTTTCTATACCCCCAAAGCTAGATCCTAAGAATTTTCCCTGGTGAAATTCTGTGTAGTGGCGTGATAGTGGGTGATTCTCTGATTTCTTGTTGATGTTATTGATATGTTCTCTTATTCTAACTCTGAGTTCTCTTTTAGTTCGCCCCACATACATTTTACCACATGGGCACTTGATATAATAGATGACTCCCTTGGTGTGGCAGGTAATGTAGTCCTTTATTATATATTTGTCCTGTGGGGTGTCTATTTGAAATGTCGGTTTCACCTGGTGTCTCAGGATTTTGCAATTAATACACAGTCTGCAGGGGTAAAAACCCTTCTTGGCACATATTTTCGGATTCACTTTATCATTCTTGATGGAGGGGGCCACCAAATTGGCCAAGTTTGGAGCTTTTTTGAAAATAAAAGTGGGGTTTTTGGGGATCTTATTGCCAATAATTTTGTCATATTTTAAAATATCCCAGTATTTATATATGATTCTTTTGAAGTTTTTGACCCCTACACTGTATGTTGTGATGATGGGGATTTTGATGTCATCACGGTTCTCAGGGTCGTTTGCTTCTTCTTTTGTCCTAGGTTTTTTGTCCTCCAATAGGGTGTGACGGTCCAGGTCTTCTACAGTTTTGATGATAGGGATCAGTTTTTCTAGTTTGTAACCTTTTTCTGTAAATTTAGTGTTTAGCATATTCGCCTCTTCTTGGTAATTGATATTAGTGGTGCAATTTCTACGTGCTCGTATGTATTGGCTGTAGGGGATGTTGTTAAGCCATATGGGTAAGTGACAACTGTCCAGGGGAATGAATCCATTAGTGTCTGTAGGTTTGTGATATGTTTTTGTGTGTAATTTGCCAAAACAAAACCAACCCCCCTGGCAGACCCATAATCTCTGGTATAGAAGGCCTCACCTCCAATTTATCAAAATATGTCGATGTTATGCTACAGGATAAAGTAGTAAAATTACCTGCTTACCTGAAAGACACCAAACACATCCTACAAATATTAGAGGGTATCCAGTGGCAGGCAGATTTCATCTTGGGTACTCTTGATGTCACCGCCCTATATACAGTTATTAAAAAAACAAAGGGCCGCAAAGCCGTGGAACACTTTTTAAACAAAGACAGTACCATGTCAGGTGACCAAATAAATTTTATAGGCGACTGTATCACGTTCATTTTAGACCATAACTATTTTAAATATGGACCTGACTTTTACCTCCAGACGTGGGGGACCGCGATGGGGACCAGATTCGCACCGAGTTTCGCAAATCTATACATGGGTAGATGGGAGGAGCTTACCATCTTTCCCCATGGTAGGCTCGGTGCGGGTCTGGTCCTCTGAAAGCGATTCATCGACGACATTGTTTTTATCTGGCAAGGGGACACCATATCCCTTGACAGCTTTTTCGCTAATTTAAATAAAAATGACTTTTATCTACAATTCACCTCATCTTACGATAAAGTACAGATAAACTTTCTTGATCTGAATATATTTGTTGAGAATGGCAAATTACACACGAAAACATATCACAAACCTACAGACACTAATGGATTCATTCCCCTGGACAGTTGTCACTTACCCATATGGCTTAACAACATCCCCTACAGCCAATACATACGAGCACGTAGAAATTGCACCACTAATATCAATTACCAAGAAGAGGCGAATATGCTAAACACTAAATTTACAGAAAAAGGTTACAAACTAGAAAAACTGATCCCTATCATCAAAACTGTAGAAGACCTGGACCGTCACACCCTATTGGAGGACAAAAAACCTAGGACAAAAGAAGAAGCAAACGACCCTGAGAACCGTGATGACATCAAAATCCCCATCATCACAACATACAGTGTAGGGGTCAAAAACTTCAAAAGAATCATATATAAATACTGGGATATTTTAAAATATGACAAAATTATTGGCAATAAGATGCCCAAAAACCCCACTTTTATTTTCAAAAAAGCTCCAAACTTGGCCAATTTGGTGGCCCCCTCCATCAAGAATGATAAAGTGAATCCGAAAATATGTGCCAAGAAGGGTTTTTACCCCTGCAGACTGTGTATTAATTGCAAAATCCTGAGACACCAGGTGAAACCGACATTTCAAATAGACACCCCACAGGACAAATATATAATAAAGGACTACATTACCTGCCACACCAAGGGAGTCATCTATTATATCAAGTGCCCATGTGGTAAAATGTATGTGGGGCGAACTAAAAGAGAACTCAGAGTTAGAATAAGAGAACATATCAATAACATCAACAAGAAATCAGAGAATCACCCACTATCACGCCACTACACAGAATTTCACCAGGGAAAATTCTTAGGATCTAGCTTTGGGGGTATAGAAAGAGTGAAGCAAGATAGGAGGGGAGGCGACTACGTCAAAGTTATGTCCAGGACCGAGAGCAAATGGATTTTTAGATGCAACAGCTTAGCCCCTAATGGACTAAACCAGGAAATAGAACTGTTTGCTTTCCAGTAATAAATAATCAACAACAAACATACAAATAATAAACAATATATTGGTGGTGCCCTACAGTCATGCACAAAAAACAAAAGTAACTGCAGTCGTTGCTCTTTACTATAATTCAGTCACGAATATTGCACTAATAAACATATAAATAAATATACAATGGACTACTGACATAATCCATGAGGAAACTAATCGCATTTAGCATGTCCACTACAGATTGATACACCGGCACCTTTTTCACTCCAAGAACAGTGTTTGTCCGTTGCCATGGGAAACCAGACGAGCTATTTAACCCTCCAATGCACAACCAGTAGACTAACCCTGACGAAGGAGCCCGTTTGGCTCTGAAACGCGTAGGTTACAGTCTTTTGTCCTACGGAGGCCACTGTACTCGTATCAGGTGACGTCACCACTAGCGGTTTCCCGGGTAACAGACCAAGCTCCCTCGCGACGCGCATGCTTCCGGCCGGGGCCGCGCTGCTGCTGACAGGTGAGCAAGAAGAACGCCGCGACTTGAAAGGATACCAGTATCCCCACAGGAACAACAAGAGGGACCCAGAAGGAATAACACAGTGGAACATCGACAAAAGGAACTTTTTTGGAGAGAAGAATAAACAAGGTACCAAGGGTAGTGATCATACCAGCATTAACCTTTCACTTACCGTTTTATTCCCAGCACCAATATCTTTATATCATATACTGTCCGCTCACTCCCAGCAATTGATTATATATTCCGATTCATTCCAACATTTGTCCACACTTTGACATAACCTATTTTTGCAGCGAAATCACCCGGTCATTCAGATTAACACCCAGCATAGTGCCAACTTTTTAGGACTAGTTGAATCTGATTGTGTACCAGCGCTTATGTCTTATATCCCCTACGGGTGATATACTTATTCCATATAGATTTATTTAACCAATCACTGGTAACAGGAGTCGTCCCAAAAGATTGCAAATTACCAAATGTTGTGCCGATTCACAAAAAAGGTAGTAGGGAGGAATCGGGCAACTATAGGCCAGTAAGCCTGACATCAATAGTGGGGAAATTAATGGAAACCATACTTAAGGAGAGGATTGTGGAACATCTAAAATCCCATGGATTGAAAGATGAAAAACAGCATGGGTTTACTTCAGGGAGATCATGTCAAACTAATCTTATTGATTTTTTTGATTGGGTGACTAAAATAATAGATGGCGGAGGTGCAGTAGACATCGCTTATCTCGACTTTAGTAAGGCCTTTGATACTGTCCCACATAGAAGGCTTATCAATAAATTGCAGTCTTTGTGCTTGGACTCCCATATTGTTGAATGGATTAGGCAGTGGCTGAGGGACAGACAACAGAGGGTTGTAGTCAATGGAGTATATTCAGACCATGGTCTTGTTACCAGTGGGGTACCTCAGGAATCTGTTCTGGGACCCATATTGTTTAATATCTTTATCAGCGAAATTGCAGAAGGCCTCGATGGTAAAGTGTGTCTTTTTGCTGATGACACAAAGATTTGTAACAGGGTTGATGTTCCTGGAGGGATACACCAAATGGAAAAGGATTTAGGAAAACTAGAGGAATGGTCAAAAATCTGGAAACTAAAATTTAATGTTGATAAGTGCAAGATAATGCACCTGGGGCATAAAAACCCAAGAGCAGAATATAAAATCAGTGATACAGTCCTAACCTCAGTATCCGAGGAAAGGGATTTAGGGGTCATTATTTCAGAAGACTTAAAGGTAGGCAGACCATGTCATAGAAAGTGTTGAGCTCGAATATTCGAATAGCGAATATTAATCGCAAATATCGTAACTTCGTAAATTTGCGAATATTACGAATATAGTGCTATATATTCGTTATATCAAATATTCGTCATTTTTTAACATCTGAAAACATGATTCCTCCCTGCTTCTTTCTTGTGGGTCAATAAGCCATTGGCCCACAAGCAACTTAAGCAGGGGGGAATCATGTTTTCATATGGAAAATAAAATGACCAATATTCTAAAAAACGAATACATAGCAATATAGTGAATATATTCGTTATTTTGAATTTTGGCATTATTTTTTTCCTATCTGTACAGTTGTTCGCATACTCCTGCCCGACAAGCGGGACGTCACCATGGGAACGCCTGTGGGTTAGAAAATACCATCGGATCTGAGTTTTCCCTGAGATCGTGAAAACTCAGATCCGATGGTATATTCTAACCCACAGGCGTTCCCATGGTTACGGGACGCTTGTCGGGGAGCAGTATGCCAAAGTGGAATAACAGTACACGTAATATTCTAAGAGACGAAGTTATAGCAATATAATGAATATTCGTAAAATACACATATAGACTGTAATTTAGCTAATATAGTGCTATAGTAATTTTTTTTAATAGCGTACATATTTTCCAAAACTAAAGTTCAGAAGAGGCAAAGAAAATTAGACTGAAAAAAAAAAAGATTATAGCACTATATTAGCTAAATTACAGTCTATATGTGTATTTTATGAATATTCGTAATATTGCTCTAACTTCGTCTTTTACAGTATTTGTAATATTCTAAAAGACGAAGTTATAGCTATATATAGAATATTTGTAAAATACACATATTAGCCTAGCCATAGTCATAGGAACGTTGCCTTATACTGTCAAAAGAAAAATCGCAATACGCGAATAATTAAATCGTATATTATTCGCGATAAATAGAATAATGATGAATATTCGACTTTGACGAATATAAGACGAATATTCAATCGAATATTCGCGAAATATTGCAAAATTGAATATGGCACCTCCCGCTCATCACTAGTCATAGAGCAGCAGGAAATGATAGCAGAATGCTTGGGTGTATAGGGAGAGGAATTACCAGTAGAAAGAGGGAGGTGCTCATGCCGCTCTACAGAGCACTAGTGAGACCTCATTTGGAGAATTGTGCGCAGTACTGGAGACCATATCTCCAGAAGGATATTGATACTTTGGAGAGAGTTCAGAGAAGAGCTACTAAACTGGTACATGGATTGCAGGATAAAACTTACCAGGAAAGATTAAAGGACCTTAACATGTATAGCTTGGAAGAAAGACGAGACAGAGGGGATATGATAGAAACTTTTAAATACATAAAGGGAATCAACAAGGTAAAAGAGGAGAAAATATTTAAAAGAAGAAAAACTGCTACAAGAGGACATAGTTTTAAATTAGAGGGGCAAAGGTTTAAAAGTAATATCACGAAGTATTACTTTACTGAGAGAGTAGTAGATGCATGGAATAGCCTTCCTGCAGAAGTGGTAGCTGCAAATACAGTGAAGGGGTTTAAGCATGCATGGGATAGGCATAAGGCCATCCTTCATATAAGATAAGGCCAGGGGCTATCCATAGTACTCAGTATATTGGGCAGACTAGATGGGCCAAATGGTTCTTATCTGCCGACACATTCTATGTTTCTATGTTGATTGATAACTATTTTATGAGGTATTACTGTCTTAGGGCTCATGCACACGAACGTATTTTCATTCCGTGTCCGTTACGTTTTTTTTGCGGACCGTATTCAGAACCATTTATTTCAATGGGTCCGCAATAAAAAGGGTACTCCATGTGCATTCCGTTTCCGTATGTTTGTATTTCCGTTGTCCTATTATTGTCCACATTACAGACAAGGACAGGACTGTTCTAATGAAGGGCCAGCTATTCCGTTCCGCAAAATATGGGATGCACACCGATCATCCGTATTTTTTGCAGATCTGTTTTTTTCAGACCGCAAAATACATACGGTCGTGTGCAACAGGCCTTAAAAGTAGAGAAATTCTAATTTAGAAAATTGTGAATTTTTCCAAATTTTGGATTATTTTATAAATAGAGGTGAAATATATTGACTCAAATCTACCGCTATCATGAAGTACAATGTGTCACCAGAAAACAATCTCAGAATGGCTTGGATAAGGGTACTTTCACACTTGCGTTGTTTGATTCCGGCAGGCAGTTCCGTTGCCTGATCAGGCAAACTGTATGCAAACGCATGTCATTTTTTTCTGACTGATTAGGCATTTTTCAGACTTTTCAGGATCCTGATCAGTCAGTAAAATGCATTGCAATAACAGATCAGTTTTTCCAGTGTCATCAGGCAAAACAGATCCAGTATTAATTTTTTTCACATAAAGGTCTTCACATGCTCAGATCGGAATACTGGTTCCGTCAATGTGGCAATTTGAATGCCTGATCCGGCACTAGTACATTCCTATGGATAAAAATATCCGGCATTCAGGCAAGTCCAGTTTTTTTGTCCGGAGATAAAACCGTAGCATGCTGCGGTATTATCTCCGTCCTGAAAAGGCAAAAAGACTGAACTGAAGACATCCTGATGCATCCTGAATAGAGATGGCCCGAACTATCCGACGGCGAACAGTTCCCGGCGAACATAGCTTGTTCGCGTTCGCCTCTGCCGGGCGAACACATGCGATGTTCGGTCCGCCCCCTATACATCATCATTGAGCAAACTTTGACCCTGTACCTCACAGTCAGCAGACACATTCCAGCCAATCAGCAGCATACCCTCCCTCCCAGACCCTCCCACCTCCTGCACAGCATCCATTTTAGATTCATTCTGAAGCTGCAGTCTTAGTGAGAGGAGGGAGACTGTAACTGCTGCTGATTTAATTGGGAAATCGATAGCTAGGCTAGTGAATTCAGTGTCCACTCCAGTCCTGAAAGACTCATCTGATCTCTGCTGTAAGGACAGCGTCCTGACAGCACCCCAAAAAGCCCTTTTTAGGGCTGCAACATTAGTCTGCTTTTTTTTTTTCCTTTATATACATATTGCAGTTGCCTGGCCTGCCTGTGTGTGAGGAGCTGCAGGCCCACAGACTGTAGTGTGCCCACTGCCAGTGCTCACCCCTGTCATTCCGTGTGGCACAGGACTTTGCTTAAAAAAAGGCACTTAATTTTTACACTTTAATCTAAGGTTAGTTGCCTGCCAGTGTGTGTCAGGCTGACTTCCACTGACTGTAGTGTGCCCACTGCCAGTGCCCACCACTCATACCGGCTGGCACAGGACTTTGCATAAAAAAGGCATTTAATTTTTACACTTTAGTGTAATTTCAGCTGCTTGCCTGCTGCTAGTGTGTGTCAGGCCGACTTCAACTGACTGTAGTGTGCCCACTGCCAGTGCCCACCCCTGTCATACCGAGTGGCACAGGACTTTGCTTAAAAAATAGGCACTTAATTTTTACACTTTAATCTAAGGTTAGTTGCCTGCCAGTGTGTGTCAGGCTGACTTCCACTGACTGTAGTGTGCCCACTGCCAGTGCCCACCACTCATACCGGCTGGCACAGGACTTTGCTTAAAAAAGGCATTTAATTTTTACACTTTAATGTAATTTCAGCTGCTTGCCTGCTGCTAGTGTGTGTCAGGCCGACTTCAACTGACTGTAGTGTGCCCACTGCCAGTGCCAACCACTGATACCGGGTGGCACAGTAGCTTGCCGATAAATAAGGCATTTAATTTTTAGACAGTAGTCTAAATTCAGTTGCTTGCCTGCTGCCAGTGTGTGTCAGGCCCTCTTCCACTGACTGTAGTGTGCCCACTGCCAGTGCCAACCACTCATACCGGGTGGCACAGTAGCTTGCCGATAAATAAGGCATTTAATTTTTACACTTTAGTGTAATTTCAGTTGCTTGCCTGCTGCCAGTGTGTGTCAGAATCACTGTAGAATTGCAGTGGCCAATATGGCGGAACTGCTCAGACCCCAAACACTGTAGCGTGTTTCTCATTGGGCGAGCAGTCCCATCGCATGTGAACCACAGAAATATCGTGGCAGATATGGAGGAGCTGCTCAAACCCCAAACACTGTAGCGTGTTTCTCATTGGGGGAGCAGTCCCACCGCATGTGGACCGCAGCAAACGACCATCCCGAGCAATTAATGCGTACAAAGGAGGACGCCAGCGCGGTCCACATGCACCACAAAAGCATCCTGCACAGGCAGAGCATTGTGCGGATGAAAATACAATTATATAAATCACTGAAGAAAATGCACCAAAAGGATATGTCACTGACTAAACTAGCTGGTCATACAAGCAGATATTAAAAGCTGAGACTTCCGCCAATATGTTCCTGTCAGGAAGATATCGGAGCCCATCATTGCACCACGTCACGGTCACTCAGCATGGCAAAGGGTCCTACCACTACGCTAACTATGGTGTGAACACGGTCTGAAGGTGATGTGATCCAGCTCACAGCCCAGCCTGCACACAATTGCCTAGCAGGACAGCCAGTGCAATGTGAACAAAGCAGGACTGTGAGCCCCACCCATATCAGACCATGTGATGAAGGATTCCAGGTGCAAAGGAATGTTCAATTGCCAAATGAAGGCACATTCAAGACATATAAAACAAAATCACTGTAGAATTGCAGTGGCCAATATGGCGGAACTGCTCAGACCCCAAACACTGTAGCGTGTTTCTCATTGGGCGAGCAGTCCCATCGCATGTGAACCACAGAAATATCGTGGCAGATATGGAGGAGCTGCTCAAACCCCAAACACTGTAGCGTGTTTCTCATTGGGGGAGCAGTCCCACCGCATGTGGACCGCAGCAAACGACCATCCCGAGCAATTAATGCGTACAAAGGAGGACGCCAGCGCGGTCCACATGCACCACAAAAGCATCCTGCACAGGCAGAGCATTGTGCGGATGAAAATACAATTATATAAATCACTGAAGAAAATGCACCAAAAGGATATGTCACTGACTAAACTAGCTGGTCATACAAGCAGATATTAAAAGCTGAGACTTCCGCCAATATGTTCCTGTCAGGAAGATATCGGAGCCCATCATTGCACCACGTCACGGTCACTCAGCATGGCAAAGGGTCCTACCACTACGCTAACTATGGTGTGAACACGGTCTGAAGGTGATGTGATCCAGCTCACAGCCCAGCCTGCACACAATTGCCTAGCAGGACAGCCAGTGCAATGTGAACAAAGCAGGACTGTGAGCCCCACCCATATCAGACCATGTGATGAAGGATTCCAGGTGCAAAGGAATGTTCAATTGCCAAATGAAGGCACATTCAAGACATATAAAACAAAATCACTGTAGAATTGCAGTGGCCAATATGGCGGAACTGCTCAGACCCCAAACACTGTAGCGTGTTTCTCATTGGGCGAGCAGTCCCATCGCATGTGAACCACAGAAATATCGTGGCAGATATGGAGGAGCTGCTCAAACCCCAAACACTGTAGCGTGTTTCTCATTGGGGGAGCAGTCCCACCGCATGTGGACCGCAGCAAACGACCATCCCGAGCAAACGACCAGGCCCGCTTCCACTGACTGTAGTGTGCCCACTGCCAGTGCCAACCACTCATACCGGGTGGCACAGTAGCTTGCCGATAAATAAGGCATTTAATTTTTACACTTTAGTGTAATTTCAGTTGCTTGCCTGCTGCCAGTGTGTGTCAGGCCCTCTTCCACTGACTGTAGTGTGCCCACTGCCAGTGCCAACCACTGATACCGGGTGGCACAGTAGCTTGCCGATAAATAAGGCATTTAATTTTTAGACAGTAGTCTAAATTCAGTTGCTTGCCTGCTGCCAGTGTGTGTCAGGCCCACTTCCACAGACTGTAGTGTGCCCACTGCCAGTGCCAACCACTCATACCGGGTGGCACAGTACCTAGCACGCGTAGTACCACTTATCTAAAAAAAAAATGACAGGCAGAGGCAGGCCACCCCGCAGGGGCCGTCGTGGTCGTGGTGCTGTGATTTCCACTGTCCCTGGAATAATGCCCAGTTTTCAGAGGCCACGTACCCTGAACCCGAAAAATTCAGAGGACGTAGTTGACTGGCTTAGACAGGACACCCAATCTTCAACAGCTTCCGCTAAGAACCTTGACGCACCATCCTCCTCCAACTCAGCTTCGGTCACCTGCTCTCAAGTTACCACGCACCCGCCCGTCGCCACTACCACCACAGCCACCACAGCCGCTTCACTTGATCCGTCAGAGGAGTTATTTACACATCAGTTGGATGCAATTAGTGATGCGCAACCATTATTGCCAGATGATGTAGATTACGGGGATATGTCTCAGTCAGGCAGGATTACACACATGGACGTACAGTGTGATGATGATGATGTTGTACCCGCTGCTGCTTCCTTTGCTGAGGTGTCAGATACAAGTGAAGCGGTTGATGATGACGATGTGTCCACGGATGCCACGTGGGTGCCTGCTCGAAGAGAAGAAGAGGGGGAAAGTTCTGAAGGGGAGACAGAGAGAATGAGGAGACGAGTTGGAAGCAGGGGGAGGTCGTCGCAAGGAGTTAGTGGCACAGTCAGACAGCATGTATCGGCACCTGGGGTCAGCCAGACAGCACGCCAGTCAACGCATGCTGTTGCCACCACTAGAATGCCGTCATTGCAAAGCTCAGCAGTGTGGCATTTTTTTTGTGTGTCTGCCTCTGATAAAAGCAATGCCATTTGCAACCTGTGCCAAAAGAAACTGAGTCGTGGGAAGTCCAACACCCACCTTGGTACAACTGCTTTGCGAAGGCACATGATCTCACATCACAAACGCCTATGGGATCAACACATGAGTACAAGCAGCACACAAACTCAAAGCCACCATGCTCCTCCTGGTCCTGCATCTTCAGCCACGTCAACCACTGCTGTCCTCCCTGCCCCCTCTCAACCACCCGCCACTCCATCTCTCACCTTCAGCAGTTCCTGCTCATCTGCCCACAGTCAGGTGTCTGTCAAGGACATGTTTGAGCATAAGAAGCCAATGTCACAAAGTCACCCCCTTGCCCGGCGACTGACAGCTGGCTTGACGGAACTCTTAGCCCGCCAGCTTTTACCATACCAGCTGGTAGAGTCTGAGGCCTTCAAAAAATTTGTCGCTATTGGGACACCACAGTGGAAGGTACCCGGACGAAATTTTTTTTCAAAAAAGGCAATCCCAAACCTCTACCATGTCATTGAAAAGGAAGTCATGGCATCTCTGGCATACAGTGTTGGGGCAAGGGTCCATCTGACCACTGATACCTGGTCTGCAAAGCACGGTCAGGGCAGGTATATCACGTATACTGCGCATTGGGTCAACCTGCTGACGGCTGACAAGCATGGAATGCGTGGCTCTGCAGCGGAGTTGGTGACACCACCACGACTTGCAGGCAGACCTACTGCCACCTCCTCTACTCCTACTCCATCCTCTTTAATTTCCTCCTCGGCTGAGTCCTCTTCTGCTGCGGCGTCTGGCTGCACATCAACTGATTCCCCCCAGCTCCCCAGGGGCTATTCCACATCCCGGATACGACAGTGTAACGCTATCTTGGGGTTGACTTGCCTGAAAGCAGAGAGCCACACAGGACCAGCACTCCTGTCCGCCCTGAACGCACAGGTGGATCAGTGGCTGACCCCGCACCAACTGGAGATCGGCAAAGTGGTGTGTGACAATGGAAGCAATCTGTTGGCGGCATTAAATTTGGGCAAGTTGTCACATGTGCCGTGCATGGCACATGTGTTGAATCTCATCGTACAACGTTTTGTGTCTAAGTACCCAGGCTTACAGGACGTCCTCAAGCAGGCCAGGAAGGTGTGTGGCCATTTCAGGCGTTCCTACACGGCCATGGCGCACTTTTCCGATATTCAGCGGCGAAACAACATGCCAGTGAGGCGCTTGATATGCGACAGCCCGACACGTTGGAATTCAACACTCCTAATGTTCGACCGCCTGCTCCAACAAGAAAAAGCCGTCAACGAGTATTTGTATGACCGGGGTGCTAGGACAGCCTCTGCGGAGCTGGGAATCTTTTTGCCACGTTACTGGACACTCATGCGCAATGCCTGTAGGCTTATGCGTCCTTTTGAGGAGGTGACAAACCTAGTCAGTCGCACCGAAGGCACCATCAGCGACCTCATCCCATTTGTTTTCTTCCTGGAGCGTGCCCTGCGAAGAGTTCTGGATCAGGCTGTAGATGAGCGTGAAGAGGAAGAGGAAGAGTTGTGGTCACCATCACCACCAGAAACAGCCTTGTCATCATCGCTTGCCGGACCTGCAGCAACGCTGGAAGAGGAGTATGAGGAAGAGGAGTCAGAGGAGGAATGTGGCGGCTTTGAGGAGGAGGAAGACCAACCACAGCAGGCACCCCAGGGTGCTCGTTGTTGTCACCTATCTGGGACCCATGGTGTTGTACGTGGCTGGGGGGAAGAACAGACCGTCAATGACATCAGTGAGGACGAGGAACGGGAAATGAGAAGCTCTGCATCCAACCTTGTTCAAATGGGGTCTTTCATGCTGTCATGTCTGTTGAGGGACCCACGTATAAAAAGGATAAAGGAGAACGATCTGTACTGGGTGACCACGCTACTAGACCCCCGGTATAAGCAGAAAGTGGCAGAAATGTTACCAAATTACCGAAAGTCGGAAAGGATGCAGCAGTTCAAAACCAAACTAAAAAATATGCTTTACACAGCTTATAAGGGAGATGTCACAGCACAACGGGAATCTAACAGGGGAAGAGGTGAGTGTAATCCTCCTCCTACCACGGCGGCAAGGACTGGACGATTTACAGATGTGTTGTTGATGGAGGACATGCGGAGCTTTTTCAGTCCTACTCATCGCCACAGCCCTTCGGGATCCAGCCTTAGAGAACGACTCGACCGACAGGTAGCAGACTACCTCGCCTTAACAGCAGATATCGACACTCTGAGGAGCAATGAACCCCTTCACTACTGGGTGTGCAGGCTTGACCTGTGGCCTGAGCTATCCCAGTTTGCGATAGAACTTCTGGCCTGCCCTGCTTCAAGTGTCCTGTCAGAAAGGAGCTTCAGTGCAGCAGGAGGCATTGTCACTGAGAAGAGAAGTCGCCTAGGTCAAAAAAGTGTTGATTACCTCACCTTCATAAAGATGAATGAGGCATGGATCCCGAAGGGACTGACAGTGGGGGATACGTTTGACTAACAAAAGGCCTGATTACATGCCTTGGCCTCAAAATGGTCCCCACGCTGCTGTATTTAATGTCTGCATACCGGATGACTTTCGTGAATTCTCCACCACCAACTAGGGTTCAAGCCGTAATGTTTTAGTCACTTTTCTGCCTGGAAAACATAAATTTTTCCGGCCGCTGCTACAATAGCGTCTGCAACAGTGCCATTATTTTTCAGGCATGTGTACATGCCTAATTTTTCTGTCCTATGGTGCAGCACTGTGGCTGCAAAAACAAACCAAAAAAAAAAGGCACATACAAGTGTCAATTCCCCTTCGTGATCGTTACCTTGTTGTGGTGAAGGGGCTTGCGTATCACAATGAAGCAATCATCATCACCTCTATAAAAGTGTGTTGGCAATGTTGCCACACCCCAGATGATAAGGCCGTTGCTTCATTATGGTCAGACCAAAAGCGATCGGGTGGCCACGCTACTAGACCCCCGGTATAAGCAGAAAGTGGCAGAAATGTTACCAAATTACCAAAAGTCGGAAAGGATGCAGCAGTTCAAAACCAAACTAAAAAATATGCTTTACACAGCTTATAAGGGGGATGTCAATGGGGGATTCGACAATGGTTAATCAATTCGACCGGATAGGGTCCGTAACAGGGATTAAACTGATAGCAATAGTACTAGTTAAGACACCACTCATATAGGGTGTCACAGCACATTGCTCTGTGCACGCGCAGTGCCCCAATTTGGGAGTAAGAGGACCGACCAAGCTGCTTTTTCCATCTCCCGGTTCCTGAAATCAATTCAGTTTAGTGTATGAGAGTTTGGTCTGTCACTGTGAAGGCAGTCGAAGGTACCCGGCCTAAATTTTTTTGCATAAAAGGCAATTCCTGATATGGGACGTAACAGGGATTAAACTGATGAGAATAATACTACAGAAAATACCACTCATATCGGTGGAGGGAGCCAGCGTTTTTTTAACCATCTCCCCGTTCAAAAAATCTATTTAATAAATGGCCCCCAGATTGGGGATGTTAGAGGGATTAAACTGATGAGAATAGTACTACAGAAAATACCACTCATATCGGGTGTGACAGTAAATTGCACGGCGCAGATGCAGTCACCGTGGTTTAAAACAGAGTGGAGGGAGCCAGCGTTTTTTTAACCATCTCCCCGTTCGAAAAATCTATTCAATAAATGGCACCCAGATTGGGGACGTTAGAGGGATTAAACTGATGAGAATAGTACTACAGAAAATACCACTCATATCGGGTGTGACAGTAAATTGCACGGCGCAGACGCAGTCACCGTGGTTTAAAACAGAGTGGAGGGAGCCAGGTTTTTTTTAACCATCTCCCCGTTCGAAAAATCTATTCAATAAATGGCACCCAGATTGGGGACGTTAGAGGGATTAAACTGATGAGAATAGTACTACAGAAAATACCACTCATATCGGGTGTGACAGTAAATTGCACGGCGCAGACGCAGTCATCGTGGATTAAAACAGAGTGGAGGGAGCCAGCGTTTTTTTAACCATCTCCCCGTCCGAAAAATCTGTTTAATAAATGGCCCCCAGATTGGGGAGTCGGGGACGTTAGAGGGATTAAACTGATGAGAATAGTACTACAGAAAATACCACTCATATCGGGTGTGACAGTAAATTGCACGGCGCAGACGCAGTCACCGTGGATAAAAACAAAGGGGAGGGAGCCAGCGTTTTTTTAACCATCTCCCCGTTCGAAAAATCAATTCAATTGACCTTTCGGGGACCCTTGGTGTTGTACGTGGCTGGGTGGAGGAAGAAACCTTCAATGACATCACCGGGACGTGGCTAGCTTGGTATCCAACCTTGTGCAAATGGGGAGTTTGCGGTTGTGCAAATGAACTGTTTGCGGTGCATTAAAAGGGGAGTTTGGTCTGTCAATGTCTGTGATGCGGGCGTAACCCTTACACTACCTGATCGATACAACATCATACCTGATCGTATACACACACTGGATGTTTTAAAGCACGTTATTCCAAACAATTTAGGAATGTTAGTTGATTTATGCCCTTTATGGATTAAAACCCGACTCTGCGTCCACTACGTAATTTTCCATGGGAGTTTTGCCATAGATCCCCCTCCGGCATGCCACAGTCCAGGTGTTAGACCCCTTGAAACAACTTTCTCATCACTATTGTGGCCAGAAAGAGTCCCTGTGGGTTTTAAAATTCGCCTGTCTATTGAAGTCTATGGCGGTTCGCCCGGTTCGCCAGTTCGCGAACATTTGCGGAAGTTCGCGTTCGCTGTTCGCGAACTGAAAATTTTATGTTCGCGACATCACTAATCCTGAACAGACTGCTCTCCATTCAGAATGCATTAGGATAAAACAGATCAGTTCTTTTCCGGTATAGAGCCCCTAGGACAGAACTCTATGCCGGAAAAGAAAAACGCTAGTGTGAAAGTACCCTAAATAAAAGCGTTCCAAAGTTATTACCACATAAAGTGACACGTCAGATTTGCAAAAATGGACCTGGGATTTAAGATGAAACGTGGCTCGGTAGTAAAAGGGTTAACACGATTGTCGAAGATAGATCATTGTCCAGGATAGGCCATCACTAGCTGATCGGCAGTCCGACATCCCGCACCCCCATTAGTGACACAACTTGTGACTGCAGCGCTTCCCCCTTGACTTCAATGGAAGCAGTGCTGTAGTAACGAGCTCACCCAGAAGTCCTGCCGACGACTTCTGGTGTCAGACCCCCCTCTGATCAGCTAGTAATGGCCTGTCCCTGGACAACCCCTTTAATCCTAGGCCATTGTTATATATCAGCTTCAAAAACTGATTGTTCACTTGCTTCCTAAGATACCTCACCCTGAGAAAGCTGCCATTGACAGGACATGATAACACACAAGGGAAACATGGCTGCCATCCTGTATGGACAGTACAGCTGCTGAATGACTGGATTGTGGACCCAATGTAAGGACACATCACACTGAGTAAGCGCAGCATTGACACCACATATTGCGGTACACTGTGTGCCATAAAAACTGCCTCACCTGCCTATAGCAACCAATCAGATCAATCCTTTCATTTCCAAAGAAGCTCTGAAAAATGAAAGGTGGACTCTGATTGGTTGCTATGGGCAACTCAGCCAGTTTTCCTTTACACCAGTTTTGACGAATTTCCCCACGGTATTTACCAAAGAAAAGTGAGGTAAATACAATGCAAACTCTCCACGTCTGATCTTGAATTAGTCAAAACCGATTCTCCTCGACTTGCTCCATAGCCTCTAATGGTCAGAAAATTCACCTCACCCATTGTCTTCTTAGTATGCTTCCCTTACATTTCCACTGGGTTTTAATTCGCTCCTAATGAACAATACATATTCTGGTCCACACTATGGTCCAGCTATCCCCTCAGGACAACCGCTGGCAGCTGCCCCACCGCCGCTTAGTCAACCTAGCTCTAACAGAACAGACAGACACAACAAAGCGGCCCTTTCGGCGCATGCCCAGTAGGAAGCATCGGCTGGGTGAGTCAGTGCGCAGGCGCGGGCCCTTCAGCAGCCAGAGGACTGCGCTGTGCAATCGGCTGCGGGCCTTATTATCACCTCCCCCGGTGACAGCAGCAGCAGCTCCTTCTCAGAAGTCTCTGGCCAGGCCTGTAAACAAAGCCTCCTGTTCTGCTGGCACTTGTGGACGACCCAGGTTGCATCATCTCGCTGAATATCACCATGGCAATAGAGATCCAGTGCCGGAGAGGGGGGTCCTGATCTCCTCCTCTTCTTCTAGGGGATCTGTCACCCCTTCCATCCAAAGCTACATTCCCCCCCTCTTACTCCTATCATGCAGCAGGGAGGACGGGAGTGCTGGGATCAGCAGCCCATGCAAGTGACCCTCAGGAGCCTGATCCTCAGCAGCAGGGAGGTTGACAGGAGAGCAGCCCTTCTTTTCCAGCTGGCCTTGAGTTCTTGATTTGTCCCCCTTCCCCCTTTCCTTACACCCATCTATCATAAATTCTTCATCTACAACACCTGATCGCGCGATTGTCGGCCGATCCGGGGATTTACTATGGAGTCGGTTGGGAACTTTGAGTTCAGTAGGAAGGATCTGATCGGCCATGGAGCCTTTGCTGTGGTGTTCAGAGGCAGGCACAAAGAGGTAATGTATCAAGGGGTGCGTTGCTGTGTGATTGCTGACACGATCTGATCGCTGTACTTGTAGCCTGTGTCTGGGGATTGTGGTTGATCGCTCAGTAGATGGATTGGTTTAATAGTGTGATTGTTTCAGTGGGACTGTAGTCAGCTCTGTAGATGGGATCTGGGGGGGCACCTGTCACTTCTCAGTGTCTGGACCGTGATTTTGCTTTTCAGTACCCGATGTGTGATATGTGAGCCATGGGACAGAGCAGAACTCCTAACACCAGGTCTGTTCTCAGAACCTGTGGGGGGCAGAAACGAAATCCTGCTCCAGTGGTAGGGCCCACCATTTCACAGGAAACCTGAATATTCATTCCGAGCTGGGCAAGTCCGGGCAAGGACTAATGCAGGGACAATGGTACCCCTAGTGTATGGTATACAGGAGCAGTGCTGGTGGTACCCCTAGTGTATGGTATACAGGAGCAGTGCTGGTGGTACCCCTAGTGTATGGTATACAGGAGCAGTGCTGGTGGTACCCCTAGTGTATGGTATACAGGAGCAGTGCTGGTGGTACCCCTAGTGTATGGTATACAGGAGCAGTGCTGGTGGTACCCCTAGTGTATGGTATACAGGAGCAGTGCTGGTGGTACCCCTAGTGTATGGTATACAGGAGCAGTGCAGGTGGTACCCCTAGTGTATGGTATACAGGAGCAGTGCTGGTGGTATCCCTAGTGTATGGTATACAGGAGCAGTGCTGGCGGTACCCCTAGTGTATACTGTATGGTATACAGGAGCAGTGCTGGTGGTACCCCTAGTGTATACTGTATGGTATACAGGAGCAGTGCTGGTGGTACCCCTAGTGTATGGTATACACGAGCAGTGCTGGTGGTATCCCTAGTGTATGGTATACAGGAGCAGTGCTGGTGGTACCCCTAGTGTATGGTATACAGGAGCAGTGCTGGTGGTACCCCTAGTGTATGGTATACAGGAGCAGTGCTGGTGGTACCCCTAGTGTATGGTATACAGGAGCAGTGCTGGTGGTACCCCTAGTGTATGGTATACAGGAGCAGTGCTGGTGGTACCCCTAGTGTATACTGTATGGTATACAGGAGCAGTGCTGGTGGTACCCCTAGTGTATGGTATACAGGAGCAGTGCTGGTGGTACCCCTAGTGTATGGTATACAGGAGCAGTACTGGTGGTACCCCTAGTGTATGGTATACAGGAGCAGTGCAGGTGGTACCCCTAGTGTATGGTATACAGGAGCAGTGCTGGTGGTATCCCTAGTGTATGGTATACAGGAGCAGTGCTGGCGGTACCCCTAGTGTATACTGTATGGTATACAGGAGCAGTGCTGGTGGTACCCCTAGTGTATACTGTATGGTATACAGGAGCAGTGCTGGTGGTACCCCTAGTGTATGGTATACACGAGCAGTGCTGGTGGTATCCCTAGTGTATGGTATACAGGAGCAGTGCTGGTGGTACCCCTAGTGTATACTGTATGGTATACAGGAGCAGTGCTGGTGGTACCCCTAGTGTATGGTATACACAAGCAGTGCTGGTGGTATCCCTAGTGTATGGTATACAGGAGCAGTGCTGGCGGTACCCCTAGTGTATAGTATATGGTATACAGGAGCAGTGCTGGTGGTACTCCTAGTGTATACTGTATGGTATACAGGAGCAGTGCTGGTGGTACCCCTAGTGTATAGTATATGGTATACAGGAGCAGTGCTGGTGGTACCCCTAGTGTATACTGTATGATATACAGGAGCAGTGCTGGTGGTACCTCTAGTGTATAGTGTTGGGTATACAGGAGCAGTGCTGGTGGTACCCCTAGTGTATACTGTATGATATACAGGAGCAGTGCTGGTGGTACCTCTAGTGTATAGTGTTGGGTATACAGGAGCAGTGCTGGTGGTACCCCTAGTGTATAGTGTTGGGTATACAGGAGCAGTGCTGGTGGTACCCCTAGTGTAGTGTTGGGTATACAGGAGCAGTGCTGGTGGTACCCCTAGTGTATACTGTATGATATACAGGAGCAGTGCTGGTGGTACCCCTAGTGTATAGTGTTGGGTATACAGGAGCAGTGCTGGTGGTACCCCTAGTGTATACTGTATGATATACAGGAGCAGTGCTGGTGGTACCCCTAGTGTATAGTGTTGGGTATACAGGAGCAGTGCTGGTGGTACCCCTAGTGTATAGTGTTGGGTATACAGGAGCAGTGCTGGTGGTACCCCTAGTGTATACTGTATGGTATACAGGAGCAGCGCTGGTGGTACCCCTAGTGTATACTGTATGGTATATAGAGGATGAGGGTAGTTGTAGTGTATACGGTCTGGTATAGAGGATGATGTCAGTAGTAGTACTCTTGGTATAAACCATATACTACACAACCAGTCCAGTTATTTACTGTCTTGTCTTACATCTTCAGAAGCAGGATTTGGAGGTTGCTGTAAAATGCATCAATAAGAAAAATCTGGCCAAATCTCAGACGCTTCTAGGGAAGGAGATCAAAATCCTGAAGGTAAAAGAATGTGCTGTGGAGATGAGCAGATCTGTGTGAACGGGGCCCTATTGTAACCGTGTGTTCTCATTGTAGGAGCTGAAACATGAAAATATCGTGGCCTTGTACGACTTCCAGGTAAACACACGTTTTCTGTTGCAATGATTTGTGGTCTGTAACGCGGCAACAGTGGCCGCAATTCGTGGCTCTCCACCTATTGTGAGACTACAATTCCCAGCATTCCTTCACGGTCGTAGTGGAGGGTTAGGACCACCGTCACCTCGTTCAGCACAGCTAGCCCCCCTCCCGCAGTCAGCGCTCTCTCCCCCCTCCGGGTTCCCTGTCACGTGGCCGCTGCCTTGTTTGTTGACATTCCAGTTTGCTGCGTTCTCATTGGTTCCTCGCGTGTGTACGTCACGGAATTCTAAGAAAACCTCGCCTAGCTGTCAGGCTGCGCGCAGGCTCTCGGGAGTTGTAGTTATTTACGGCAGTGAGTCTAGCGCGAAAACTACAAGACCCATGGACCCGTGCGCGCTGTAAACACCTTTCTTCTTTTGGCATCCGTCCCAGCTAGATTATGGGCTGAGGGTTGTGTTTGTGTGCAGCCTCAGACAAGTAATGGAAAATGAGCAGAAATGCGGAGTCATTCCATGATCCTCACCTCGCAGACAAAGGGATATGTGGGGCGCTCGGGTGTCACAAAGTAATGTGCACATGTGAAGTACAGGCCTGGTCAGCTACTCTGGACTGCTTGTCAGATATAACCGAGCTGCCCCTTAAAGGGACGGTCACAGCTGCTTCTAGGCAATGGTGAACGGCCCCTTTAACTGGGGGTGGGTATAGTGCTGACAGTACAGGAGGTACCCGAAGGGTCCATATGGAGTTTTTAGGAGGAGGATTTAAGGCAGGAATCTGAAGGGGGGGTTATACTTCTTCTTCTTGCTTTAGTTGGAAAATCTGCCTCAAAAACCTGCATGTGAGCCTACCCTAACCTGTTGAGGATGGCCAGTGGGAAAATCAGTGGGAGCCGATGACTTCAGTAGCATAGCGTGATGATAAAAATGGTCTTTTCCTGTTATATTGTTAGAGGGGTTTTCCGAGAGAAGATGTTGATGCCCTATCCTCAGGATGGCTCACAATATGAGATAGGCAGGGGTCTGCACCCAGGACCCCCACTGATCAGCTGTTTGAGGAGGCAAAGGCGCTCCTGTGAACGCCGCGGCCTTCTCCCAGCTTACCCAGCACAGCGCCGTCCATTGTCTCGCAGCTCAGCCTGGGACTGAGCTGTACCTAATCGGTGTGATCGATAAGGCCCCATTCACACATCCGCAATTTTGTTCCGCATTTTGCGCAACGGAATTGCGGACCCATTCACTTCTATGGGGCCACACCATGTGCTGCCCGGATCCGGAATTGCGGACCCGCACTTCCGGGTCCGCAATTCCGATCCCGAAAAAAATAGAACATGTCCTATTCTTGTCCGCAATAGCGGACAAGAATAGGCATATTCTATTAAGTGCGGGCGATGTGCGGTCCGCAAAATGCGGAACGCACATCCCGCCGATGTCAGTGTTTTGTGGATCCGCAAAACACACACGGATGTGTGAATGGACCCTAAACGTGACGTCACAGGCTTAGGAGGAGGCACGGGGCTCACTGAAGCGCAGTGGTCTCAAATATCTGCTGGGTGGGGGTGCAGGGAATCAGACCCTCACTGATCTGATATGGATGACCTATCTTGAGGGTTGGTCATTAAAGGGGTTGTCTCATCTCGCCGTTACTAGGGTGAGACGAGACTACAGTTCCGACCATCAACTGGCTAGGAAACTGCAGACGCTCCGGCTCTCCCTGTTCCTGTAGCGTATATTCTCGTGCATGAGAGCTACTGAAACAGTGTAGCACAGCAAGCTGCACAGTCTCCCTTACTCAGAATCGCCCCCTGCTGCTGGGAGGTGGCCGTGACTGTGTCTCATCTCGCCTTAGTAACGGCGAGATGAGACAACCCCTTTAATATCTGAATCTCAGAAAACCCCTTTAACAAGTGTTATTTTATTGTGGGCATCTATACATGAAACCAATAGTAATTGACAAGAACAAAGAGGGTAAAAGTGCTATTGATTGCACCAGAATAATAAGGCCCTATGCACGCGACCGTGCCCATTTTGTGGCCTGCAAATTGCCGATTCGCAAAACACAGTCTGTCCGCATCTTTTCTGGCCCTGTTGGAGTGAATGGATCTGCATCCGACCCACAAAAACTGCGTCTCGGATGCGGAACCAAACCACGGTCGTGTACATGGGGCCTAAGGTGAAGGTATCCTGGTCCGGTTATTGGATATTGCTGGGATTATTTCCCTGTCTTCTGATCACTTTCTGTAACCTATGCAATAAAACAGAACAGACGTCCTTCTTTGTAGAAACTGGGGGTGTTTTACTGCGGTCTTGGACCCCCCCCCCCCCCCCTTGCGTGGCCGGAGGATGTGTATAATTTAGCGCACCTTCGTCAGTCCGTGCGCCTGGGGTAACAGCTTTGCCAGCCCCTGACTGGGGCAGTTTTTCACCGACGTTTACGTCTGTTTCTAGGTGTAAATGTTGGTACATTTGTCGGGGTCGATGTCCTGGCCCCTGGCTTGCCCCTGCCACTTCCTTGCCGTTCCCAAGTGGCGTGGACAGAGTAAAAATGCCTGTGCAACAAAATATTATCGCACGGGCGTTTAAAAAGTCGCAAAGCACGGTCTTGCCAATTTTTTATGGTGGTGCAGGGCTGATAGTAAGTGAACCCCACTGGGGCACATTTACTAAGGGACTTGTGACTATTTTAGACGTAAAATAGTCGCTTGTCCCCTTTTTTAACTGCCCATGTCCACCAGTTGGTCGTGACCGGGGACCGTGCTGGGGCCAGGACTCTGCGTAAATGTTAGCAAAAAGCTATAGTTTTTACATTAGGCGCAAGGGCTATCACAGATGTGCCTAATTTATAAAGAGGTGCACGCCCCATCATAAATTAGATTAAAAAGTTAGGCCTCTTTCACACGGACGATACGGATTAGGTCCGGATGCGTTCAGTGAAACTCGCACCATTTTGCAAGCAAGTTCAGTCAGTTTTGTCGGCGATTGCGTTCAGATTTTTCACGCCGGTGCAATGCATTTTGATGCGTTTTTTTACGCGCGTGATAAAAAAACGGAATGTTTACAAGCAACATCTCCTAGCAACCATCAGTGATAAACGCATTGCATCCGCACCTGCTTCCCATTCACTTCTATGGGGCCAGGGCTGCGTGAAAAACGCAGAATATAGAACGTGCTGCGTTTTTCACTCAAAGCAGAACTGATGTGTGAAAAAAAACGCTCATGTACACAGACCCATTGAAATGAACGGGTCAGGATTCAGTGCGGGTGCAATGCGTTCACGTCACGCGTCGCACCCGCACAGAAAACTTGCTCGTGTAAAAGGGGCCTAAGTCTTTGTTAATGTCCCCCACTGGGGAAAATTTATCAAAAAGTGGTGTACAGGAAAGCTGTCTTAGTTGCCCCTAGCAACCAATCAGATTCACGGTTTCATTTTTCAGAGCTCCATTGGAAAATGAAAGGTGAAATCAGATTGGTTGCTAGATGCGACTAAGACAGCTTTCCTGTACACAACTTCTGATGAATCTCCCCCTCTATGTCTGGACTGAGCCAGCAGCTGCAGGCAGTCAGGTCCCCTATAGCCTTCTATAGTATGAGAAACATTAGCTGTAATTCTCTGCCGTCAGTTTACAGCCAGTGGGGGATGGGTAAGTAAGGGGCTTCCAAAGTTCATCCCTTCAGATCTTTCCTAACAGCCCCCTAGACTCCATTAAAGGGGCCGGGATGCAGTTTTTTCTCTACAATAAATAGCTGAATATTTCAGCTACATAATAAAGTAGAATTCAGTCGGTGTATTTTTGCTTGAAGCAGTAAGGAATTGTGCTTTAAGCAGTTGTCTAGTACTAGCACATGTTACCAGGCCAGATTGCAGCCTTTGGGGGAGATTTATCAAGCTGGTGTAAAGGAAAACTGGCTTAGTTGCCCATAGCAACCAATCAGATTCCACCTTTCATTTTCCAAAGGGGCTCTGAAAAATTAAAGGTGAAATCTGATTGGTTGCTATGGGCAACTAAACCAGTTACCGTTTCCACCAGTTTTGATAAATCTCCCCTTTGTGTGTTGTATTCTGCAGGCACCAGGATAGCAGCCGCAAGGACTCTGAATTCTTTAGATATAGATCACTTGTGTCAGGATGTAGTCTCACACCTACAAGTATAACGCCATATAACAGTGTCTTACACCTACAAGTATAACGCTATATAACAGTGTCTTACACCTACAAGTATAACGCTATATAACAGTGTCTTACATGTACAAGTATAACGCTATATAACAGTGTCTTACATCTACAAGTATAACGCTATATAACAGTGTCTTACACCTACAAGTATAACGCTATATAACAGTGTCTTACACCTACAAGTATAACGCTATATAACAGTGTCTTACATGTACAAGTATAACGCTATATAACAGTGTCTTACACCTACAAGTATAACGCCATATAACAGTGTCTTACATCTACAAGTATAACGCTATATAACAGTGTCTTACACCTACAAGTATAACGCTATATAACAGTGTCTTACACCTACAAGTATAATGCTATATAACAGTGTCTTACACCTACAAGTATAACGCTATATAACAGTGTCTTACATCTACAAGTATAACGCTATATAACAGTGTCTTACACCTACAAGTATAACGCTATATAACAGTGTCTTACATCTACAAGTATAACGCTATATAACAGTGTCTTACATGTACAAGTATAACGCTATATAACAGTGTCTTACACCTACAAGTATAACGCCATATAACAGTGTCTTACATCTACAAGTATAACGCTATATAACAGTGTCTTACACCTACAAGTATAACGCTATATAACAGTGTCTTACACCTACAAGTATAATGCTATATAACAGTGTCTTACACCTACAAGTATAACGCTATATAACAGTGTCTTACACCTACAAGTATAACGCCATATAACAGTGTCTTACATCTACAAGTATAACGCTATATAACAGTGTCTTACACCTACAAGTATAACGCTATATAACAGTGTCTTACATCTACAAGTATAACGCTATATAACAGTGTCTTACATGTACAAGTATAACGCTATATAACAGTGTCTTACACCTACAAGTATAACGCCATATAACAGTGTCTTACATCTACAAGTATAACGCTATATAACAGTGTCTTACACCTACAAGTATAACGCTATATAACAGTGTCTTACATCTACAAGTATAACGCTGTATAACAGTGTCTTACATCTACAAGTATAACGCCATATAACAGTGTCTTACATCTACAAGTATAACGCTATATAACAGTGTCTTACACCTACAAATATAACGCTATATAACAGTGTCTTACATCTACAAGTATAACGCTGTATAACAGTGTCTTACATCTACAAGTATAACGCCATATAACAGTGTCTTACATCTACAAGTATAATGCCATATAACAGTGTCTTACATCTACAAGTATAACGCTATATAACAGTGTCTTACATGTACAAGTATAACGCCATATAACAGTGTCTTACATCTACAAGTATAACGCCATATAACAGTGTCTTACACCTACAAGTATAACGCCATATAACAGTGTCTTACATCTACAAGTATAACGCCATATAACAGTGTCTTACATGTACAAGTATAACGCTATATAACAGTGTCTTACATCTACAAGTATAACGCTATATAACAGTGTCTTACATCTACAAGTATAACGCTATATAACAGTGTCTTACATCTACAAGTATAACGCCATATAACAGTGTCTTACATCTACAAGTATAACGCCATATAACAGTGTCTTACATCTACAAGTATAACGCTATATAACAGTGTCTTACATCTACAAGTATAACGCTATATAACAGTGTCTTACATCTACAAGTATAACGCTATATAACAGTGTCTTACATCTACAAGTATAACGCTATATAACAGTGTCTTACATCTACAAGTATAACGCTATATAACAGTGTCTTACACCTTCAAGTATAACGCTATATAATAGTTTCTTACATGTACAAGTATAACGCTATATAATAGTTTCTTACATCTACAAGTATAACTCTATATAACAGTGTCTTACATGTACCAGCATAACGCTATATAACAGTGTCTTACACCTTCAAGTATAACACTATATAACAGTTTCTTACATGTACAAGTATAACGCCATATAACAGTGTCTTACATCTACAAGTATAACGCTATATAACAGTGTCTTACATGTACAAGTATAACGCTATATAACAGTGTCTCACACCTACAAGTATAATGCTATATAACAGTGTCTTACATGTACAAGTATAACGCCATATAACAGTGTCTTACACCTACAAGTATAACGCTATATAACAGTGTCTTACATCTACAAGTATAACGCTATATAACAGTGTCTTACATCTACAAGTATAACGCTATATAACAGTGTCTTACACCTACAAGTATAACGCTATATAACAGTGTCTTACACCTACAAGTATAACGCTGTATAACAGTGTCTTACACCTACAAGTATAACGCTATATAATAGTGTCTTACACCTACAAGTATAACGCTATATAATAGTGTCTTACACCTACAAGTATAACGCTATATAACAGTGTCTTACACCTACAAGTATAACGCTATATAATAGTGTCTTACACCTACAAGTATAACGCTATATAACAGTGTCTTACACCTACAAGTATAACGCTATATAATAGTGTCTTACATCTACAAGTATAACGCTATATAACAGTGTCTTACATCTACAAGTATAACGCTATATAACAGTGTCTTACATGTACAAGTATAACGCTATATAACAGTGTCTTACATGTAGAAGTATAACGCCATATAACAGTGTCTTACATCTACAAGTATAACGCTATATAACAGTGTCTTACACCTACAAGTATAACGCTATATAACAGTGTCTTACATGTACAAGTATAACGCTATATAACAGTGTCTTACATGTACAAGTATAACGCTATATAACAGTGTCTTACATCTACAAGTATAACGCTATATAACAGTGTCTTACATCTACAAGTATAACGCTATATAACAGTGTCTTACATCTACAAGTATAACGCTATATAACAGTGTCTTACACCTACAAGTATAACGCTATATAACAGTGTCTTACATCTACAAGTATAACGCTATATAACAGTGTCTTACATCTACAAGTATAACGCTATATAACAGTGTCTTACACCTACAAGTATAACGCTATATAACAGTGTCTTACATCTACAAGTATAACGCTGTATAACAGTGTCTTACACCTACAAGTATAACGCTATATAACAGTGTCTTAAACCTACAAGTATAACGCTATATAACAGTGTCTTACATCTACAAGTATAACGCTATATAACAGGGTCTTACACCTACAAGTATAACGCTATATAACAGTGTCTTACATCTACAAGTATAACGCCATATAACAGTGTCTTACATCTACAAGTATAACGCTATATAACAGTGTCTTACACCTACAAGTATAACGCTATATAACAGTGTCTTACACCTACAAGTATAACGCTGTATAACAGTGTCTTACACCTACAAGTATAACGCTATATAACAGTGTCTTACATGTACAAGTATAACGCTATATAACAGTGTCTTACATGTAGAAGTATAACGCCATATAACAGTGTCTTACATCTACAAGTATAACGCTATATAACAGTGTCTTACATCTACAAGTATAACGCTATATAACAGTGTCTTACATCTACAAGTATAACGCTATATAACAGTGTCTTACACCTACAAGTATAACGCTATATAACAGTGTCTTACACCTACAAGTATAACGCTATATAACAGTGTCTTACATCTACAAGTATAACGCCATATAACAGTGTCTTACATCTACAAGTATAACGCTATATAACAGTGTCTTACACCTACAAGTATAACGCTATATAACAGTGTCTTACATCTACAAGTATAACGCTATATAACAGTGTCTTACATGTACAAGTATAACGCTATATAACAGTGTCTTACATGTACAAGTATAACGCTATATAACAGTGTCTTACATCTACAAGTATAACGCTATATAACAGTGTCTTACATCTACAAGTATAACGCTATATAACAGTGTCTTACACCTACAAGTATAACGCTATATAACAGTGTCTTACATCTACAAGTATAACGCCATATAACAGTGTCTTACATCTACAAGTATAACGCTATATAATAGTTTCTTACATGTACAAGTATAACGCTATATAATAGTTTCTTACATCTACAAGTATAACTCTATATAACAGTGTCTTACATGTACCAGCATAACGCTATATAACAGTGTCTTACACCTTCAAGTATAACACTATATAACAGTTTCTTACATGTACAAGTATAACGCCATATAACAGTGTCTTACATCTACAAGTATAACGCTATATAACAGTGTCTTACATGTACAAGTATAACGCTATATAACAGTGTCTCACACCTACAAGTATAATGCTATATAACAGTGTCTTACATGTACAAGTATAACGCCATATAACAGTGTCTTACACCTACAAGTATAACGCTATATAACAGTGTCTTACATCTACAAGTATAACGCTATATAACAGTGTCTTACATCTACAAGTATAACGCTATATAACAGTGTCTTACACCTACAAGTATAACGCTATATAACAGTGTCTTACACCTACAAGTATAACGCTGTATAACAGTGTCTTACACCTACAAGTATAACGCTATATAATAGTGTCTTACACCTACAAGTATAACGCTATATAATAGTGTCTTACACCTACAAGTATAACGCTATATAACAGTGTCTTACACCTACAAGTATAACGCTATATAATAGTGTCTTACACCTACAAGTATAACGCTATATAATAGTGTCTTACACCTACAAGTATAACGCTATATAACAGTGTCTTACACCTACAAGTATAACGCTATATAATAGTGTCTTACATCTACAAGTATAACGCTATATAACAGTGTCTTACATCTACAAGTATAACGCTATATAACAGTGTCTTACATGTAGAAGTATAACGCTGTATAACAGTGTCTTACATCTACAAGTATAACGCTATATAACAGTGTCTTACATCTACAAGTATAACGCTATATAACAGTGTCTTACATCTACAAGTATAACGCTATATAACAGTGTCTTACATCTACAAGTATAACGCTATATAACAGTGTCTTACATCTACAAGTATAACGCTATATAACAGTGTCTTACATGTAGAAGTATAACGCCATATAACAGTGTCTTACATCTACAAGTATAACGCTATATAACAGTGTCTTACATCTACAAGTATAACGCTATATAACAGTGTCTTACATCTACAAGTATAACGCTATATAACAGTGTCTTACATCTACAAGTATAACGCTATATAACAGTGTCTTACATGTAGAAGTATAACGCCATATAACAGTGTCTTACATCTACAAGTATAACGCTATATAACAGTGTCTTACACCTACAAGTATAACGCTATATAACAGTGTCTTACATGTACAAGTATAACGCTATATAACAGTGTCTTACATGTACAAGTATAACGCTATATAACAGTGTCTTACATCTACAAGTATAACGCTATATAACAGTGTCTTACATCTACAAGTATAACGCTATATAACAGTGTCTTACATCTACAAGTATAACGCTATATAACAGTGTCTTACACCTACAAGTATAACGCTATATAACAGTGTCTTACATCTACAAGTATAACGCCATATAACAGTGTCTTACATCTACAAGTATAACGCTATATAACAGTGTCTTACACCTACAAGTATAACGCTATATAACAGTGTCTTACATCTACAAGTATAACGCTATATAACAGTGTCTTACATCTACAAGTATAACGCTATATAACAGTGTCTTACATGTACAAGTATAACGCTATATAACAGTGTCTTACATCTACAAGTATAACGCTATATAACAGTGTCTTACATGTAGAAGTATAACACTGTATAACAGTGTCTTACATGTAGAAGTATAACGCTATATAACAGTGTCTTACATCTACAAGTATAACGCCATATAACAGTGTCTTACATGTAGAAGTATAACCCTATATAACAGTGTCTTACATCTACAAGTATAACGCTATATAACAGTGTCTTACATGTAGAAGTATAACGCCATATAACAGTGTCTTACATCTACAAGTATAACGCTATATAACAGTGTCTTACACCTACAAGTATAACGCTATATAACAGTGTCTTACATGTACAAGTATAACGCTATATAACAGTGTCTTACATGTACAAGTATAACGCTATATAACAGTGTCTTACATCTACAAGTATAACGCTATATAACAGTGTCTTACATCTACAAGTATAACGCTATATAACAGTGTCTTACATCTACAAGTATAACGCTATATAACAGTGTCTTACACCTACAAGTATAACGCTATATAACAGTGTCTTACATCTACAAGTATAACGCCATATAACAGTGTCTTACATCTACAAGTATAACGCTATATAACAGTGTCTTACACCTACAAGTATAACGCTATATAACAGTGTCTTACATCTACAAGTATAACGCTATATAACAGTGTCTTACATCTACAAGTATAACGCTATATAACAGTGTCTTACATGTACAAGTATAACGCTATATAACAGTGTCTTACATCTACAAGTATAACGCTATATAACAGTGTCTTACATGTAGAAGTATAACACTGTATAACAGTGTCTTACATGTAGAAGTATAACCCTATATAACAGTGTCTTACATGTAGAAGTATAACGCTATATAACAGTGTCTTACATCTACAAGTATAACGCCATATAACAGTGTCTTACATGTAGAAGTATAACCCTATATAACAGTGTCTTACATCTACAAGTATAACCCTATATAACAGTGTCTTACATGTAGAAGTATAACACTGTATAACAGTGTCTTACATGTAGAAGTATAACGCTATATAACAGTGTCTTATATGTACAAGTATAACGCTATATTACAGTGTCTTATATGTAGAAGTATAACGCTATATAACAGTGTCTTATATGTACAAGAATAACGCTATATAACAGTGTCTTATATGTACAAGAATAACGCTATATAACAGTGTATTATATGTAGAAGTATAACGCTATATAACAGTGTCTTACACCTACAAGTATAACGCTATATAACAGTGTCTTACATCTACAAGTATAACGCTATATAACAGTGTCTTACATGTACAAGTATAACGCTATATAACAGTGTCTTACATCTACAAGTATAACGCTATATAACAGTGTCTTATATGTACAAGTATAACGCTATATAACAGTGTCTTACACCTACAAGTATAACGCTATATAACAGTGTCTTACATGTACAAGTATAACGCTATATAACAGTGTCTTACATCTACAAGTATAACGCTATATAACAGTGTCTTACATGTACAAGTATAACGCTATATAACAGTGTCTTACATCTACAAGTATAACGCTATATAACAGTGTCTTACATCTACAAGTGTAAAGCTATATAATAATTTCAAATAATCTTTTTTGACTAATGGGCACTTTATCTTAACTGACCTTTGCTTCTCGTTGTCTCCATATGCTGGTTCATACAGTTCATTCGGAAGTCTATACCTTAAAGGGAACCTGTCATCAACTTTATGCTGACCTCACTGAGCGCGGCATAAATTAGTGACAGAAATGCTGATCTCAGCGGTATGTCACTCATGAGCTAAAAGTCAGTGGTTGCTGAGAACCAGCATCATAATCATTGCAGCCCGGGCCTGGAATAGAGTCAAATCTACCTGAGAAGAGTCCTGGTTATTCCTAATCTCCTGCTCTCCCCTCCGATCTGCTGATGGTTGGCAGTTCTCTCCTAGAGAGAAAGGGAGAAAACTAGGTAGAAGCCTGTCCGTCATCAGCAGGTGGGCAGGAGAGCAGGAATTCATGGATAACCATGACTCTTCTCAGGTGGCCGGGACTCTTTTCCAGGCCTAGTCTGCAATGATTGCGAAGTTGGTTCTCGGCAACCACTTACTTTTAACTTATAAATGACAGACCGCTGAAATCAACTCACCTGTCTCTACTTTATTCTGCCGTTAGTATGGGCTTCATAAAGTTGATGACAGGTTCCCTTTAATGTACTTTGTACTTTTATTTGAAATCCTCTGTAAAATACCTAAGCAGATCTAGATAATGACTGGTGCATATTAGTCCTCTGATCTCCAGCTGGGAGGCTCAAAGTCCCCTGAAGTCTCATCCATCTCCAAAACGACACCAATAGAAAATGTATACCAGGAGATGCCTGGTCCTGAGATCCTGAGAGCCGTCCTCCATCTTCCATAGCCTGGTAGAACCAGCGTGCCTGTTATATATTTAATATTTAAAAGGGTTTTCCGAGATTTTTATACTGATGACCTATCCTCTGGACTCCCGGGACTTCTGCCGATCAGCTGTTTGAGAAGGCACCAGCGCTTCTGTGAGCGGCGCGGCCTTCTCTGTTCTCACCAAGCACAGCGCCATACATTGTATAGTGGCCGTGCTTGGTATCACGCTCAGCCCCATTCACTTCAATGGGTCTGAGCTGTGCCTAGGCCAGTGATGGGGAACCTTTTATAGACCGAGTGTCCAAACTGCAACCCAAAACCCACTTATTTATCGCATAGTGCCAACACGACAATTTAACCTGAAGACTGAAAAATACCGGCCAAGTTAAGCTGTGGGGGCGTGGCATAACACAGGCCCCAGCAAAATCACTGTCCCCTCTGGTATTCCCCAGAAGTGGCCCCCAGTATTAATAAGGTCCCTATTAGTGGCCCCCAATATTAATAAGGCCCCCAATAAAATGAATGCCCCCATGAGTGGCCCCCCAATATTATTTTTCCTCCATTAGTGGCTCCCAGTATGCCCCCATTAGAGGCCACAGTATTTTTAATGCCCCCTTCCTCACTCTTCTTGTGCAAAAATAAAAAATAAATAAAGCTCACCTCATCCATATGATTGCGCGTCCAGTCATCAGCGAGAGTCCCCGCGGTGCGATCAAATGGATGAGGTGAGTTTTATGTGTTTTCTTTAACACAAGCAGAAGAGGGGGCAAAGGCTGCACTAATGAGCGCTCCACAGTGGAATCGTTCATTAATAATAGTGCAGAGATGGCAACCCTACTCACTGCCCACACAGAGCCGCATGCCCCCTCTGGTACGTGTGCCATAGGCTCGCCACCACTGGCCTAGGCCATGTGACCAATGAATGTGTTGTCACTCAGGTCATCAGTATTTAAGTCTCAGAAAACCCCTTTAAGATGCAAGTACACACTAGACCAATGCCAGTGGGACCTTCCCATCATCTAATATGTAGATGTCAGGGGAAATTAGGATCAGGCATGTTGGATTTCAACAAGCTCAATCCTTGTTCTAACAGATGAGCTGTAACCAGATAACCACATGCACACTCGGCCAGTCTGACCACTTGTTTGGCCAGCAGCTATCTAAGGCTACTTTCACACTCGTGTTTTGGGCGGATCCGTTTGTATTATCTGTAACATAGCCAAGACGGATCCGTCATGAACTCCATTGAAAATCAATGGGAGACGGATCCGTTTTCTATTGTGTCAGAGAAAACGGATCCGTCCCCATTGACTTACATTGTGTGCCAGGACGGATCCGTTTGACTCCGCTTCGTCAGCTGGACATAAAAACGCTGCAGGCGTTTGGTGTCCGCCTCCAGAGCGGAATGGAGACTGATCGGAGGCAAACTGATGCATTCTCAGCGGATCCTTTTCCATTCCGAATGCATTAGGGCAAAACTGATCCGTTTTGGACCGCTTGTGAGAGCCCTGAACGGATCTCACAAACGGAAAGCCAAAACGCCAGTGTGAAAGTAGCCTAAGGTGTATGGGAACCTTAAGGTTTCAGTACAATTCGAATGATGGTGCTGAATCCCCAGCCTTGTTACCCACCACCATATCGTAGGTTACTGAGTAGGAGAACAAGGATATTCAGAGCACTGTTTAAGAAATGGGACATCCATCTGTCTGTCCATCTAACGTACTATATACTATACATATCAATGTGTGGAGAGAAAACAGTATTGCTGGAGAATAGACTCATTAGTAACAAAGGAAGTGACGCCAGTCCTCAGCTATGGTACAAATGGCACCCGAGTGCATTAGTAAGAGGTGCCCGGACCTTTCTTATTATGCAACGAATATGAATATTACGTCAGGCCTTCAGAGCGCGGGCCATGTGAATGGCGTCATTAGTCACCTTCGGGCGTTCTTACTTTCTGTAGTGTTTGTCCAGTGAATCACTGTTATTGTAGAACGAGGTTTTGCTGCAGTCTGATTGTATAGAATGAGCCTGGGTGAGATTGTGAACTCCGTGTCCTGAGCTTACGTAAATGCCATACCACCACCACCACAGTAACCGCATGTTTTCCCCTATCCTATCCCTAACCATTCAATTAGTGGGGGTCTCATGCCCCTAAAGGCCCAACGAAATGAACTAGGTGGTAGGTCTAGAACGCCTCTGTCATTCCATTCGTCTCTATGGGACTGCCAGTGATAGCTGGCTAGAGTATCTAAGTACTCCGGCAGTCCCATAGAGATGAATGGAGCAGCAGTGCGCATGCTCAGCCTGATGGGCTATGCGGGTTACGGAGCCCCTGTTGTTGTGATCGCTAGTACCCTCTCCAATCTAAAAGCTTGTGGATCGGGGATTATTTTCAGTTACCAGAGTCCCCCTTTAACTTTCAGCTTCTTTCTATTACTCCAAACCTGATGGCAGCTTTTTTAATCTTTACTTTTTACAGACCTAGACTTGTGATACATTATTAGTAGAGTAGTGAAGACTGCACATCTCTAGCTGTGGTCTCAGGATGTATTCCTTCTCGGTTACTGTCTTTATATCGACATTGAGACACAATACAGAAAATGGAAATACTGTAACACATAGTGACATAAGAACAATCTAGATTTGGGATGAATGATATTGTGAACCAACATGGTTGATTCTCCCTGGTGGTCCCTATCTTAAAGCAACCCTCCAGCCCCCCACTTACAAAGCTTCATTCCCCTCAGTGTATCTGCAGCAGTGTCCTGATCATCATCTTGTAGGTTAGTAGCCTACATTGTATAATCATTCGGCCCATGATGTACTGGAGATCATGACTTCCTGTGTTCATACACAGCCGCCAATCTGAGGAGGCAGAGCTGCAGGGAGGAGGGAGGGACTAGCAGTGTGAACCAATTACGAGACAGGAGGCGTGTCTTAGACATCCCCAGACTCTCTGTGGGCACTGTAGATAAACTGTAGTCACCGATTCCTGAGCTGAGCCACAGCAGGTAACAATCCTGGTTACTATAGCACTGCTCTCATTGAAATGAATGGGAGCAGCTCTGCGGTAACCCGCTCAACCACTACATAATGGACGAATCTGTGTAGTTCTGGTGCTGGAGCAACTCCCAAACATCTGGCAGAGGCCCCTGCCAGTCTGATATTGAAGGCCTGCCCTGTGGATAATCCATTAGTTTGGTACAGAGGACCTGTCACTACCTCACCTAAATCCTGGTGGTCCTCTGAGGATACCAGGCTGCCCTTACACTGTTTGTGGATGATTGGATAGCTCTTCCTCAGGCCAAGTGAATCAATTGCTACCCCCTTGGCAAACTGCATGCTATTTAAATATAGGGTGAAATAAATTGTGGGGGCCAATTGTCAGGAACAGGGTGGAGGTACAGGAGCATTAAAAAAAAACCTGCCATACTGCAGGGACCATCGGGATTAAGGTAAGGTGGACAGTTTGCATTTTTGAAACTGGTGACAGGTCCAAGTGGTTAGAAATAACATTAGGCTGTGTTCACACTACCGTCAGAGGCTCCGTCTGCCGCTCCATTTCATTTGACAGGAAGAGTAATGGAACATGACAGCCACGACTCAAAAGGGTCTGTTGGGGAGCATCTCTGTCATGTGACAGATCTGGTAGTGTGAACACAGCCTTAGAACAAAAGCAGCTACATGTGTATAAACCCTGTGCTAACTGAAGCGTGATCCGGTGCTGTAAATATAGTCCCGATCCCGAGCAGGAGCAATCCTGTTATCTGATGGCATTGCTCAATGTGACAGTCCTGTTAATTGGGTAAGTATCTGTGTCTAATAGCTTCTACCAGTGGACAGGACATCTGCCAGTCGTCCCTTCTAAGAAACACTTGGCTGGAGACGTAGGCCAGAATACTGTTACTTTTTATAGTATAATAGCTCATTTTCCCCAGACAGCTCCATGACAGACATTCATTACATTGGAACATTTCTATTAGAGACGCACTGGGCTATATAAAGTCTATAAAGATATATAAAAGTGATCTATCTATTTGTTAGAGGCACATCAGAATGTGTGTGGAGAACCAGTCAAAAGGAATTGATTGGTTATTGCTCGCCATTAGGAGATCGAGCAGGCTGTTCCGGCAAAGAGCAGCCTGCCTGATCCCTATTGACTCCAATGAGGTCAAGCGGTGATCCGGCCAATAGCCAGCATTTGCATCGGATCAGGCAGCTGGAGATATGAAGGAGGCCTAATGCTGTAAGTGCTTCTTCTCTATGGGGTCATTTATCAAACTGGTGTAAAGTAGAACTGGCCAATCAGATTCCACCTTTCATTTTTGACAGCTCCTTTGGAAAATGAAAGGTGGCATCTGATTGGTTGCTATGGGCAACTAAGCCAGTTCGACCTTACACCAGTTTAATAACTGACCCAATATGTGTGTAGAACAGGCACCCCTGATGTTTCAGATGGAAGCCCCTAATCATAGCTATAATTAAGGACTTCCGCCCAAAATGTGTTGTATTTGTGCTACAGACATAGGGCCACATTTATGATTAGCTCAAGTCAAAATAATGGAGTGAAAAAAACACAAATTTTTGCTCAATCGCTAAAACTGCGCAAAAATTTGCGACTTTTATTGGCTCTGCGCTATGCTCGCCAGTTTTCTTAAAGTGGGCGTGTTTTCTTATGTAAATGAATCTGTAGAAAGATTTACTATTGCGAAAATTTTTAAAAAGGCGCTAAAAATTTTGCAATTTCACTCCAGTGAGGACCATGCTTATCTTATGCGACTTTTTAATAGAACATGCGACTTTTTCGTAAAGATGTGCGACTTTTTCGTAAAGACGTGCGACTTTTGTAAAGCTGCTTACTGAAGGATAATCTGCTATCGTCAAACCACATTTATCACAGTATTAAAGGACCATTAATAAATCTGACTTAGCCAAAACTGACTTTGGACATATGTAAAAGTGGAGTAAGATGTAAGTAACATAGTAACATAGCACATAAGGCCGAGTTGATCCAGAGGAAGGCAAAAAAAACCTGTGAGGTAGAAGCCAATTTTCCCCACTTTAGGGGAATAAAAATTCCTTCCCGACTCCAATCAGGCAATCAGAATAACTCCCTGGATCAACGACCCCTCTCTAGTAGCTATAGCCTGTAATATTATTACACTCCAGAAATACATCCAGGCCCCTCTTGAATTCCTTTATTGTACTCACCATAACCACCTCCTCAGGCAGAGAGTTCCATAGTCTCACTGCTCTTACCGTAAAGAATCCTCTTCTATGTTTGTGTACAAACCTTCTTTCCTCCAGACGCAGAGGATGTCCCCTCGTCACAGTCACAGTCCTGGGGATAAATAGCTGATGGGATAGATCTCTGTACTGACCCCTGATATATTTATACATAGTAATTAGATCTCCCCTCAGTCGTCTTTATTCTAAAGTGAATAACCCTAATTTTGATAATCTTTCAGGGTACTGTAGTTGCCCCATCCCAGTTATTACTTTAGTTGTAATGATAAATCTGCCCCATAGTGTTACATGGATTTCCAACTGAACTGATAAAGGATATTTTTTTTATACTTTTTGCTGTTATACGCCTTTATGTTTCACCTATGTAGTGACCTAGGCTATCAGTACACCTACAAACAGAACATGAAAGGCATTGGCGTATGAAGATGAGCATCACCACGACCATGTTCTTAGTTATGAAATGGTTAATAGCGTCATGACGGAGTCTAGATAACAAAGACATTGTGTCTTACAGGCTGGACTATTGTTCTTATGTGCCATCTGTCAGGATAGCCCAGAGGTGTTGACAGCAGTGGAATTATAAGGTGTTATTTAGTCCGGTTGGTGTAATTATATTTTTGTTAATGACTAATCTAAGTGTTACCTCCGTGATATGAGACGTGGCATTCTTCAGCCATCACTCACTTTATCACATCCCGTCAAGTCATGTTTCCAGCATTAATTCCATTGCTCACGGGACACAGTATGAAAACCAGCTAAACTTGTATTGTCAAACGTGACAGTCACATATCATACATGATTGGAAGGCTGGACCAACATTACATAGGCCACAATCAACAACCTGATCAACTGTACGCAACGGAGATGTGTTGCACTGCATGAGGCAAATGGTGGCCACACCAGATACTGACTGGTTTTCTGACCCCCCCTTCCCCCATAAGGCAAAACTGTGCACATTTCAGAGTGGGCTTCTATTGTGAGCAGTCTAAGGCACACCTGTGCAATATTCATGCAGTCTAATCAGCACCTTGATATGCCACACCTGTGAGGTGGGATGGATTATCGGCAAAGGAGAAGTGCTCACTAACACAGATTTAGACAGATTTGTGAACAATATTTGAGAGTAATGGGTCTTTTGTATATGAGGAAGAACTTTGAGTTCAGCTCATGGAAAATGGGAGCAAAACCGAAAGTGTTGCGTTTATATTTTTGTTCAGTGTAGATCTATAAGCACATGAGAGCCGCCATGACTTTTTATATCGCTGCCCTTCGAAAGCAACTTGACTCCTGAAAGTTGCCCATCAGATCTTGTGCATGTATTGCAAGGAATACATGAGGTCTTGTTCAGTGTAACAGGTCTTAAAGGACAACCCCAATCAAAATGTGAAATCTTAGCTCACGCATAATATTCATATTTGTTGCGTATCAGTGACTGAGAGCATTTTCCATGTACACTGCCTGATGTTCGGACAGATTATCGCTAAGGAGTGTTGGTACGATAATCTTCCTGTGTAAAGGTGCGCAGATTACCCAATGAATGCGTGAAACGTTCATTCATCCGGTAATTGGATCTTTCATGCGAACACCTAAATCATCGTTTGCCAGCAGCAGATCGTGCCGTCTAAACAGCCTCTGCTGCCGGCAAACAATGATTCTGTATGAGGACGAGCGATGGCATTAGTGATCTCTCCTCCCCATACTGTGGAGGAGATCGCTGCATGTAATAGCAGCGGTCTCCTTTACTGACGAGCAGGCGATTGCTGGGAAGGGACGCTACCCTTCCTGACAATCGCCTGCTACATCAGGCCATGTAAAGGGGCTACCTGCACACCATGCAGATGACAAGTGTAATACAGCACCAGCAAAGTGAATGAGATTAGACAAATCTCATATACTCTCAGCTTTTTTTCCTTGAGGAAATTGTCCTTCCATGTGGATTATGAAATCTGCAACATGTCAGTTCATTGTGCAATATTTTTGTGCGGATTTTACCCTTTTCAATGCAAGGGTGAGATCTGCCTAAGTAACACATGTGGTTTTTGGTGTGGAAAAGCACAGAAATCTTCAGGGAAAAAAATGTATTTTCTGTTTTGAAACCCCCACACGTGTGCAGATAGCCTGTGTGTGTATATAGACCACCAATAAGACCACCCACACACACACACAAATTCAATGAATCTGATAAAACTGTATACGTCTGCTCAGCTCCTCCTGCTCTATAATGTGCTGCCTGCAGACTGCACTGCATTACGTGGTGACAGGTTCCCTTTAATAAACGAGAACTGCTAATACAATGTTGTAGAAAACGAAATAAATAGCAACTGGTATATAGCTTAGCTTGCGGCGACAGCTGCTGCATACACCTGACCCCAGTGACCCTCTGCCGCAGGTGAACAACATGGACCCCACCCTTTAGGGATTTTTCCCCATTCACAATGCCTGCTGTGTACTGCTGGCTATGTGAAGAGTTAATGATTTATCAGTGACATGTGGCGGACTGAAGTGCAGCTCTTGTTACTATGTTAAGGTCCACAACATCATATACAGTTGAAGAGACAATAGGACACTTTCCACTGCAGAGCACAAACGTTTTACACTCTTTTATAGTTTTATGGTGATGATGTATTACACTGTATTTACAGTGCTGGAAAACAAAAACTCCTTAAAGACATTCATTTGTTTCTCATACTTTTCCATGTGATTGTAACGCGTCAGAAGATAGCGGGAGTGTGTGAACTGGCGGCCCACTGATTCCAAGAACAAAGGGTCAGCGGCAGAGAATTTTTTTATTTGATTGGTTTTGATATTTCTGTTTTAGAATCATGGACCATGTTGCAACGTGGAGAATCAAGCCACCTAATTAGTGCCGTATATTGGGAGCCAAAACTAACGGCAATTATTGTTCAGAAATGGGGGGGACGGGGGACCTAGGAAAAATAGACAGTGGAGAAATTTGCACAGTGGTGGCTGAAGGTAAAAGAGGCTGCTGGTGACAAGACAGGTCCTTTTTAAAGAGGTTGTCCAGGCATCTGAACTTTGGGCGGTAAGGATTCCAAGACATCGGTCCAGTTCCCATTGAGTAGAGTGCATGAGTCCGACCGTCCAGCGTGCAGATGTATCTCTGCATGTCTGATCTGGTGGGAGAGTATGCCTTCCACATATAGACTGATATTGTCACTTTCTGATATTTTGGGTTGGTTTTACTACATGGTTCTAGCCTCTATACTTGAGTAGGGGAAGTGGCGGGTGCACTTAAAATCTTAAAAAACTTTTTTGCTTTGAAAAGAATACATTTATCCACTTAGATCAGACACGGACTGCGAAACTTACAAGGGATTGTACCAACTGAAGGAATATCCTTATACTGGTCACAAGCGTGAAATACAATAACTGTTGGCAAGTGTCCCATTAATACCTTGAATTAAGGTGATGTGACAACCCCCTAGAGGGCCATATTCCAGGTTGAAATAAAGGGATCGGATCGGAAATACTCAACTGTGTCAATCTATATGTTCCTTGTCTGCAGTCCTCAGCCTAGGGTCTGCTAGCTCCATAGGCTTAGATGGTCAGCAGATCCTAAAAAACCTTCTAATGTCTTATGGACAGCTCTAGAGGTGAACAGCAGGACATAACACTGTCGTATCAGATGATTGTCTATTGTGTAGAGTTTGCCACTTATTGGATCTCCTCAGTTCCAGATACATTGCTGGCCGCCTATTGCATGATCAGCTTTATCATACTAGGTAGTCCAAGACTTTCTTGTGTTGCTCCTGTATTAGCAAGGAATGTTTGAGCAATAGGTCATGGTCTGTTTTCCGCGGGAACATCTGTGTAACAGAATGACGGCACTTGTAGCCTGGTGTAGGCACTTTCTATACATTAACTCAGATAGCAGTTATCGAAGAGCTCGGAGGTATCCTTATAGCACCTGGATCCCAGCTCTACCTCGCAGCATTCGATTGACAAGACTGTGACCTTATTTTGTTTACAAAGAGCGGGTAGCATGAGGACAAGCAGGAGGATTTAGGTCAGCTGTAATTCACATCAAACATCAGAGCAGACACAACGAAGACTTAAGTAGCCCAGATCCTATTTATTAAAGAAGTAGCTTTGCAGACTTAGAACCGGCTCCTCCTCGTTGGCAGCAGTGCCTAACAATCTACTCTATTTGCATTTCTAAATTTAGTTTTATAACTTGTTATTCTTGTGTTTGCCATTATTTTTATTTCTTCTTTATTTTACTCCCTTATATATCCCACAGCGCTTTACAGACATTGTCATCACTTGCTGTCTCAGTACGTCTTTGACATTATCGTCAGAGAATTTTCTATGTGCCCTGTGATATTAGCTACAAATGTAAGGGCTGTATTTCGCCAGCCGATTGTCGGGCAGATCATCGCTGACAAGCGTTCGTAGGAACACTCAGCCTGTGCGATACTGCCGCTGATTACCCGATCGGGCAATTGGACTCTTTCAGAAGGTTTAAAAATCATCACTTTCTGATGGCACGTCATGCTGTGTAATCACGATCTGCTGCTGGCAAACAATGATTTTGTATGGGGAAGAACGATGGCATAGCGATCGCTCCTCCCCATACTGTGGAGGAGATTGCATGTAACAGCAGCGGTCTCCACTGACGAACAGACGATCGCTGGGAAGAAACGCTTCCCTCCCGACAGTCGTCTGCCTGGTGTAATACAGCCCCAATAAAAATAATGAGTGTTCTATTCTCCCGCAATGAATGTACCTTAAGAGGTGGAGCTCCGAATATGTCTGGTCTTCTTGTCCTCTCTTCTCCAATCACGTTGACAGGACAATTCTATCGTCGTACATATTTTTTTGCAGTCTCCTTGGTTATGGAATGGCCCATGCCGGTTGGTGCTTTAGCTAATTGAGTTCCTTGGAAGTAAATTTTAACAAATACCAATGAACTACTTAAGGTACTTTCACACTTACGGAAATCCGTATGCAAACGGATAGCATTTTGAAACACCGGATCCGTCTCTCTGGTGTCATCCGGAAAAACGTATCCCTACCAATTCCCCTATGCAACTTAGTGACTGCCTAGCTTTGTCAATAGAGGTGGGGGGAGACCCCAGTGTCGGACCTGTTCGTCCCTACGCGTTTTACTGGCCGTCGCCAGATCATCAGGGGACCATCAATCCAGGCTGAGTCTAAGTAGTAAGAGCATCAGACGTATAGTGCAGGATTTGGAAGCCGGCACCAGACATAGGTTCGCCTGGTGTCACTAGCAGAAGTTAGAGGTGCGTATGGTCTCCCCCCACCTCTATTGACGAAGCTGGGCAGTCACTAGGCTGCATTGGGGAATTGGTAGGGATACCCAGATAGGTGAGTTTTATTTATCCACTGGGGTCACCCTCAATAGGGTGATCATGGTGCTCCTCTGACAGGTATAAGCCCAGGTCAAGTAGGGTTAGATAAGGGTCAGAGACCCAGCACTTGAATCATGGAGACCCCAATGGTGGCTCCACTTTGAAAGACTGTGGTAAGACTGTTCCTCTTTTACTGAGCACTGGTAATTTAGGCACATTCGTGCAGCACATATTTTTGTCTATTATTGTACTTATGGGCTATTTTATATCTAGTCTTGATTGAAAATTAAGCTTTAACAAGGTCACCCATTTTTGTTGTAATATATTCTGTTGAGAGGGTTGCCCAACATTTATTACTTTTGACCCAGTAAGATAGGGTTTGTTTTCATCAAGTGTAAAAAGTACCCTTAGAAGTTTTCTATCCAAGAAATGTATCAAAAATGTTTAGCAGTTATTTATTTTTTTTAATTTGTGGTATTTCAGGTATGCAAAGCAATATATGTTCTTTCAAATGTCACAGTAGTTTAGCATGCTTTTAAAATACTGATATTTAACTGAATATCGAAAGCACTAGAGGCAAGTCGTTCATGTTGTGTTATGGATTCAGGAGAGCATGGTGTAATTCCCTGAAGTGGCTGTCCCTATTAGGTTATGTGGACATCAAAGAGGAGGGTTCCAGGCAGTGGCTTTCGCTCTTACAGATGTATTAAATGGACAATCATCTAAATGGCTGTCCTCTAACCCTACATTACCCCTGCCATGGCTAAATCTTCACCCGACAAAATCTATTTAGCGGGGGAAGATTTTGGCTGTTTTTAGCTATTTGCTGAGGTCTTTGGAGCCAGACTTGTGATGATCAGTTGAGCTACACCACAATTCTTGGTTTAATAGGGCTGTCTTGTCATGATGAGACGTTCCTTTTAACACCGTTCTGCTACTCTATGAGCCAATTTGACTTTTCTGGTTACCAGTCATGAGTTGCTCTAAGATCCCGTTCACTGATAACATAGCGTTTCTGTTTTTGCATACCTTGGCTATTTTGATATACATATTACTATATTCTCCCAGTAATAAAAGTATTATTTATCTTTGGTGAAAATTGGTCATAGGTAGGTAAGGTAACGTCATTATCATTGTAAATGCCCCCTTATATATCTCATTGATCTGCATTACTAATATTACTAGTACCAGCAATATGCCGATCAATGGGGGGCTGACTCTCGACACCCCTTCCGATCAGCTACTTGAGGAGGCTCTGGCGCCTGTTTGATCATTGTGGCCCCTTCATTGTATACATGGGACCATCTGCCTGAGTTTCATCTACTTAGTACTGGTGGTACAGGGGGTTCTAGCTTCACTTGGGCAGGGGTTACTAGAGTCACTTGTGCCCCCCTCATCTAATATCCTTCAATATTTCAAAACCAGAAGAATTGTTATGTGTAAACAGGCCTTAAGGATTAACACCCTATGATTATAGACTTTGATTATTATGTGAGATGAGTATGATTGTACAGTGCGTGTTTGCACGTAGAGATTGATTGGTATGATGGGAGATTTTTTTATGATGTTAATTGTCATTCATATAACGATGACTTGAATAGCTCACACAACTGTAGGCTCATCCACAGACATTTAACGATGGCAAAGACTAATGTTAAGGTGCACACATACCTTCAATAGCTGTTGGCCAAAAACTGGTTCGCATCTCTTCTGACTCCCCCAGATACACTTTTAGTTGAGCATGTACAGTATGTGTTTTTGGTGGGATTCAGCTGTCAATAGCCTAATGTTTATGGGGGCCTTTTATTGGGAGCATTTGTTACACATAAGGGGAGATTTATCAAAACCGGTTTAAAGGAAAACCGGCCGTAGTTGCCCATAGCAAGCAATGAGGGGGTACTTATGTTAAGATATTAGTAGGATATTCCTGTTAGTGCAGGCCCTACTATATTCAGGGGTTGTCCCATCTCACCATTTCTCCTGGAGTTATGGAAGCCGTGTTGCTTGTTATGCTATGTAGTTTGGGAGTTAGAGAAACAGTGGCGCGCAGGCTGTTTCCGTACGCCTGGCCGCATAGGTGTCAGGACTTAGTCCCATCTCACCATGGAAATAACTATATGGGACAACCACTTTAAGGTTCCCTTATAATACAGAGATGAAATACACGTCTCTTTTGCAGTAGACCACATGCCCTGATATTGATACTAGTCATTGATATTTCATGTGACCTCTCTGCATGGTAGTGAATGGGCTTCCAAATCCCCATTGTCAAGCTAAGCCTGACGGTGTGAAGAGGGTGAATGAAATGCTCATCTCCTAGTTTGACTAGTTACAGCTGAATAGTTATGTGGCTATTATATGCCAGTCCCCTGGCAAGTGAATGGTGGCAGATGTCCTGCTTAGAACAGAGGTGATGTCAGGTTGCAGGCGGCGCCTATAGGACCATATTAACATCAGTCTCCTGGCTGATCTGTAAATTAATTGGCTTTGTTCTTGTTACTGAGAAGAGTCTAAATGTTCTGTGGTAAATAGCCTATCAGCCAGGATTATCTACAATGCGTAATCTACAGACCTCACGGGTTACTTTAGGTTGTCTTCGCTTTGCGTATCGTCTGTAAAGGCTTGTGAAATCTGAACTATTATAGCCCATCCATGAATTTATTATCCTTGATGTCAATAGGGAAATAGAAAATACATTCTTGATGTTGTCGCTGTATGTGTGTGTAGCAACAAGATGGCTTCTGTGGTCATGGAGATCATGACAGCATGATGAACCATGAAGGACCAAGCAGAAAGGATTACTTTCTGAGGAACCTCTACCTATATAGTGAAGAGTAATAGAAACTGCATAATACATTTCCAATCGGTGCACACAGCACCCGTCTTCTCTGGATGATAGAAGTCGGAAGAAAGAAGAATCAGGCTGTTGGATTTCAACATGCCCAATCCTTTTGTTTTTGGGGAGGTAAGCTGCCACCAGAGAGGTCTGGCAGCAGCTTTCTCTTCTTGCACGTTCTACTTTCAGCTATTAGGTTTGGCCAGCTTTAGTCCCAAAGGTAATTTAATAGTTATTACTGCGTTAATGGGTTACATTGTGTGCCTACCTGCCCGCACATGACAGACAACCATTGTTGGATGCGATCACCAGCTCTTATTTCTCTTCTAGTGTTCAGCACCATCCAGAGTGAATTAGTCATCTAGTCTTGTCCATATAATTTAGTGCATTTTTATTCATATGTAAAACGGTTCCAAAACTGGAAATAAGCATATTTGTAATGTGTTGTGTCGTACCATTTACACCCTCCGCCGGTGATTTTCCAACGTTTTATTGCTTTTTGCACTCTATGTGGCCAAGTCTACTGACCAGTCATGTCTAGAGGAAAGGATGCCGGGGACTGTAATCCAGCCAGCACAGATGTAGTCCATGTATATTTGCCCAGTGGCCTTGGATTCATTTATCGCACAGTGGGATCTGCCAGAGGACGGCAGGTTGTGGAAAGGATAAATTATAGAGTAGGAAGTAAATGTACAGAAATTGCTTCTATTTCCAACTAGAAGGGGTTGGGTTCCCATTAGCGTTTTTATCATTGTTCGGCAGTGTTGCAGGAGTGGAACAGTGAAAAGAATGGAAATTAAGGTTTCCCTGGCAAATGATGGGATCAGTCAGGTTTCCATTCGTAAATCTGGCATTTTACTGGACAAAATAGTGCACCATGTGGTGCTATTATGTCCAGCATTTTTTACGGAAGTTGCGATGGAGTCCAGATGTGAAGTGGAGTCCTGAAATAAAGGGGGAAATGCATATATTTTTATTTGGCTGCAGAGCTGCCTGTAAATATAACCGTTGCGTAGACTCACATAATGTATTAATCCTCACCATAGGCCACCACTAGCTAATCTGCCAGGTTTAACACCTGCACCCTTGCTGATCACTGGAAGTCAGGGCTGGTTCTACACAGTACCGCCAACCTCATAGAGGGAGCTCGTTACTACAGCGCTTCTCCCATTGTTGTCAAGCTGTGTAGTTCTGGTGCCGACTTCCGGTAACTGAGCTACAACCGAACAGCTGATTGGCGGTGCGTCAGATCCCCCGCCGATCATCTAGTGATGGCCTATCCTCACTAGACAATCCCTTTAAAGTAGAGAAATACTTCCAAACAGTAAAAAGAACCTTCTTTTTACCTGTGACTGTATAAATAATTTTTTTTTTTAATGAGTAGATCACCGGAAAAGAAAACTACAGGGCAAAGAATGCCACATATACAACTGGTAATGGAAAACTACCATAAAAGAAGACGCAGCACAGTGTACATGGTACTTTGCTGCTGCACTGGTAAACACATATCACGTGACAGACTTTAGACATCGGATGTTACAACACCCTCTGTACAAGATTACAAGTAGGAGATGATCGCAGCCAAATGTCCATCCAGAAATCATCAAATGTTATGTCAATTAGCTTTTCAACATATAAGTTATAAATGCAAACACAGTGACGGTAGACCTGGGAGCGTACACGTTATTACAAGTGGAGGACGCCTTTATTGCTCCAGTTGTTTGCTTTTCTTATTAGAGAGTAGCTATCAAAGTCTCTTTTAAAGGGGTAAACCTTTTAACTGGTGACCCATCCTCTGAGTAGGTTATGGGTAGCTGTCAGCGGTGTGAGAAGGCACTGGTTCTGTAAGCACCGTGGCCTTCGCGTGGCTCACCAATCACAGGGCTGTTCATTGTACGGTGGCAGGGCTTGGTATGGCAGCTCAGCTGCTTGAATGGGGCTGAGCTACGCCTAGGCCATGTGACCAAAAAAGTACAATGTCACCATCCTAGGGAAAGCTGCCAGAAGCTTCTCAAACAGCTGATCAGCGGAGGGCTCTGATGTCGGACCCCCACTCATCAGATACTGATGGGCTATCCATCAGTTAAAAAGTCTCAGAAAACCCCTGTATGCTCCTTCCTGGTGAGTGCCGCAGTAGTTTACAGTGGTGTTGGTCCTGTCCGCTGCATGCTGGGACTGTGGCTTTCTGTGGCTTGACTGCTTTCCTCTCTGCCTGTAGGGTACATGCGCTATCATGTATCCTAATCTGCCCAAGTCTATGGCAGGCCTTGCCAGGGTATTTGAGGTGCCTGAACAATAGGATCTCTAGATTGCTAGTCCCTGTGCAGGTGCTCTGTTATTCCATTCTGATTACCCATGCTCAACCTTTGCCTGTTCACTGGATTTGACTCTCTGCTGCCAGACCTGACTTCTGCTTGATTCTCGTATTGAACCTGAGCCGCCTGCACTGACTTATTGCTTGTTTATCGGATTGTATGAGCTCTGCCTGCCCTGACCTCATCCCTTCCACTGACTATATTCTAGCCTGTCCCCTTGGTGCTATGCGGCGGTATCTATTGACTCGTCCTGAATCAGCTGTTACTGAACAGAATCTACTTCAGGAGGTAGCAGCCTTTTGGTTTCTCTGCAATGAAGTCCTGATTCCTGTAGAGGGGTTAAAAGTTGAAGACCAGGGAAACATTTAGATAACGTCCTTAGGAGTAGCCCTAAGCAAGTCTGGTCAGTGACACAGTGGTTCCACGTGGCAGTACTATATAACTCAGCAGAAGGTTGCAGAAAAAGCTGGTATCCAGCCCATTCGTGTCCTTTCCAAGGGTCTCCAGATAATACCCTAATATTAAACGTTTATTGCTGAAATAGCAGGAAATTTCATTATTGTTCTTCCCATAAGATTCTCTTTTTTTCTGACATTTATAATTTCATTGTTCTTAAACCTCTAGGTCAGGCATGGCCACCCTGCGGCTCTCCAGCTGTTGTAAAACTACAACTCCCACCATGCCCTGCTGTAGAATAATAGATGTAGGCAGTCTGGGCATGCTGGGAGTTGTAGTTTTGCAACAGCTGGAGGCCTCTAGGTAAAACCCCTGTCCACCTCCCATATTTCAGCAGACATGGTATTAGATGGCAGTTATTACTTGGTGCCTTTATGTGACCTTTCTAGATTAACATATAAAATTGCTTCCAAGGTATTGTAAGAGACACCAGTTTAATATATATGTCCAGTTACGAGATGACTTGTGATAGTAGGAACAGCGTTTTATGTCAGTATTATTATGTAGATTGTAAATCCATGGCTTCAGCAGGTGCCTTGTGTGTCTGTCTCCAGTTCATTGATAGGGAAATGAGGGGGAGGGGGAGGCCAGACTTGTCCTTATATCCTCATTGCCTTTGTCCCTGTCTAAATAGAAGTAAAGCAGGCATACATGTCCCTGACATCAACAGATGGCATGCATGGCCCTCTTATCAGCACACGCAGCTGCCTGCGGATCAGCTGGGGAGAGTGGGCAGAGCTCCCAGGCTTGTTACCAGGCAGAATAGATGCCAGGGCCTGCGTTCAAGTCACTAATGATGGCCTCCTGATATTAGAGGAAATGTTATTACTTCTACCCCTGACGATATAAGGCCTCATTCACACGACAGTGACTCGCGGACATGTACTTGTTCTCCACAGACAGCACACATATCCATTGATTTTAATGTGATTATTCACACATCCTTGTTTTCCTGTCCACCGTTGATCAGTGGAAAAACAATGGAGACCTGCACTACTTTGGTCCTTGTTATGGACCAAACATGTCCATTGGAGTCTATGAGTCCTTGAATAGCACTGACAGAACACAGGTAGCATCCATATTCTGTCAGTGGTTTCCACTGACCATTGGTAGGAGATGTTCTGGTATCTCCTTTTCAGCCTAGAGGTGCACATGGAATATGGATGACACATGGAGGGCAAAAAACGGACACCCTGAAGAAACACAGACCCTTCACAGACATGGTCACAGGTGAAATACTGACCGTCTTGTCATGGACATGTGAAGGAGGGCGAAGAGTTGGCTGTTTCTTATATCTAAATAAGGCTAGTTTCACACTAGTGCTTGACTTTTCTGGCAGGAAGCAGTCTGCCGGAGCTGTCTGCACCCGGCATTGCCGAAGACTGCCTGAAGGCCGCCCAGCCCCAATAACTATAATGCGGACCGATGAAGATCCAGCCTCAACCCGCTGTGCACAGTGGTTTTAGTCCACCACATTCTCAGCATATTGTGGGCCTTCAGACAACTCCTGGCAATGCCGGATCCAGACAGCTCCGGTAGTCTGCTCCCTGTCGGAACGACGGAGATGTCAAGTGCTAGTGTGAAACTAGCCTAAGGAGATTTCAGTACTAGTCTCTTTTAGCACAACTTGTATGATAGGAAGGCTATTGAATCCTAATCATTAAAGGGGTTGTCCCAACATATTTATCACCTGTCCACAGGGTTGATGCTAAATATCGAATTGCGGGGGGGGGGGGGGGGTTGCCGACCGCTAGAACCGCCAGCAATACTGAAAATGAGGGTTGTTCTCTGTAAATGGAGCACTAGTGCCGGTCCACTTCTACATTCGGTTCTGTGGGACAGATGGAGCATTGAAAACCCCTCTATAGCTGAATTGTCAAGTAAACCAGTAGTATGTTCTATCAGCATTTATTTACCAGTATTTTTTATATTATTTTCCAAATGAAAAGCAAAACTATGTATACCCAGTACAGCATAGGCTGTATGTAAGATGGTGTGCTCTGTATTGCACTGCAGGCCCTGTACACGTGGAGATATTTTTCCCTATAAGCATTGCTATCATACATATGGAGGACAGTGGAGCATGTCATGATTTATATTGCTCTAAAAAGCTTCCATATACTGTACGTCTATCACAGTCCTATTGTGTACAACACGGTGATCCAGTGCAGTCATTTACAGGAGCCATTGTGAGGTAATGTCTGTAGCAATGCTAAACAGGCACTGGGGAGAGTTATCTAAACTGCTGTAAAGGAAAACTGGCGTAGTTACCCATAGCAACCAGTCAGATTGCACCTTTCATTTTCCAAAGGAGCTGTGAAAAATAAAAGGTAGAATCTGATTGGTTGCTATGGGCAACTAAACCAGTTTTTATAAATCCGCCCCATTGAGTAGAATTACTACTACAAGTGGCACATTTGCAAACGGCTGCATTTTTTCTGAGCACATATTTATGAGGATCGGTAGCCATTTTGTAGAGGCAGAACATTTCTTCCATTGGTGTCTATAAAAGAGTGGATGGTTAGTTGATATGACATGGTTTATGGACATTTCCACCAGTTAGAAGATAGAGCACTGACAGCATGCCTCACAGTAGATACCCAAGAAAAACTTGTCCTTCAAACCTCCGTCCTTCTGTTCTGTAGACTCTTCATCAATGAGAAATCACTCGTTATTGTAGTTGCAGCTATAAGACCTTTTCTCATGACTCCATCAGTCTGCGAAATCCTGGTGGACAGCCTGTAGTCTTCTGGGCATTTTATTAACCGGGCAGCAGCATGTTAATGGATTATGTCTTGGTCAATAAGTCAAAGCAAACATTTCTCAGAATTCCCTCTCGGTGCTTTGTAAGAAATACAGTTCATATGGCCTGGAGGTGGCTGGCAGAACATGTGAGGGAAGCATATCATGGAGAGAAATTTTACAGCTTTTCAGGAGTCTGTGTTGCCGTAAGGCTACTTTCACACTTGCGGCAGAGGATTCCGGCAGGCAGTTCCGTTGCCTGAACTGCCTGCCTGATCAGGCAAACTGTATGCAAACGCATGTAATTTTTCTGACTGATCAGGCATTTTTCAGACTGATCAGGATCCTGATCAGTCATAAAAATGCCTGATCAGTCAGAAAAATGTATTGCAATACCGGATCCGTTTTTCCAGTGTCATCAGGCAAAACGGATCCGGTATTTATTTTTTTTCACATTTTTAAAGGTCTGCGCATGCTACGGTTTTCTCTTTTGCCTGATCAGTCAAAATGACTGAACTGAAGCCATCCTGAACGGATTACTCTCCATTCAGAATGCATGGGAATATACCTGATCAGTTCTTTTCCGGTATAGAGCCCCTGTGACGGAACTCTATGCCGGAAAAGAAAAAAGTAACGCTAGTGTGAAAGTACCCTAATATGCCCTACTTTTATCAAATGTTGCACAATGCTTGATAAATATGGTGCACCTTTAAGTCTAAGGGTGGGTTCACACTAGCATTAGGGATTCCTTTATGGCTTATAACGGAAAATAACGGAATGCCCAGACAGAATGCAAAACGGAAGCCTGTAAAAGGCATTCCGTTTGCTTTCCGTCCTAATAGAAGTCTATGGGAATCAAAACGGATCCGTCTGGGTCCCGTTGTGCAAGACTGAAAACAAAGTCCAGTCGACAGGACTTTGTTTTCCGTCTTGCATAACGGGACCCAGACGGAACCGTTTTGATTCCCATAGACTTCTTTTAGGACGGAGAGCAAACGGAATGCCTTTTAAAGGCCTCACTACATTCTGGCACTTAAGCATACTCTTATTGGTGAGCGTTCCTGTCAGGCTACTCATCCATGATTTCATATCATAGGCAGGCTCACATCATTGCCACCTATTGTAGAGCGGCATTGAGGCTCCGCTCCCTCACCCCTAGGCAGATCTGCAAGTGGAGGTAACCACTTCTGCTCACATTCTTGGACAGGTTGCTGGTGGCCATTTTAAATCATTCCAAGAGAACCCCTTTAAATCAGCTCAACTGGCTAACCATGTCCACTTCCCAACCCTCTATTCAAACTGGAAAATGTCATATGTCCCAAATGTTTGTGCATATAAGCCCAAAAAGTCATAAAGCCCCCTTTTGAATCTAGAATTCTCAGGTGCATGGCTTGTTAAATTGCTCACAAATGGACTTACTGCAAGTGTAACAGAGTACAAGATGTGTTCTGCAAACCGTGAATGATCGATCTGGATTCACTGATCCAAAGCTACAAAATCTAGCAAAATACAAAATCTCTGAAAATGGCTATAAACTTTATAAAGCATCTAAAAACTGTAATCCTCTGTCCAAACATAACTGTCTCGAGCTGATAAAGCATTACTTGCCATGAGCTCCAAAAATCTGTGCTGATGAGATCAGGAGCGCTAAGGCCGCGTTCACATCTCCAAATACCAGCTGTCGGACGGACAAAAAACCTCTGACTGCATGTTGTCTGTAGCCTCGTGCCTGGATGCACGGATAAGTTTTAGTGCCAGAAGTCAGAAAGCATCGGGGCTCCCACCATGGACCTCATTGATATGACATGCTACTGGGCACCCCAAGATGCTTTCTGGTATGTATGGGCAGCCTTTACTAAACACATGGTCACACGTGTCAATTTGCACTTTTAGCTTTGCATCTTATTTGCACTTAAGACCCAATCCATTCTGCAATATTTAACCTGTTAAAAGCTATATTGTGTGGCATCCACATCATATGCAAAAGAAACTGCAAACAGCCATTTTCTATAACACCTGTACAAATCCTGTCTTAAGATCTTATCCTATGATCATTTATTTGATCTTATTTTTTTTTTCCAGGAGGTGGCAAATTCCGTGTACCTGGTCATGGAGGTGAGTTTCTTAGATAGATAAAGGGGTTTTCGGGACTTCTGATATTGATGTCCTATCCTCAGGATAGGTCATCAATATCCAATCGGTGAGGGTCCGACACCTGGCTCTCCCACCGATCAGCTGTTCTCTGCAGCCTTCGATGCTGTGAATGGAACTGCGCCATTGAAAATATAGTGGCCGTGTTGAGTTACTGCAGCTAAGCGTCCGTTGAAGTGAATGAGAGCCTAGCTGCAGTAACCCAGCACAACTACTACACTTTGAATGGAGCTGTGTTTCTGGTTCTATTCACAGTGCTCGTCCAGCTCCGGGGGCTGCAGGGAACTGCTGATCAATGAGGATTTGGCATGTTGGACCTGAACCAATCTGATATTAAAAGGATTTTTCCAAGCGTTTTTTTACTAATGATCCATCTTCTGGATAGATCATCAGTATCTGATCGGTGGGGGTCCAACACCTATGAACCCTACCGATCAGCTGTTTGAAAAGGCAGCGGCGCTCGCAGTAGCTCCACAGCCTTCTTCATCTTTTCCTCCGCCATGTAACATCACTTGGCCTAGACCAGGCATCTCAAACTCGCGGCCCTCCAGCTGTTACAAAACTACAACTCCCAGCATGCCCGGACAGCCTACAGGTATCAGCCTACAGCAGGGCATTGTGGGAGTTGTAGTTTTTCAACAGCTGGAGGGCCGCGAGTTTGAGATGCCTGGCCTAGACGCAGCTCAGCCCCATTGTGGTGAATGGGGCTGAGCTGTGATACCAAGCACAGCTGCTATACAATGTACCGCGCTGTGCTTGGTGAGCAGAGAGGAGTCAGCGGCACTACTGCGAGCGTCAGTGCCTTCTCAAACAGCTGGGACCCCTACCGATCAGATACTGATAGGTCATCAGTAAAAAAAACTCTAGGTCATCAATATCAGGAGCATTTAAATACTCTTGATTCAAAACAGTATTGTGTGAATAGTTCTGAAGAAAAAGCAGTAGTTTACCAGTCGAATAGTGCAAATACTTTGGGGGTGATTTATCAGAGACTGGTGTGACGGCTGTCATGGTCTGGTGGTAGTGGACAGTGACACTTTTGTCGTGCTTGCTTGTTGCTGGTGGCAACGTGTTGTTAGCATGATTTTCACTTCCCCATTTAGGCCTCCTGCACACGACCGTTTTTTCCCCCCGTTTACTGGCCGTTTTTTGCGTTCCGTGTACGGTCCGTATATGGAACCATTCATTTCAATGGTTCCGCAAAAAAAACGGAATGTACTCCGTATGCATTTCGTTTCCGTTTTTCCGTTCCGTTTAAAGATAGAACATGTCCTATTATTGCCCGCAAATCACGTTCCGCAGCTCCATTCAAGTCAATGGGTCCGCAAAAAAAAACGGAACACATATGGAAATGCATCCGTATGTCTTCCGTTTCCGTTCCGTTTTTTGCGGAACCATCTATTGAAAATGTTATGCCCAGCCCAATTTTAGCTATGTAATTACTGTATACTGTGTATGCCATATGGAAAAACGGAACGGAAAAACGGAACAGAAACGGAAACACAACGGAAACAAAAAACGGAACAACGGACCGCAAAACACTGAAAAAGCCATACGGTCGTGTGCAGGAGGCCTTAGGCTGTTGTTCCTTCCCATTTTGGTTTGTTTAGGGTTAAAGGTATGCAAGGTGGAGCTGGGCGTGGTGGCTCTTCTTATACTGGAGTTGTGAGCCTGAGGTTAGTGGTATGTCTATGCGTTATCTGGGACCGCGCGTTCCCTATCCAGAAGAATGAAGAACTCTTCAAGCTCGACCCATCCAATTTTAGGAACATAGGCAATTAATCAGGTCCCACTATCACCAATCCAAGGTTCCTGTGGGATGTCAGAAAATCCGCCAATAGTGAAGTACTGTGTGTCACCAACAATCGTATTCACATAGTTGTACTCACAAGCGTAACTTGGTATACAGGCACATCACACAACCTCCAAGGCTTCGCTTCTTATCTCTTTTTCTTATTATCTTCTTTTCACCACCGAAACACAAAACGGTAAAAAGCAATAAAACGAGCAATCTCTGCGATCCTGCGTGGAGATTGCTCTTTTTATTGCTTTTTACCATCTTGTGTTTCGGTGGTGAAGAGAACGCATTGACTGAACTGTGAATTCACTCCAGCCGGCCGTGCGCCTAGCTTGAATTTTCTCCAGATGGTCGCTGGAGTAGGCTCCAGTCCTTGAAATGCTTTTTTGGCTGAATGCAGCAATGGAGGACATAATTAAGGTTCGGTTTTAACACTCTCTGAAAGCCACTTTGCTTGGTTTAATATGCAAAATCATGCCAACCGACTCCCTTTAAATATTGTCCTGTGCATATTATATGCAGTCTTTCTCACTGTGTATTGTCTTTGTCCTTTTCAGTATTGCAATGGTGGGGATCTAGCAGATTACCTGCACAGTAAGTATATCATCCTTTTATATGTATTTATTCCAGGCTTGCTGCAGCCTGCCATATAGCGGGAATAAAAGGCCTACTGCAGGATTACGGCTGGTAATTGTATCCTGTAGCATTCAGTGGGTGGAATATTACACCTCGTAGTAGGTGGTTTTATTACAGTTGTGTATAACAGAGGCGTCCTATCAAGAAGTATACATATCTTTGGTTAGACAGCTTAGAACTGTGAAATGTATTCAGTTATTTACAGACTGGGATATTTCTAATAGGAGGAGCAGGAATGCACCCGACATGTAACAGATGACAAGCCAGTGTCAGGATGCCTCACTGCTGAACATGCTTATGGTTACTTCAGCAGCAGACTGAAAGATGCCAGCTTGTGCCCATCATTATATATTATCCCAATACCTGCCATCTGGTGATACACAATATAAGAAGTTCCAGTGAAGTCTGATCTGGCCAAACATAGAGTAACCATAAGGCACCTTGTGGATAATATATATCACCGTCTGTGCCACCATAAAATCCTCTTAACAATAAGCCTGGAAATGAATGAATAAATGTGATAAATGAATAAGGCTACATGCACACGACCGTGTCGTTTTTTGCGGTCCGCAAACCGCAGATCCGCAAAAAACGGAAGCCGCCCGTGTGCCTTCCGCAATTTGCGGAGCGGATGGGCGGCCCATTGTAGAAATGCCTATTCTTGTCCGCAAAACGGACAAGAATAGGACATGCTATATTTTTTTGGCGGGGCCACGGAACGGTGCAACGGATGCGAACAGCACACGGAGTGCTGTCCGCAACTTTTGCGGCCCCATTGAAGTGAATGGGTCCGCATCCGAGCCGCAAAAACGGCGGCTCGGATGCGGACCAAAACAACGGTCGTGTGCATGAGGCCTTAATGTGATAAATGAATGATAAATGCTGGGGGGTCTTCAGCATTTCCCCGCACAATCTTGACACAAATCGTGCTAAGGGGCTAATCTCCTGGAATATGCCCCATGTCAGGTTGGAAACTGTCTGAAAGGGCAGTACATAGCCAGGAGCAGGGCTTGACAAAATTTTTGTTCTACTACAAATAGGACACAGCAGGGAGGCTCCTGCTTCAGCCACTTGTGTTATAGACAGTCACAGGACTGTGAGGATGAAGGAGGAATATGGCTGTTATCCTGGGACAGAGACAATTTCTTTACATATTTCTCTCTTTGTTTTAAAGGACGTTTCTGGGAGTTTAATATTGATGACCTATCCTCAGGATAGCTGATCATTATCTGATTGGTGTGGGTCCAACACCCAGCACCTCTGCTGATCAGCTGTTTGAAGATGCCACGGTGATCCATTGAGCAATGTGGCCTCCTCACAGCTTACCAAGAACAGTGCCGTACATTACATAGGGGCTGTGCTTGGTATGGTAGGGACTGAGCTGTGCCTAGGCCACACGAGCGATAAAGATGACATAACTGGGTAGGAAGCGGCTGCAGCACTCATTGAGTGCCATGGCCTCTACAAACAGCTGGTAGGTGGCGATTTCTAGACTAGGAACACCCACCGATCCACTATTGACTTATTCTGAGCTCTTGACTTAGAATCTCTGTTGGTCCTACAAGTTACAGTATTAATGCATTCCAGGATGACCATTGCAAGTTGAAAACATAACTTGAGGCCCTGAGGGGAATTTATCATTCCATCAGTGCCAGATACATCAAATCGTTATACATGTTTAAAATATAAAAGTCAGGGATAGATGGTGGAAACGGTAAATCATTTTCTGTGATAAAAACAGGAGCTTCTTCGGGGTCCTGAAATAACACCATGGGCAGACTCTGAGCTTGAAGTGGCCCTGGAAAAAAACTAAAAGTGGCCCCATGTTGTAGGTGGGTCCAATTTGACAAGGCGGGGCAACACATGTAGACAGAGACAAAAACAGTAAGTGGGGCCTGCAATACTGTAGTGTAGCACATAACACCGCCCCAGCAGAACCAAATAGTACAGTGCAGCACAAGATATTGCTGCCTTCACCACAGTATTCAACTCTATCACTGTCCTCAGGACGGTGATACATTTCAGTTCAGGAGGACACAAAAGTACCTGATACCCCTAGCGTTAATTAATGCTTAGAGCATCAGATCGTTATTTACCCGGCCTGCAGCCGTGAGGAGGGCTGGGCATTGGCCCTCCAGGAAATTTCCCTATAGGGTATATGGCCAGTCCACCCCTGAATAGCACACATGGTGCACTGGTAGAGAGCAGTACAAATCTGTAATACTGTACTGTAACGAGGCCATACTAGACAGTCAGTCAAGTGCATAGACCTTGGCCAAAACAAGGTCTAACTTGTGGTAAGCGTTGTTTTGTGATGGCCTTGTGTACAGGAGAGCTTAGCCTGGGAATGTCTTAAGGCATGGTTATGGTGAGGCTTGGCACTGCTAGACAGTCAGGATGCTGGGATATCGGTCAGACAGCATGTGCTTACCCTGAGAGACATCTCATACCAAGCAGATGAGAGGAAACAGGTCTAAACACATAGCCCTGTTCCTGGGAGAATCATTCGGTCGTAGCGTCAGCCCACAGAAATAAACAAAGGGATAAAGTTACTTCCAAGTACTGCTGGCTTAGCCGTGTCCTGGGAGCCAATAAACTGCTTATTACCGGGTACCGCAGAGAGCTATGGTGCCTACTTGGCTTAGAAGTCTCCTGTGGCCTATCCTACTAAATGCATACATTACTAGGATTTAACATACGAATGTCTGGGGAGGAAGACACGCCAGTCACAGTGAGGCTGGATATACTTTCATAGCTCACTCACATATGCTGTGGCCTAGTAAGTTATTGGGGAGATTTATTAAACTGGTGTAAAGCAGAACTGGCTTAGTTGCCCATACAACCAGATTCCACCTTTCATTTTTCACAGCTCCTTTGGAAAATGAAAAGTGGAATCTGAATGGCAACTAAGCCAGTTCTACTTTACACCAGTTTGAGAAATCGCCCCCATTGTTTTTATAAAGCTTTATACGGCCGTGTACTTGTTCCACGGGGTGCACACAGACCACATCCGTTATTTGTGGACTGCAAAACGGATACAGTAGTGTGAATGTAGCCTAAGGTGCATATTATAAAATAGTAATAATAATAGAAATATATACAAAATAATATAGTCTTGTCGACATCACTTTGATTTTGGTCCGAGTTTTATTTTTATTTCTTTAGAGTTGAATGGGCATTTTGTATACAGTCTAGCTTCAGGCAGATTGTCTGTTGCTCCCTAGCATTTGTACAGTAAAACAAAATGTAAGAGCACATTTCAAAATTAAAGAACCTTTGGGATAGATTTATCAAAAACTGGTGCAAATGAAGAACTGGCTTAGTGGCCCATAACAACCAATCAGATTCCACCTCTGAGTATTTCAGAGCTACTTTGGAAGACAAAATCTTTAATCTGATTGATAAATCTCCCCAAAAGTTTCTTCTTTTTGTGGTTTCGGAAGCCTATATTCTGCAATCTTCCATAAATCCCAGGACCTAAAGGGTTGTCTACAAAGTGCGTTCTTCACATGGAGAGATCAGGCCATTAATGGTTGCTGCAGAGGAAACGAGGACACTTTTTCCATGGGGGATAACAGCTTATAACTCTGGTCTTATTATATAGTAGGGAGAGGTCCCGGTCTACAATCTCTATAAAAATGTAGGCACCACTTGAATACTTGAATCAAGATTGACACTTGTGGAGATTGCTGGTGCGTCTTAAGATGGGTGAGGAGTCCGGTCCTTGAGCCACAGATCTTGAGCGGGGGCAGGAGGTACCATTTGGGAGTTCTGTTTTGTGAGTTCTTCCCCCTCTGCTCTGCCTCATTTGAGGGTCAGTCTAAAAGTCAACTGCCGCTTGATGGGTCATGTGGCCCCAAAGGGTATGTTCTATGACCAGAGCTTCCCAATTAGCAATGCTCATCGGCCATTCTTTAAAGGGGTTATCTGACCCCTGAAATGCCCGCCCCCAGACTTCACCTCCATGGAGGAGGAAGAGAAACTATTCATACTGGTGGGAGGTAGAGGAGAACAGTGACCATATAAGTACAATAGGTATTACTTCCTGCCATAGACTGAGAGGAACGTGTGGATATACCATGGACTTCTATATCCTAACCATGTATGTGTCCCTCTCCCCATCCCTACCCAATTACTTCCTACTTGCTTTCGCAGTACTAATATGTATTTAGTCCTGCCAATAAAGCTGATTTGAATTTAGGCATAGATATAGACAGACAGATATAGATAGACAGATAGATATAGATGGACAAACAGATAGATAGACATAGATAGAGAGATAGATAATTAGACAGACAGATACAGAGAAAGATAGATAGATAGATATGGGACAGATAGAGATAGATAGATCGATAGACGGATAAATATAGTAGATAGATATCATATAGACAGAGATAGATAGATACAGTTGCAAGAAAAAGTATGTGAACCCTTTGGAATGATATGTATTTCTGCACAAATTGATCATAAAATGTGATCTGATCTTCATCTAAGTCACAACAATAGACAATCACAGTCTGCTTAAACTAATAACACACAAAGAATTAAATGTTACCATGTTTTTATTGAACACACCATGTAAACATTCACAGTGCAGGTGGAAAAAGTATGTGAACCCCTAGACTAATGACATCTCCAAGAGCTAATTGGAGTGAGGTGTCAGCCAACTGGAGTCCAATCAATGAAATGAGATTGGAGGTGTTGGTTACAACTGCCCCGCCCTATAAGAAACACACACCAGTTCTGGGATTGCTTTTCACTAGAAGCATTGCCTGATGTGAATGATGCCTCGCACAAAAGAGCTCTCAGAAGACCTACGATTAAGAATTGTTGACTTGCATAAAGCTGGAAAGGGTTATAAAAGTATCTCCAAAAGCCTTGCTATTCATCAGTCCATGGTAAGACAAATTGTCTATAAATGGAGAAAGTTCAGCACGGCTGCTACTCTCCCTAGGAGTGGCCGTCCTGTAAAGATGACTGCAAGAACACAGCGCAGACTGCTCAATGATGTGAAGAAGAATCCTGGTGTCAGCTAAAGACTTACAAAAGTCTCTGGCATATGCTAACATCCCTGTTAGCGAATCTACGATACGTAAAACACCAAACAAGAATGGATTTCATGGGAGGATACCACAGAGGAAGCCACTGCTGTCCAAATAAAACATTGCTGCACATTTACAGTTTGCACAAGAGCACCTGGATGTTCCACAGCAGTACTGGCAAAATATTCTGTGGACAGATGAAACCAAAGTTGAGTTGTTTGGAAGAAACACACAACATTATGTGTGGAGAAAAAGAGGCACAGCACACCAACATCAAAAGTTGTGAAGTATGGTTGTGGGGGCATCATGGTTTGGGGCTGCTTTTCTGCGTCAGGGTCTGGAAAGATTGCTATCATCAAAGGAAAAATTAATTCCCAAGTTTATCAAGACATTTTGCAGGAGAACTTAAGGCCATCTGTCCACCAGCTGAAGTTCAACAGAAGATGGGTGTTGCAACAGGACAACGACCCAAAGCATAGAAGTAAATCAACAGCAGAATGGCTTAAACAGAAGAAAATACGCCTTCTGGAGTGGCCCAGTCAGAGTCCTGACCTCAACCGGATTGAGATGCTATAGCATGACCTCAAGAAAGCGATTCACACCAGACATCCCAAGAATATTGCTGAACTGAAACAGTTCTGTAAAGAGGAATGGTCAAGAATTACTCCTGACCGTTGTGCACGTCTGATCTGCAACTACAGGAAACGTTTGGTTGAAGTTATTGCTGCCAAAGGAGGTTCAACCAGTTATTAAATCCAAGGGTTCACATACTTTTTCCACCTGCACTGTGAATGTTTACATGGTGTGTTCAATAAAAACATGGTAACATTTAATTCTTTGTGTGTTATTAGTTTAAGCAGACTGTGATTGTCTATTGTTGTGACTTAGATGAAGATCAGATCACATTTTATGACCAATTTGTGCAGAAATCCATATCATTCCAAAGGGTTCACATACTTTTTCTTGCAACTGTAGATAGATAGATAATTAGACAGACAGATACAGAGAAAGATAGATAGATAGATATGGGACAAATAGATAGAGATAGATAGATAGATCGATAGACGGATAAATATAGTAGATAGATATCATATAGACAGAGATAGATTGATAGATAAAACAAAAAGCAGCACAGCAGTTGTAAAAATCGGGCTCAATCCCTCATGGACAGTAGGCAACAAAGTCCATAGATAATCTCCAAAAGACAAATAATGAGGCAGCACTCCAACGTAGATAAAGGGTGTCAGACCTGTTCATTCCCCTGTAGCAACGTTTCAACCCAACTCAATAGGGCCTTTGTCAAGCAAACAAATGATGTCAAGTACATCCTTAAATACCCACAGTGATTAATACAAACATGATTACATAATTAGTTGGTAGTACTCCAATTAAAGTGTAAATCCATACAAAACATGATTCCACATTCATAAGAATATTTCTGAAGTGTAACATCATGATTAATTTATTACACATTTCATTCCAAATAATCTCTGTGTACAGTAATTCAGATCATAGCAGAAAGTGCCAAGTGCATTAATTGTAAGCTTACACCTCCTGTGTAAAGTGATTAAAGTGCAATATAAGAAAAACAGCAACAGCTGTAATAATTAAAATCAAAACCAAACATCTACTGCATCGTTGGTGGTTCCAAGTAATAGCGTCCCCGAACCGCTACTGCGCATGTCCAAGCGTCCCGTGCTGTCTCAATCCAGCACTCGCCGGGACGCGCATCATGTGACCAAGGAGCATCATCACGTAGGCCACGTGAGCTCTCCCAAGGTAACACAGGTGTGTCCGGGGGAGGGAGGAGAGAGATCCGCTCAGGATCACCTGACCAGCCCAGTCACGTGATCAGGGCACGCACATGTAAACACAAATTAACAATAGAATACAGGATATACTTAAACTGGCACAATAAGAATGTGGAGAAAGTATTGATCATGATCAACATATAGATATAGAGTAGATGAATCTTACAATGAAATTAAACCTGGATGTAAAACATAAGGGTTCCATTATATGTGCATAATGAACATACCCAAAAAGGGGAGAACACAAAAGTATGGAAAGAGGGAGAAATCGACCATAGTTGTTGGCCAGACTACTCCCACTAGTGAGATAAGTAGGAGATCCTGGGATTGGGTGCAAGAATTCACCACTATCGATGGCTGAATTATCAGCACCAGTTATGGTCCCATGAAGAAGGGAACAAATTCATGTCAATCAGCAAGAAGACCAAGTTCTCATCCCAGACACCCCAAGTAAAACCACACTGATTCAGCAGCGTCAATACTTAGCACAAAATGGACCCAAATATCTGAAAAAATGATATAAAACAAATATAACAAGAATGATGTAACACATTAAAATTGTGTAGATGCCATTCTAATAATCATTCCTGGTATCCCAGACCAGTAGAAATATGGTTATATAGATTAGATCACAAAATTGAACCATCAAACTGTAGTGGTGATGAGATGACAAAGATGATATCAATCTAAAATAAAAAAATAAAAAAAGTGTAAATTTACTGTATAATACAAGTAATATAAATACAGTCAAGGTAATGATGACATCATAGGTAATAACCCACAGATAGTCACGATGAGAACATTCAACTGCAGTAAACCATGTTGAACCCCACATCTCAATCATAGAGGCCCCACTTGAACTCAGTATTCAGACCCTTAGGTCTGAGGGTCTGTAATCAGTGAATCCATTGGAGTTCTCTCTGTTTCAGAATTAATTCCCTATCACCACCTCTTCTCAAAGGTGGAACATGAGCAAGGATTCTGATTTAGATAGATAGATATAGTTAGATAGATAGATAGATAGATAGATACACTGAACATTTTGCATGAGCTGAACTCAAAGATCTACATACACAAAAGACCCATTACTCTCAAATATTGTTCACAAATCTGTCTAAATCTGTGTTAGTGAGCACTTCTCCTTTGCCGAGATAATCCATCCCACCTCACAGGTATGGCATATCAAGATGCTGATTAGACAGCATGAATATTGCACAGGTGAGCCTTAGACTGCCCACAATAAAAGGCCACTCTGAAATGTGCAATTTGATCACACAGCACAATGCCACAGATGTCGGAACGTTTGAGGGAGCGTGCAATTGGCATGCTGACGGCAGGAATGTCTACCAGAGCTGTTGCCTGTGCAATGAATGTTCCTTTCTCTACCATAAGCCGTCTCCAAAGGCATTTCAGAGAATTTTGCAGCACATCCAACCGGCCTCACAATCGCAGACCACGTGTAACCACACCAGCCCAGGCCCTCCACATCCATCATGTTCACCTCCATGATCGTCTGAGACCAGCCATCCGGACAGCTGCAGCAACAATCGGTTTGCATAACCAAAGAATTTCTGCACAAACTGTCAGAACCCATCTCAGGGAAGATCATCTGCATGCTCGTCGTCCTCATCGGGGTCTGGACCTGACTGCAGTTCGTCGTCGTAACTGACTTGAGTGGGCAAATGCTCACATTCAATGGCGTCTAGCACGTTGGAAAGGCGTTCTGTTCACGGATGAGTCCTGGTTTTCACTGTTCCGGGCAGATGGCAGACAGTGTGTGTGGCGTCATGTGGGTGAGCGGTTTGCTGACGTCAACGTTGTGGTTTGAGTGGCCCATGGTGGCGGTGGGGTTATGGTATGGGCAGGCGTATGTTATGGACAACGAACACAGGTGCATTTTATTGATGGCATTTTGAATGCACAGAGATACCGTGACGAGATCCTGAGGCCCATTATTGTGCCATTCATCCATGACCATCACCTCATGTTGCAGCATGATAATGCACGGCCCCATATTGTAAGGATCTGTACACAATTCCTGGAAGCTGAAAACATCCCAGTTCTTGCATGGCCAGCATACTCACCGGACATGTCACCCATTGACCATGTTTGGGATGTTATGGATCGGCGTATACGACAGCACGTTCAAGTTCCTGCCAATATTCTGCAACTTCGCACAACTATTGAAGAGGAGTGGACCAACATTCCACAGGCCACAATCAACAACCTGATCAACTTTACGCGACGGAGGTGTATTGCACTGCGTGAGGCAAATGGTGGCCACACCAGATATTGGCTGGTTTTCTGACCCCCCCCCCCCCCCCCCCCCCCCCCCCCCCCGGTAAGGCAAAACTGTGCACATTTCAGAGTGGGCTTCTATTGTGTGCGGTCTAAGGCACACCTGTGCAATATTCATGCTGTCTAATCAGCACCTTGATATACCACACCTGTGAGGTGGGATGGATTATCTCGGCAAAGGAGAAGTGCTCACTAACACAGATTTAGACAGATTTGTGAACAATATTTGAGAGTAATGGGTCTTTTGTGTATGTAGGAAATGTTTCAGATCTTTCAGTTCAGCTCATGCAAAATGGGAGCAAAACCGAAAGTGCGTTTATATTTTTGTTCAGTGTAGATAGATAGATATGAGACAGATAGATAGATAGATAGATACAGAGATAAAAAACGAACTCTCTGGACTCTTAAACCCAGCAGAGATTTAACTAAATATCTTCCAGCACAATTTTATACCAATCTGCTCAGCTCTTCCCGCTCTAAGATTCTGCCTGCAGATTGGATTGCACATTCAGCATGACAGGTCCCCTTTTCTATCATTAATCCAAGTTTAGTTTTACTAATTCAATTAAATTGTCTAAATATATATATTTTTATTTTATCTGCAAGAAAGTAGCTAAGGGTCTCCATATTAAATGCACATGCATCAAAACTGCACTGCCTAAATTAGGCCTAATGAGGCTAAAGCAGGCTGTATTTTTTGATAGCTATTGGCCAAAAGCATGACTGTCCCATACACATTCACGCTCGCTTAGCCGACTCCGATCCCGTAAACCACCTACGAGAACGGCAAAAATGAACCTCACCAATGCATGCATCCAAGTACATAACATGCATCAAACTCCACCGGGTTTCGACCTGCTACGCAAAACCTGGTCCATGCTAAACAGGATCAGAACTGAGCATGGGAGGTGCGCATACCTCCTACACAAATGGGGCAAACAACCATCCCCGCTCTGTGATTGTGGAAATAACCAGACTATAAAACACATCATAGAAGAATGTCCGACAAGGTGCTATGATGGCAGCCCAGAAGATTTCCTGATGGCAACCACTGAAGCGATTGAATATATAGACAAATTGGATGTTTGTCTATAAACGGACAAAGCCTGCTCTGTTCCACCCTGCCGCACCTACATATTCACTCTGCTTCATTATTGTTACCTTATAAGTGTTGAGTTTATGCATGTGTATATGTCTATGAACGCGCTTTTGCATTTTTATGTGTTGCTATTTTAGTGTCTATGCCATACGATAAATAAATCGGTTTAGCTGGGTGTGCATATATTCTGAATATGTAGGGTGGACCCCCACAGATTTCTTCAATACCACCAACCTTCTACTGTGTATTGACCACCCCAGCTGTCACTCAACAATAACTGTCAAGGGAGATAAGGATTGGGCTGTTGGATTTCAACATGCCCAGTCCTTCTGTGGTCAAGAGAGAGAGCTGTCCGCCGAACACTGCAGCATATCTCCCCAAGAACAAAAGGACCAGTGTGTTGGAATCCAACAGTCTGATCCTCCTCTCCTCCGACATCTTCCATCCACAGAGTCATGAGATCCCCATACACATTAGATTGTCTAGGCTAAGGTGTGTGGACAGATTTTAAGTTTCATGGCCGATGCAAGAAGACAAATCTACTGCCCCCCTTATCTCCAGATCTCAGGAGTCTGGGGGGTCCTTGTATGACATAGTTCCGTTGGGCACCCTGTCTAATCCACCTGGAGCTTGTTAATCCAGATTCACAGGGGCTTTCCAAAAGCCTGTTGCCCAAGTCTCCAGAACTAAGGCTACTTTCACACTAGCGGCATGCCTTCTCGGATCCGTGCCGCCGGAAGTCTTCTCCGGCCCCATTGACTATAATGGGGGCAGGCCGGAGGTCCGGCCGCCTCTCGGCATGTTTGCTGTGCTGCGGCTGGACCTCCGGCCCGTCCCCATTATAGTCAGTGGGGCCGGAGTCATTACAACCATACGCCTTTAAGAATAACGAATAGCAGTGCTAAAGAGCAAGAAGTGCAAAACAGTGGAAGAAAAATACTGCTTTTGTGACCATCTAAAAGCTGTATTATATACCATGTAATATATCTTGTAATAAACTTTAAAAAAAACAACAACTTGTAATGTAAGTAGAGATCTTCAATGGTGGCTTACCATATTACAGAGTAATTACATGGCTTATGATATTTTTTAGGTTTACATAAGTGTATTTGGAGTCTGTATGTGTTTCAGCATCTACACCATGGGTGTAACTGTAAAGATTAGATGATGCTGTCGTCATCATTTTCCATCCATCTTCTTTTATGGAATATCACGAGAGCCTTCAGCTGTTTCAGTAAAGCACCTCTCTGTTTCTGTGGAGAGTGCCCGTGTGCATGGCCATGAATGCCCACAGATTGATCAGAATGGCAGGGTAGCCATCTAATAAATGACATTAATAGAAAACAACCCAAAAATGTTTTTTTTTTACTACGCCAAATTGCACCTCATCCAGCATAGACAACAAAGCTTTCTGTTCATCTCCATAAGACTTGAAAAAGGAGTTCTCTACTCTGAAACGCGTTGTAAAGTCGGACCCCACGAATGAGACATTTGTCGCTTTCCTTAAAGGGGTTCTGCAGTTTGTTTAAACTGATGGATGATCTACCCTCTGGATAGATCATCAGCATCTGACTGGCGGGGGTCCGACACCCGTCCACGCCAGTTGATACTAGTCGTGACGTCACTGGGCCAGCGGTAAACAGTGAGAAGGCCGCGGCGCTGCTGGAGCGCCGCTGCCTTCTCAAACAGCTGATCGGCGGGGGTCCTGGGTGTCGGACCCCCGCCAGTCAGAGGATTGATCATCAGTTTAAACAAACTGCAGAACCCCTTTAAGTCTTGGAATAACCCCTTTAATATTCATTTAATGATAAATAGCTATCAATATATATCACTATATAAACGTGTTGTCACTAAGACCATTGTGCTATAATAACTCTAACCAAAAACGGGGAAAAATTGAATGAATATGAAGGAGACAAGTGTGATCAGTTCAAGCTGTATTTAGTAGAGGTCGCATCTAGAAGTGATCTCAGCTCTTCTCTTCTCCTTGTGCCTTCTAGCAATGCGGACCCTGAGCGAGGACACCATCCGACTATTTCTTCAGCAGATTGCCGGAGCGATGAAGATGTTGCACAGTAAAGGCATTATACACCGTGATCTGAAACCCCAGAACATCCTTCTGTCCTGCACAGGTGGTCGCAGGTCCAACCCCAACAATATCCGCATTAAGATAGGTAAGATGTTCACGTATGAGAAAACCTATACATGGAAAAATGGACATTGTGTGGAGCAGTTTGTGAGTAAGACACCTAAGACCTTCTCCCCCATATCACATAGACCAGAGATTTATGTTCTGATCATCATCATTTATATTAAGTCTATGATGGTATGTTCAGTTTCCGTTATCTTAGTTTTCCTAGAACTCTTGACATTCTAGGGTCTCCTTTTTATAACCGTATAGCATGTAGGTGCCTCACTCCACTTATCCTGGCTTTGTTTCAACTCCCTTTCCTGGCGCCTTGTATACAAGTATTTTATCTACTTATTTATAGCTGCAGTACTGTCGTCTTATTCTTCTTGTTCATTAGTCATTGTTTTAAGCCGGTTCCCCACCCATATCTCCTACCGTCTCTTTTATGTGAGGCGAGTGTTTTTCTCTAGACATCCACACTTGGCTTTTAAGCTGTACTTCTTCTAGTTTTCTAATCAAAATGCATCAGAATTTGGGTGTACATGGTGTACATCTTTCTTCACAGTGTTTCAGACACTTTTTGCGACAAAGGGGCATAGGTCACCAGAAAGCAAGTGTGGGTTCATGGGGTTTTCCAGGAGTAAAATATTGGTGACTTATCCTTAGGATAAATCATCAATATCTGATCAGTGGGGGTCCGACTCCCACTCCCCTTGTCGATCAGCTGCTTGAAGAGGCTACAGCACTCTGGTGAATGCTGTAGCCTCTTCCTAGGCCAGTGACATCATGTTCATCGGTCACATGACCTAGGCACATCACAGGCCTATTAAAATGAATGGCGCTGTGCTGCAATACCAAACACAGCCGCTATGCAATGAATGGCGCTTTGGTCGGTATGCTGTAAGAAGGCTGCAGCCTTTTCAAAAAGCTGATTGGTGGCGGCACTGGGTATCAGAACCCCTCTGATCAGATATTGATGACCTAGGTCATCAGTATTCTATAAAATCCCATTAAGGCTACATTCACACGTCCGTGGTGTGTTGTGGACCCGCAAATTGCGGGTCCGCAACACACCAGCCCGTCACCCCCATAGAAATGCCTATTCTTGTCTGCAAGCTGCGGACAAGAATAGGACATGCTCTATCTTTTTGCGGAGCTGCGGACCCAAAATCGGGGCCGCGCTCCGCAATTGCGGCTGCAGACAGCACACTGTGTGCTGTCCGCATCCATTCCGTCCCGATAGAGAATGAATGGGTCCGCACCCATTCCGCAAAATTACGGAAAGGATGCGGACCCATTTTGCGAACGTGTGAATGGAGCCTTAGACAATTGAGGACATGTATCATGACTGGCGTTCCCATAAGGCAGTCTTGAGTCCCCTGCGCTGGAGTAAGATGCACCTAATTTATTAAGAGGCATATGCCTCTTAATAGATTACTCGCATCTCTGGCATTACGTTCTCCAGAAACTCAAGTCTGCACCATCCAGGAACGGGTGTGGACTTGCGCTATAACTTACACCAATTTCTGGCATAAGTTGTAGTAAATTCAGCAGTCACTTTTATTGCCAGTTCAAAATAGTGGCAAGCAGCTGAAAAGGTTGTGCAAATTGGGGGGACATTTATTAAAGGGATTCTGTCACCAGGTTTCACCCCTGTCAGCTAAACATATGCTGATGTTCAGGGCCTCATCAGGATTCCTAATGTGGGCTTCTAAATGTGATCCGTAGCCTTATTTTGCTAAAAAACTGGTTTTACTAACCTGTCACTCAAAGAAATAAGGTGCCCAAGGGGATGTCAAGGGATGCAAGGTGCCGGCCGCACCCACCGCCGTTCCTGCCCAGCGCCGCCTTTCCAGACTTCTGCGCCGCCTCCTAATTCTCTGTGCCGCCTCTCGCTCTCCCTCCCTTTCCCCTCCTCCTGCTGTAAGATCTCGCACGTGCGCACAGGGCTCTGAGAGGCTGGCGCCAGAGTGCAGGTCATACCTGGGTTGAGCGAAGTGCCGGCGCATGCGCACTTCGCTTCATGAAGCCAAATCGAGAAGTCCGCACGGGCGCATCAGGCAGAGCCCTGTGCGCACGCGCGAGATCTTACAGCAGGAGGGGGAGGGAGGGAGGGAGAGAGGCGGCACAGAGGATTAGGAGGCGGCGCAGAAGTCTGGAAAGGCGGCACTGGGCACGAACGGCGGTGGGTGCGGCGGGCACCTTGCATCCCTTGACATCCCCTTGGGCACCTTATTTCTTTGAGTGACAGGTTAGTAAAACCTGTTTTTTAGCAAAATAAGGCTACGGATCACATTTAGAAGCCCACATTAGGAATCCTGATGAGGCCCTGAACATCAGCATATGTTTAGCTGACAGGGGTGAAACCTGGGGACAGAATCCCTTTAAAGCTTTTATGCCATTGTGGCATAAAAAAAATGTCTCAAATTATGGAGCACGCCATAATTTGTGTCTTTTTTACGCCACAATGGCATAAAAGCTTTAATAAATTTCCCCCAATTTGCACAAAATATAGCATTTTGGTGCATAATTTTGGTATAAACTTAGACTAGACAATCTATAGGTGCACCAGATATATCATCCAGCTTCAGCCACCGTCAAAAATCGAACACATTATAGTGTACAGGTGCCTCAGAGCGCCTTGTTTCTTATACTTCTCCATGGCAGTAAAATACACCTGGTAACTGGTATGTATTTTTGTACAGTTTACTGCGCTGATGAAGTACATTTATGTTATATACTGTCTATTGGATGTAGAGTATAAACGAAGTGGGGGAGATTTATTAAGATCTGCCTGTGAGGTGCGGTCTTGATATCCCCTTGATATCTGCCTCAAATATAAAAATGTACATTGGTTCTGACTTACCTTCTACTTAGTAAGTAACCATGCCAATTTTTCTCATTTACAGCTGATTTTGGGTTTGCAAGGTATCTGCAGAACAACATGATGGCAGCAACTTTGTGCGGATCTCCCATGTATATGGTAATCAGCATCTTCCTGACTCTACTGTCATTATTTGTCCCTAACTCTGATTCACTTTTCTGCTTTGTCTGGACTGTTATCACACATATTCCTTACAGGGCGTCTATCAGCAGATTTGTACCTATGACACTGGCTGACCTGTTACATGTGCTCCTGGCAGCTGAAGACATCTGTGTTGGTCCCATGTTTATATGTGCCCACATTGCTGAGAAACATATGAAGTTTTAATATCTGCAAATGAGCCTCTAGGAGCAATGGGGGCGTTGCTGTTACACTTAAAGGCTCTGCTCTCTCTGTAACTGCCTCGCCTTCTGCACTTTAAATGACAGGACCTGGCATTTTGATGTTTTCACTGCCTGGACATGTTAATTGAAGTGGAGAGGGAGCGGCTGTTGCAAAGAGAGCTGAGCCTCTAGGTGTAAAGACAACGCCCCCATTGCTCCCAGAGGCTCATTTGCATATGTTAAATCATCATTTTCTCAGCAATGCGGGCACATATGAACATGGAACCAACACAGATGTCTTCAGCTGCCAAGAGCACATGTAATAGATCAGCCAGTTTCATAGGTACAAAACTGCTGACAGATGCCCTTTAAGGGGTTATGTCCATAATCTTATAGGGCCTCCCAATGCACAAGCTAAATGCGCCCATTTAGGGGAGGCCACTAGGGTGTCCTTTTGGTCTCTGTCTTGCCAGTACAACAAGTTATATTTCTGCAGTGGGGAATGGTAATCCCCCAAATAAGAATAATGTAGTTCTTAACATATTTATTAACATAGCTGAATGCACAGGCACAGTTTCCATTAACTAGAAAATCACATTCTGCAGTGCTTTCCCATTGATTTACAGAGGATAATTTGCTGTTTATCCCTATTTAATGATGGTTTATTAAAGCCATTTTCTTTGTATTGTAAACCTCTTCCCGTCCTCACTTTTGTATGCCGGGGTAGTTGAATATTCAGACGCGTTACATGTCGGGGCATTGTTATCAAGACTTGATAACTTTAAATGGAATTTTTTTCTCTGTTAAAAATGTTATTAAATTGTCCTTTTTTGTTCAGCTTTTTCAATTGCTATTCAGCAAATCTGGAAAAACTGAAGAACAACCACTGTGTCTGCCTCTCTAAGGCTACTTTCACACGCGCGTTTGGTGCGGATCCGTCTTGTATCTGCACAGACAGATCCGCACCGATAATGCAAGCGCTTGTATCCGTTAATAACGGATCCGTTTGCATTATTTATTTTTAAAAAAGTCTAAGTCAAAACGGAAGTCAATGGGGGACGGATCCGTTTTCAATTGCACCATATTGTGTCAGTGAAAAAGGATCCGTCCCCATTGACTTACATTGTAAGTCAGGACGGATCCGTTTGACTCTGCATAGTCAGACGGTCACCAAAACGCTGCAAGCTGTGTTTGAGTGACCGTCTAAAAAACGCAACGGAGACCAAACGCAGCCAAATTTATGCATTCTGAACGGATCCTTATCAATTCAGAATGCATTGGGGCTGAACTGATCCGTTTTGGGCCGCTTGTGAGAGCCCTGAAACAGATCTCACAAGCAGACCCAGAAACGCCAGTGTGAAAGTAGCCTAAAGCTGGCCATGCCCTTTAGTAGTCGGCTGATTTCGCATTCTGCAGACAACTATTGCTCCCGATTCCCCACCACCATACCTATGTACACTTGGCTTAGTGCATATGTAGTGAACGGGTAGAAGGAAGCAAGCCTCAGCCAGAAACCTCTGTTGGCAGAGAACAAAAGGATCAGTGTAGAATGTGCTCTGCTTTGCGGGTGCCTTTCCACATACACTCAAGGACAACAAACAATTAGAACTTTTGCATATCCAATGAATAACTCACCACACTTTCAATCCTTCTACGAAGTCCAAGATCCAGCTGACTTCACCATGGAATCTGTGCAAAAGGTCTGGTCTGTTCTTTCAGCAATTTGAATTAGAGCAATTCCGTCTTATAGGTTCTATGTGGATTTAGGAATTTCCACACTCTTTCTGGGGTGCCAAATGTAGAATGTGCTCTGCTTTGCGGGTGCCTTAAATTACTGAAGAACAACTGTATCTTAACTCAGTGTTGGATTTATTTACAAATAGGGATATACCTACATTCTAAATACAATTAACGGAATGGGAAAGGGGATTGGAGGGGGTCAGGATCCTTTAGCTAGCTACACCATTCTCTCTCTCAGTCACACATGCCATGGGCTTTTCTCTGTACTCAGAACACTCCTCTCCAGCAGGTCTCAGCGAATCACATTCCTAAATGTAGAGTCCAGGAAGACTTGTCTTGTCCCAGAGGTCACCATTGTTCCTATTTGTAAGCTAGGTTATTGCAGGTAATTACACAGGAAGAAAGTTATATCATATACCCCTGCCATATCCCAGCATGTATGTCCTTGCTGACACAGGTGTGGGCAGTAAATACCAGCAGGGGGGTCGGGCTTTCCCCAGGATGCGACAGTCCTGGCAGATCTTCCTTTCATCAGTGTCCTGCCCCAAGAACCCTTTGATGGTCCTCATTTGCATATCAAGCAGACCAGGGCCGATTCAGTTCCAGATATCAAGGAACACCTTTGCATCAATGCTGTATCATAGATGTCAATTTTATCGGTTCCAACAATCAGGCATGTTGAAATTCAACTGCCTGATGCTTATCTTCCCAACGTCTGCCATCGGGACCCCCCCAATAGACATTACATGGCCAGGCACTTGGCTGTGTTCAACCAACATGAATCTAATTTATATAACCAGCTATAATGTAAGAATTATTGGGGTGGGGGTTCTCTTTAATAAAGTAGAGTGCACTCTGTGTAAGAGAGGACTGAAATGAGGCAGCTTGCAGTACTGTCCCCTGACTGCTTTATGGGATGATTGTACCCATATCTGCCAGTAAGGTGATGCTTCTGCTAAGTAGACAGCTGGCAGACTCCCCGAATTGATGGGTATTCTTATTTCCTAGCAGCGCTCATTGTCAGTTTCGTCCTGTGCTGGACTGCAGGGCCCTTTGTTATTTGGGCTCTTGCCTAACCATTGACACATGAAGAATAAGATCCTAAGCAGATATCTTATAAAGAGGTCAGATTCAGGGGAAGCATTCCTAATTCCAGCATATGTTTTTCTCAGTTTTATTCTCACCATCCAAAAACACACGTTTAAAGGTCTGGTAATAGCTCCAGTGCTGGGACTACACGGCTCCATCTGTTGTGCAGTGGATGTGAATGGGAGCAGTAATCGGCTCCATCCATTGCACCATGGACAGAGCTGTGTAGTTCCAGAACAGCTGATGGTCGGGGGTGCCAGTTATTGGACCCCTGCCAATCAGATAGTTGTGGCTTATCCTGACACATAGTGGAGGTATCTATCCTGTAGTGATGGTGTGACCTTGCAGGATGACTAAAGATTTTAGCCAAACCAAGAGTCTTCTCCAAAAGCAGAAGGAGATCCATCTGCTGCTGACACCTGTTTTGAGGTTCTTGCCCCTCATCAGTACAGAGAAAGCTGCTTGGTTGGCTAGGTGAGAGACCCTTGACATTGGTCTTGGCAAGAGGTACCCTTTCTTCTTGCAGAGAGCGCCATAGCTGGGGTAGTCTTACAAATACTACAGTTGACTTTTGCCATGGAGTCTATTTTGGGCCAGAGGTATAACGTATATATTTTGTGTGGATGCTGTAAAATATTGGTTAACATTAGCATACCCTATAGAAAAACAGAGCAGCAACACTACAGATAAATGATCATTGTCTCGTTGGTTTGCCAGGCACCTGAGGTAATTATGTCCCAGCACTATGATGCCAAGGCTGATCTGTGGAGCATTGGCACTATCATCTACCAGTGCCTGACTGGCAAGGCTCCATTCCAGGTAAGTCTCTCTTGAATACTACCACTGGTTGTGAAATTAATTTGTTCCTGACATTTTATGTTTTTATGTTGATTGCCTTCCTCGTACAGTACATTTTTTTTTTTGTATAAAGAAAGATAATCTGGATTACAGTACACCTACACCACTGTTGTCCACATTACTACCTTTTGCTGACCCCGATCAGATGAGCTCAGGCCTTCATCAGGCCCTTAGACAGGGTGACAAAAGCCTCATATGTCAGCTCCTTTTAGTAGTTTACATACCTGAGAGAAACAGACACCTGTCTGTGTAATGAGAGCCACCAATGTCTCGTGCCCTCTTCAGAACTGGCATACATACTGGAGTCTAGAATATGAACACTTCTCAAGGAAACACAAGCTGTCTTCAGAATGGCACACATTGATAGATATGAACATGGAGGCTCTGGGATACATTGAAGTGATAGGTGTACAAGAAGTTCCTCCTCTGTCCATCACCCAGTCCAAAACACGTATATTTGCCACAACATGTAGACTTCATAGTGGCCTGATTACCCTGTACAGAATGGTGGGATATGTTGATTCTTTAGTAATAATGGGTCATGAGAATCCCGTGTAGGGTGTTTATGTGGTTTCTGGTTGGCTTTATTCATATTGTGAAAAGTTGTCATCTTAAATGGACATGAAATATGAACACTAACGAAATCTTCTTTGTACTTTACCCTGATCATCCTACATGTTTGGCTAGTTTCACATCTGTGGCACAGCTCTCCAGCTGGAGTTCTCCCTATCCGGCATTGCAAGATACTGCCCCCTGCCCGCTGGAACCCATTGACTATAATGGGATCTGGCAGAGAACAAGCTGCTGGAGAGCTGAGCCGCAGATGTGAACGTAGCCTTAGGGTAAATGCACACAGTCAGCATTCATGTGCGGAAAATCCGCAGGTGTTCGCAGGCAAATCTGTGCGGTCAATCCGCATCAATTGGTGCGGATTTGAGTGCAGATTCAGTGCAGATTTTCCTAAGTGAATGAAGAAAATCCCGTCAGGAAAAATAAAATAAATTGACATGCTGCGGATTTTAAAATCCGCAATGCAGGTCAAAATCCGCGCGGAAAAAATCTGCATCGTGTGCATTGAGAATTTAAAATTCTCATAGAATACAATGTGCATGACCTACGGTGCGGATTTTCTGCACGCAAATCCGCACGCAATCCTGATCGTGTGCATTTAGCCTTACTGTAAACTGACGTGTCATCCCCATAGCTGGCCAAGTAATGTTCAGGTACCTAATATAAGCCTAATAACCCCATTAGTATGGATATACTTTACAACAAGACAATGAGGTCAAGAGTCTTGTAGTATTAGGCCCCTTTCACACGAGCGAGTATTCTGCGCGGATGCGATGCGGGAGGTGAATACTGACCCATTCATTTCTATGGGGCTGTTCACATGAGCCGTGATTTTCACGCATCACTTGTGCGTTGCGTGAAAATCGCAGCATGCTCCTCTTTGTGCGTTTTTCACGCAACGCAGGCCCCATAGAAGTGAATGGGGTTGCGTGAAAATCGCAAGCATCCGCAAGCAAGTGCGGATGCGGTGCGATTTTCACGCACGGTTGCTAGGAGACGATCGGGATGGGGACCCGATCATTATTATTTTCCCTTATAACATGGTTATAAGGGAAAATAATAGCATTCTGAATACAGAATGCATAGTAAAACAGCGCTGGAGGGGTTAAAAAAAAAAAATATATTTTTTTTTAACTCACCTTAATCCACTTGTTCGCGTAGCCCGGCATCTCCTTCTGGCTTCATCTGATCTCTGTGCAGCAACAGGACCTTTGGTGACGTCATTCTGGTCATCACATGATCCATCACCATGGTAAAAGATCATGTGACGTACCATGTGATGACCGGAGTGACGTCATCAAAGGTCCTGTTGCTGCACAGAGATCAGATGAAGACAGAAGGAGATGCCGGCATCGCGAACAAGTGGATTAAGGTGAGTTAAATTTATTTATTTTTTTAACCCCTCCAGCGATGTTTTACTATGCATTCTGTATTCAGAATGCTATTATTTTCCCTTATAACCATGTTATAAGGGAAAATAATACAATCTACAGAACACTGATCCCAAGCCCGAACTTCTGTGAAGAAGTTCGGGTTTGGGTACCAAACACGCGCGATTATTCTCACGCGAGTGCAAAACGCATTACAATGTTTTGCACTCGTGCAGAAAAATCGCGGGTGTTCCCGCAACGCACCTGCACATTTTCTCGCAACTCCCGTGTGAAAGAGGCCTAAAGGTAGCCGTACACCTTAGTCTAAAGTTGATCAAAATTAATGATTTCAACCCAAAAAATCATTCATCTGGTGAAATTTAACAAACAAAAATGTTAGCCAACCAATGAAATACCATCCTCTTCTGAAAAGAAGTTCTCCATGTTTGAAATTTCTGTCTGGTTCCTAAAAAGGTTGTTCGTTCTTCACCCCATGCCATTGGACATCTGTGGCCAGTATGGACTAAAAAATGTATGGCCGTGTCTGCGAGATGATCGTTCTGCAGGCAGCGTTTTGGTGTCGGCCTCCAAAGCGGAATGGAGACGGAACGGAGGCAAACTGATCCGTTTTGGACCGCTTGTGAGAGCCCTGAACAGATCTCAGAAACGGAAAGCCAAAACGCCAGTGTGAATGTAGCCTAAGAGGATAGTTGGGCAGTACAAGCATTTGAGTGATGTGTGTAAGCGTATGGCTTCCTGGGGAAGAGCTGTACTGTGCGGACAGGAAACACGTTGCTTCCCACCTCTCTGTATACAGTATGTAAGATATGTTTGTCAGTGGTCATTTCTAGGGGTGCACCGAAATTCCGGCGGCCGAAAATATCGGCCGAAAATGGGCCTAATCCATTTCGGCCGATATTGGTACATATCGGCAGAAAATATGGGGTTTGGGATTTGTGGGATTTGTCACCCGTGCCGGGCGGGCGGTTTACTTTAAGTCACTGCATCTTTATTTTACCTTGCAATCGTGACGCTCCAGTAACAACTCTGCAGGCAGAGCGGAGGGCGGCGTAACGTCACTTACTCACGTGACGCGCCTGCTCCGCCTCCTTCATTCATAAAGTGGGCGGAGCAGGTGCGTCACGTGAGTAAGTGACGTTGCGCCGCCCTCCGCTCTGCCTGCAGAGTTGTTACTGGAGCGTCACGATTGTAAGGTAAAATAAAGATGCAGTGAGTGATTAGTCTGCTGTGAGCAGCAGGGCCGGGGCTGTTATGGGTAGGGGGATCGGTCTATGGCACTGCTATGGGGAGGGGGGATCTGTGCACTGTTATGGGGAAAGGGATCTGTGCACTGTTATGGGGAAAGGGATCTGTGCACTGTTATGGGGAAAGGGATCTGTGCACTGTTATGCCCATAACAGTGCACATATCCCCCCCTCCATAACAGCGCCACCCACAGATGAATTTCATTCATGAAAAAGAATTATTAATAAAATCATTAAAAAAAAGTATTTTAAAGGTATTTGGGCAAAAAGGCAGTTTCGGTTTCGGTTTTTGGTCAAGGGCATCCTGAATTTTCGGTTTCGGACCAGAATTTTCATTTCGGTGCACCCCTACCATTTCATCACATTCAAATGTTTAATATGTAGACAAAAATCAAACAATTGAATTGAAGTATTATTCTTTTTAAATATGTCATAAAGCTGGCTCCAGCCATAATCTGAGCCTCAGGCATAACGCAGAAGACTGCCACCTGATTATCCTTGCAGTAAATAGTCTCTAACAAACACAGTTTATAGGTTGAGCTTGAAAAAAAAAAAAATCGGGAATATTTAAAGGGGTAGGCCCATCTGGGACATTGATGGTTAATATCACTAGGTCTAGGATATGCTATAAAAGTATGTCAGAAAGGTACAGGTTCCACCTCGAGCAAGGTCAATTGATTGCATAGTTGTAGACCATTGACTCGCAAGGAATAGTAAGGAAAGTAATCACCATCCGTCAGTGTGTTTCTCCAGGAACAGGACCATGCCCTTGTATTGAACTGCTGAGGGAAAGTCCAAGCACCGTCTTCTAAAGCACAGCTCTAGTGACCTCTCAAGTTCTGTGAAATCATTGCATCATCAGAGTCCACCTCAATATATGGACTCCTGTTCACTCTGCTACTGACCAGTTCACGTAAATCACCTGTTCTTCACTTTTTTTGGCTGTAGAAGTGGATGATGCAAGCCTTCCAGTGTATTACCCATATCCTGTCCGGTAGATAATTCACACATTTTGGATGTAATGCCATGTTTTGCCTCCATTACACAATAAGTTCCTGGAAGGTTTGCATAATCTTTTTCTATCAAATAAAATGCAAGCTCTTCAGGACATTGAAAAACAGTTGATAACCTACCCTTAGTGCCATCACTAGCTGATTGGCACAGGCTCAACGCCCAGTACCCCCGCCGATCAGCTTTTTGGATGAAGTCAACAAAGAAAGTACGAAGCTCAGTCAACTGTGTAGTGGACAGAGCTCCTCACTGCAGCATTGCTTCAATTAACTTCAATGGGAGCAGCACTGTACCGTAGTAACGAGATCCCCCCAGTACTGCGTTGACGGAGCAACTTAGTTCCAGCACCGACTTCTGGCAATGGAGCTACACTCGAACAGGCAGGGTGCAAGGTGCGGACCTCACTGATCAGCTACTGATGGCCTGTCCTGAGGATAGGCCGTCACTTACTAAAGGATGGACAAACCCTTTAAATAAAAACAAAACATACTGCAGTTATCCTCCGTCCCATGAACTGTCCCTGATATACACGAATTGTGACACTTTAGATAGTTCTCGTTATGTAAAATATCATGAAACTTTGCATAAATCAATAATACAAGCAACCACAAAAAACTTTGTAATATGTTTTATCAGTGAAAAATGTCTAGTTCTCATGTTATTAGCTGTTTAACACCCCCCCCTTGCTAAATGCTTTTCATTTTGAAAAATGCTTTAACCCTGTTTAACTGGATCTAGAACCCTATACTGTAGGGTTTTCACATGGTGCCTGGAATACGCCGCTGCCTGTTCAACTGGTTTTTCAAACCAAAACAGAGATTGGGGGTCATTTCTCATGACCCTCTACACCAGTTTTTTGCCGTAAAAAAGTTGCACACCCCATGTTGTGACTTATTAAATGCCCATGCACCTAAATGTAGGTGCATTCAATGTTTTTTCACCGTCCTTGCCACTGCAGAGTGGCAGGGCGTAGCAGGGATGGGGCCATTGGCTCCCGCAAATTCACCAACACTTGCGCCTGTTTCCAATCAGGAGCTGGAGTAGATTTTAGTCTAGGTGCATGGACTGCCGGAGAATGCGCCTAGTTTATGACAAGTCCTGCACCTCGTCATAAATTAAGCGCATCCTCCAGCAGTGCAGGGGTATCAAAGGCCGGCATAAAAAGTTGGTCTTTGATAAATGACCCCCATTGGGTCCAGTAATGAAAGCTTCCTTCCCTATCGGATCCAGTTTTACTTGTTTGCTTGAAATGCCATAAAAAAACATACACACCACTTAGTAATATAGGGTTGTCTTTCCCTATACAGTAGGCCTCTATAGCCTAGGAATTTGAAACCTTGTGCTGGGCCCCACATGTTTCCTAGAAAGCAGCTCATAAGCAGAACTCAGCAGTCTCTCTTTCCATTGTTAACTCTTTCAGAATTGTCTGGAAACCTAATTCTTGTTTATGTCTATGGTTTCCTTAGCACTTGACTTTCTAATAAATCCTCAGACCAAACACTAGATCTTCTTGTTGGTGTGGCTCTCCACCACAAGCAAACTGCTAGAACAGAATAATATGAAATTGTACATTTTTATTATTGTTTGCCAAAGAATGAAATAAAGTATTCCATTGAACTGTCCTAAGGCCTCATGCACACGACCGTATGTATTTTACAGTCCGCAAAATACGGCTACTGTCCGTGTTGCATCTGCATTTTTTTGTGGACCCATTGAATTCATTGTTTCCGTGGTCCACATTTTGCGGCCAAGTACAGGACATGTTCTATCGATATGCGGAATGGAATGACGGATGCTGAAAGCACATGGAACATCCATGTGCTTTATGCATCCGCATGTCCATTCTGCAAAAAGACAGAATTTGTCTGCAAAATGCGGACCACAGAACCATTGAAGTCAAGGGGTCCACAAAAAAATGGAGACTACATATAGACCGCATCTGTATTTGGCAGATCCACAATTTGCAGACTGCAAAACAGATATGGATGTGTGCTGGGAATAACCAGGCTTATACATAGAGAGATACCCATAGTAAAATGAAAAGAGGTACCTTGTTTATGCCATGATAGGAACAGTGGGGCTGGTGCTTGTTTATTCACCTACCAATTTGTTGAATCAAGCTTGTGTTACATTGGCAGAATGTCTGCCAGATCATCGCTAATGAGCATTCATAGGACCACTCTTTAGAGATGATCTGGCACTGTAATACTGCTGCAGGTTACCCAATGAACCTGCAAACGCTGATTTACCAGGCAATTGTGATTTTTAAGCATGCTTAAAAAATTATCGTTTGCCCGCAGCAGCTTGTGCTGTGTAATCACGATCTGCTGGCAGCAAACAACTAGTTAGGACCATAGAATCCAAACTTGTGGACAACAAGGGGCGCACTTTTGCAACCAGTTAATGAACAAAATTCTATTTACTGTAATGACGACGCGTTTCGGGGTACCACTGATCCCTTTATCAAGTCTGGAGTAAAGTCAGCCGAGTAGCTGACACGGCCGCTGACCGGAGTATAGTCAGCGTCCTCCACGTGCCGGGAGATCAGCGGCTGTGTCAGCTACTCGGCTGACTTTTTATTCCAGACTTGTTAAAGGGGTCAGTGGTACCCCGAAACACGTCATCATACAATGATTGAATTTTGTTAATCAACTGGTTGCGAAAGTGCGCCCTTTGTTGTCCACACGCTTGGCTTCTATGGTCCGGCGTTCTCTTACTTCTACTGTCTACCTGATCGGCGGTGTGGCTCCCGCCCTAGGCAATTGGACAAGTTCAGGCTGCACCAACCGTTAACTATTTCTATTTGGCCTTCACTGTGGTTGCGCCCAATTTGGTGCAACCTAAATAGGTGAGCAAACCATTTTTCACTATCTGCGGATTTAATGTTCACTTGACATACTCACCCTATGAGCGCCTTTCTCTCCTTATTGCCACTATTTGCCCTATACTGTGGAGGAGATCGCGGCATGTAAGCAGTGGTGTCCTCCACTAGCGAGCAGGAGATTGCCAGGAAGGAACGCTTCCCTCCCAATACTCGCCTGCTGTATCTGCTAGTGTAATACTAGCTTAAAGGGTTTCTCCGGGAATTATGAAAATAAAAATACTTAACTATTACTTTATTATAAATATATTCCCAAATGTCTTTCATTAGTAATAATGGTTTGTTTTGTCTAGGGAGCAGTCATTAGGAGAAATAAAATGGCCGCCGTCCTATTAGTACACACAAACCTGTCCTAATCACACAGGAGGATGTTACTTCACAACACTGAGGTAAAGAGCTGCCTCATCCTCCTCTCTGCTCTGCTTGTCTGGGATTATTATTCTGAATACAACTGATAAGATCTTCAGCTGAATCTCTGTAGGAATGGAGATCATGAGGAGACCTGAAGTACAGAGAGGACTGACAGGACAAACTGTGGTAATGTGGGGCTGTGGTAATGAAGGCTGCATACAAGAGCTGCTGCTCATTAGCCACACCCCCACCTCCTCTCTGTACTTCATATCTCCTCATTAACTCCATTCCTACAGAGATTCAGCTGAAGATCATATTAAACTGTATTCAGGATCATAACCCCTGACAATTAGGAGATGAGGCAGCTCTTTAGCTTAGTGTTGTGAAGTAACTTGTCCTCCTGTGTGATTAGGACAGGTTTTGTGTGTACTTATAGGACTGCGGCCATTTTATTTCACCTGATGATTGCTCCATAGACAAAATGAGCCATTATAACTAATGAAAGGTATTTGGGAATATATTTATAATAAAGTAATATTTAAGTATTTTTATTTATTTTTTATTCCCGGAGAACCCCTTTGAAGGGGTTGTCTGAGTTATTTTTTTTGTCCTTTATATGTTTCGAACTAGGCAAAGGACTTTACAATTCACTTACTTTATCTCCAGTTGCTGCTTTTTTCAGATTTCACTGAGGGTCACATGACCTGTGGTGTCAGCCTCTCTCCCTGCTCTGTGATGTTTCATGCACAAGCCTGAGAGAGCAGATGTGTGTCTGTGCATGAGACCGTCACTGTGCTGGCCACGCCCCTCTGCACTGCCATCTGATGCTGTTTGCTCTCGCCCTGGATTCTTAACCCCTTCAGTAGCACAGGCTCAGGGCTGAAGGCTTTACTGAGTAGCTGCAGGCAGTAACATAGTATATAAGGCCGAAAAAAGACATTTGTTCATCCAGTTCGGCCTGTTATCCTGTAAGTTAATCCAGAGGAAGGCAAAAAAAAAAACTGTGAGGTAGAAGCCAATTTTCCTCACTTAAGGGGAAAAAAATTCCTTTCCGACTCAGGCAATCAGATAACTCCCTGGATCAACGGCCCCTCTCTACTAGCTATAGCCTGTAATATTCTTACACTCCAGAAATATATCCAGGCCCAGCTTGAACTCTTTTACTGAACTTACCATCACCAACTCCTCAGGCAGAGAGTTCCTTAGTCTCACTGCTCTTACCGTAAAGAATCCTCTACTATGTTTGAGTACAAACCTTCTTTCCTCCAGGAGCAGAGGATGTCCCCTGGTCACAGTCACAGTCCTGGGGATAAATAGATGATGGGAGAGATCTCTGTACTGACCCCTGATATATTTATACATAGTAATTAAATCTCCCCTCAGTCATCTTTTTTCTAAAGTGAATACCCTAATTTGATAATCTTTCAGGGTACTGTAGTAGCCTTATTCCTGTAATTACTTTAGTTGCCCTCCTCTGAACCCTCTCTAGCTCTGCTATGTCTGCCTGGTTCACAGGAGCCCAGAACTGTACACAGTACTCCATGTGTGGTCTGACCAGTGATTTGTAAAGTGGTAGGACTATGTTCTTATCACGGGCATCTATGCCCCTTCTGATGCAACCCATTATCTTATTGGCCTTGGCAGCAGCTGCCTGACACTGGTTTCTAGAGCTTAGTTTGCTGTTCACTAAAATTCCTAGGTCCTTTTCCATGTCAGTGTAACCCAGTGTTTTACCATTTAGTATGTACGGGTGACTTGCATTATTCCTTCCCATGTGCATAACCTTACATTTGTCAGTGTTAAACCTCATCTGCCACTTATCTGCCCAAGCCTCTAATATATCCAGATCCCTCTGCAGTAGTATACTGTCCTCTTCAGTGTTAATTACTTTACACAGTTTAGTGTCATCTGCAAAAATTGATATTTTACTGTGCAAGCCTTCTACAAGATCATTAATGAATATATTGAAGAGAATAGGGCCCAATACTGACCCCTGTGGTACCCCACTAGTGACAGTGACCCAATCTGAGTGTGTACCATTAATAACCACCCTCTGTTTTCTATCATTGAGCCAGTTACTTACCCACTTACAGACGTTTTCTCCCAGTCCGAGCATTCTCATTTTATATACTAACCTTTTATGTGGTACAGTGTTAAATGCTTTGGAGAAGTCCAGATATACGACATCCATTGATTCGCTGCTGTCAAGTCTAGAACTTACCTCCTCATAGAAACTGATTAAATTAGTTTGACATGACCGATCCCTCACGAAGCCATGAGGAGACAAATGCTGAGCACAGGAGGTGATAGACTGGAGGAGTTCTGCAGAGCATTGCACAAGAACAGGTAGGGGGAAGATCCTGTGTGTATCAGCAGTGTCATTATACAGCTGGGACTTGTAGTCCTACACATACAACAAGCTGCAGAGTCTCCCAGCAGGCAGACATGTCACTCAGGGCAGCTCTTGTATCCACTCCCTTAGCAGTGTCATTATACAGCTGGGACTTGTAGTCCTACACATACAACAAGCTGCTGATTCTCCCAGCAGGCAGACATGTCACTCAGGGCAGCTCTTGTAGCCACTCCCTTAGCAGTGTCATTATACAGCTGGGACTTGTAGTCCTACTCATACAACATGCTGTAGAGTCTCCCAGCAGGCAGACATGTCACTCAGGGCAGCTCTTGTATCCACTCCCTTAGCAGTGTCATTATACAGCTGGGACTTGTAGTCCTACTCATACAACATGCTGTAGAGTCTCCCAGCAGGCAGACATGTCACTCAGGGCAGCTCTTGTATCCACTCCCTTAGCAGAGCAGGGGGAGGGGCAGAGGTTGTTGTTATTGCAGGTAAACAAAGGGCCAGAAGAGAACCAGGGAAATGAGGAAATAGATATTTTTTTTGCCTAAAACTTGGTTAGCTTAGTTATATATTGCTGCCCATCAGATTTACAGTGCTATATATATATATTTTTATTTTTTTTCATAACTCGCACAACCCTTTAATGTTTGATACATTTCCAGGATGAACATCACAAAGCATAGAGTAGATCCTCCAGAATTATTATTTTATGAGGAGTGCAAGTATTTCCTAAGACAGACCTCAGGAAAGTTACCATTACCTTACCCCTGGCGTAAAATAAAAATCTGACTCTCGATGTATGATCTCAGGGTTGTCCGGCTGCAGATCGGTTGTGTTTGTAGTGTAGCTACCATGAAATCTGGAGCTGTCCTTGAGGTGACCAGAGTCCAATACTTGTCAGGCACATTCTGTTTTTAAATCCGGGGTCCCTCCAGGTCACTGCTGATATTAGTGTCTAGTATGTCTACTGTATTCTTTTTATGTCAGCCTGCCCCTTCTTAGTGTCGCTCTTCTCTCCTCTCTTTTCTGATAGAGAAGGGCAGAACTGCATTTCTTACGTAGATAAAATGGGCATAGTTGTGGGGTAACACATTTTAGGGGGCAGCACATTCCATTCATTTTAAAGGGGTTATCCCATGACTAATGTAAAACATGTAAATCAGACATCATATAGGACATGGCAATCTCTTTCCAACAAAGCTAGAACCAGCCCTGTACCTCACATGGATCCAGAGATCTCACCATTCATTGCTCTGATAGATTTATATCAAGCTGACAGCCCAAGGGGAGTGTCTTTTTGTGCTGGAGCTAAGGGGGCATGTCTTAGCTCTCCCTATCACAGCTCAGGGGGCGTGTCCTTGCTCTCCCTATCACAGCTCAGGAGGCCGTGGAAGGATGAAACTGAGCATGTGCGGCCTTCTCAATGAGCAGGTCAAAGAAATAAGAAAAAAAACTAACAGCAGGTGGCGCTATACAGATACATTTTATTGAATAGCTCATTTGCTATACAAAATTTTTTATTACATGCAATTACAAAAGTATTCAGAGGTTGTCCCGTGAAAATATTTTTCGTGAGACAACCTCTTTTATATAGTGTAGTTATTTTCACCCATTCTTTTTATAAATGTAAGAAGAAAATATTAGCAAATATTAGTGCGGATGACGGCAGGGAGGCTATACAATATATGAATGAGTAGATTATTGGGCTCCTCACATCAATACTCTGGGAATAAGATTTTATTATATTCCCTTCTTCCCTGGTATTTGGTTTATCAACTCCATCCTTAAGGGATGTCTGGGAATATATTATTTTTAACAGGTGCTGGCAGCCTGTCTTCCTTAGGCCTCTTGCACACGACCGTATGTATTTTGCAGTCCGCCAAAAATACGGATGACATCTGTGTACATTCCGCATTCTGTGGAACGGAACAGCTGGCCCCTAATTGAACAGTACTATCCTTTTCTGTAATGCGGACAATAATAGGACATGTTCTATTTTTTTGCGGAAATGGAATGCACATGGAGTACCTTCTGTTTTTTGTTTTTTTTGCGGACCCATTGAAATGAATGGTTGCGTATAAGGTCCGCAAAAAAAATGGAACGGACACGGAAAGAAAATACGTTCGTGTGCAAGAGGCCTTACTGAAAGGATCATACTTACCTGCTCCCGCCACTCTGGTCCTCTGTGCTGGTCACTTCATCCTCTTCCTCAGCCAACCGCTGGCTTCAGTGGGGACAAGTCTACAAGAGACACGTCACTGCTGAAGCCAATGGTTGGCTGAAGAGGATCAAGTGACCATGCCGGGGATCAAGAAGACAAACCCCGGACTGGAGGATGGAGTCCCAGGAGCCAGCGCTGAGGAGAGCAGGTAAGTATGATTCTTTTACTAGGAGAGGCGGACTGCCAAGACCTGCTAGAAATGATGTATTCCCAGACAACCCCTTTAATCAGAGCTCCATAGTGATATGGCATGTCCCTGATGAGAATCTTCATCTGCCATGTAGTTAATGTCCGGTACTTGAGATCTACAGAGAGGACCTGTAAGTAACAGCTTGTATTCCCCATGTAAATGAAATGAATGAATTACTAGTAGTTTTTCAATGGGTGTTACCAGTTGGGGGGTGTTCTTACACAGCGACAGATCCAATCAGTGCTGTTAGGGTAGGACTGTGTAGGGACTCGCCCCCCAACTGGTAACACTTATCTGGACCTTCACTGCAAGCTGCCAGTAATACACTCATATAATAAAGGAATGACACAACACAAGAATAGAGGCTACAGAATAGTTATTACATGGGGAATGCATGAAGCTACTAAACCAGACATGTCAGGAGCGGGGACATAAGAAGAAGCCGGTAGCACGGTGGCTCAGTGGTTAGCATTGATGACAGGAGTCTGACCAAGGACAGCATCTGCATTGGATTTGTATGTTCTCCCCAAAGCTTTAAGTAACCAGATTTGTCATTCAATTAAAGGTGGCCATACACATTAGATAAATGTCAGTCAAACATGCAGATTTTGGTGGAATCAAAAAGTAATCTAATGCACATAAGGGTCTCCTGACCAGGTGTGGTGGGAAGGAAGGATTGGGCATGTAGGGGTTCTGCTTGCATGGTCCTTTGTTCCTGCAGGATGTAAACCCGCCTTTACTGTCCTTTCCCCACTGAAAACAAGTTTGCTTGGCTGAGCATGCCCATTTCTGAGGGAGTCGGCCAGCAGCCGTTTCAGGTGTATGCCCACCCTTTTCCATTCTTCACTGCTGAATCAAAGAAAACTGACCTTATCCCACGTGCAAGATGTCATTTGTAGAAAGTGTGATCTTTATCTATGGCAGCACCTCGTAGTCTGCACGGTTCCATCTCTCCTATCTTGGATGACCAGAGTAGTGGTGGCTCTCAGTGGTTAGAGGTGTTTGGTGGGCCAGTAATATGTCTAGCTTATTGTGTGACTATTGTATGATAATCTTGTCCCGTGACCTTCTGGAGCTTACAGTCCACCTTCTTTTTTTCAGGCCAGCAGCCCTCAGGATCTCCGTCTCTACTATGAAAAAAACAAGACCCTCATACCCAAGTAATCATTCTTCCAGCATTACTGACCTTCTCCATCGACTTTCTCTACACCTGCTGATTCTGTGCTGAAGTTCCAGGCTGCCAGGGAGATGGGCACTAGATATCTGGCACTAACTTGAGCATTCCTTAATTAACACTGCATAGCTGTTTGTGCCAGGCTCAGACAGAAAGGCCTTTAATCCCTTCAGCAAATGGCAAAGGTTATTTGAAGAAACGTGTTTTTTTAATACTGGAGAAGCCTATGGGGCTCAAGGAAATGTTTTTGACTGGTCTGCATTTTACCAAATGTGGCAGATAATGTGTATATAGGCATGGGATGGCTCATTATCAGCACAGCCTTAATGTTGAAAGGGGTTAGGATAGGTCATCAGTATCAGATCTGTAGGAGACGGACTCCAGGCACTGCCACCAATCAGCTGCTTCTGCCTCCTGACACATCAACGGTGTACATATTCCACTGTAGTGCACCCATAGGGGGCGCATTGAGTGCTACAAGAGCATACATTTCTGTTTCCTGCCTGCGCCTGCTGCACTCCACTAAAAGCTCTGCATAGCACATTGCTGCAGTATTCCCTGTACCGATGTGCTATGCCAAGCTTCAGCAGAGGGCAGCGGGCACAGACAGGAGCAACAATGTGTGCTCCTGCCAGTACAGCACTCACTGTGGCCCTTATTCCTGCAGTACAGTGGAATCCATACACCCTTATACCTCTGACATGTCAGTAGTGTACTGGTGTACAATTCAAAAGCATTATAGACAACCTGAACTTCGAGTGCCTTTTTTTTTTTGTCAATAAAATGGTTTAAAAAAAAAGTATATTGCAAAAATGAACTATAGCGCTTTTAGAATAGTTTTTAATAAAGTTATTAAAAGGGTTTAGTTACCCTTTAAGTGAATGGGTAACTAAATAAAGTGCTGCAATACCACTCATTGCCACTACCTAGTGAATGGTGCTGTTCCAGTGCCTGTTCCCCAGCATAGCCACCCGTTCATTCAGCTGATCCATGGGGGTGCCAGGAGTCAGATCTCTACCAATGTGATATCAATTACCATTCATTAGCATAAGCCATCAGCATTACAGTCCCAGAAAAACACGTGCAAGCCCTAGAAATAGGTCTACTACTCATCATAAAGCCCCTTCTAAAGTTTGTCTAAAAGGACAACATTTCTTTGATCTTTAGTTAACGCACAAGATGTTATTTTGCTGCCTACCTCATGACTTCTGTCCCCTAAAAATACTTTAGAACCACACCCAGGGGTCCAGTTTAGGAGCGATGAAGAATAATACCCAGGGTGCTTGCACTTGTTAAATTTAACCCTGGCAAACATGCTCCCCTCTCGCTTTTCGCTCGAATCTTCTGCTCAGCATTTTCCCTGTACTCTCTCGCTGCTCGCCTGGACAGCTTTGCCCTTGTGTTTCTGTGTCGGTATGTGCTGTTAACTGGCGTGTATGTTTCTGTGATGGCATTTCAGCATCCCTCGAGAAACCTCAAGTCATCTGAAGCAGCTTCTTTTGGGGCTTTTACAGAGGAACCAGAAGGACCGGATGGACTTTGGTAAAGTGTTACTTGTAGATTCTTTTGGCCAAATTCCTGCAAATGAACAAGTAAAGCCGCTTCTAGATTTTAGTATGTATCAAAATCGGAGCCAAAATGTATAGTTTCTATGAATTCTGCTAAACCCTGGCTCTGCAGATATCTGCATCGGAGCGTCCAGAATACTGCAGATCAGGAGTTCCGCATGGAGTGTTGTCCACCCCATGGACGAGCCTCCATGTTATCACATAATAGAGGGACCACAGTGGGTTTTGCTTGTCAATAAAAAGCCCAGCTCTTTGTATTAATTATAAGCACTGTTATATTTGCATATATATGTATCAGGGCTGGGCGACTAACCAAATGAATTTGATTCATTTGCCCTTTTAGAGCCTCATGATATTAGTTTTTAAAAAAATATATATTTTTTTTTTATCCAAGGCGCTGTATCGGTGCAGGCCATGTGCTATGTTCCGTCCATGCCATCCGCGCCTTTAACCCTGACACAGGCAGCCGGGACGGAAGAGAGTCCACACACGGGCTGCGCTGATACAGTGCTCCGGATCACACAGGGATCCCAGCAGTGACTGCAGCCAGGCGCCCGCTGTAAACAGCCGCAGGCATGGACTGAAAGTCTACCCTGTTGGGCAAATGCCTGGTGGGCCATGCTGTCAGTGATGTAATTATCCCTCCTCCCCTTCATGGTGGCCCCTGTAATCTTCCGCAGCAGCCGCTGTGAATTGTGTAACTCCATAACATCCGCCACGCAGGCCGACACGTAACGTCACTCCGTCAGTGACGGTGCTCACTGCTCCCCCTCTGGTCACTGACCAGTGTCAGGATGGTCGATGTGGGTGGAGCTAAAAAAAAAACGCCCCTCAACTTTTACCTGCGCCAGCCTCGAAAGCCTGAACTTCGGATTGCGGTTGGCTTGGGATGCTTGGACATTCTGCCGGCTGCACTCCCGACACCCACTCTTCCAAGCAGCTGGGCCCACTCCGTCTTTAGCTACTTGCCACCATTTTGGATCTGGTAAATCTGCTCACCAAAAGGGGGATAAGGGGTAGTTTTAAGGAGGGCTGGGGGATGACAATAACTATGTAGGGCGACCAGTGGCATGAAATACTATTATCTGACCACCAATACTGTTTGAAGGTGGGGGCTGCCTAAATTCAGTGGAATAACAATGTGTCATATACGACCACTGACCATCAACTTGGGGGGGGAGGGCAGTGCATCGCTGCTAATAATGGCATCTGTAAGACTGTGTTCACTAATAATTAAAGGAAGGTTAATAAAGTTTTTTTTTTTTTAAAACAACAATTTTTTCTATAAAAAAAAAAAAAGTGGTGCCGGAACTACTTTCTTTTTTCTATTACCATCCCCCAAAAAATAATAAAAGTTAATAGATATGTTATATGTATCCCAAAATTGTGTCAATAAAAAAGTTTTCACCACAAAAAACAAGCTCTCATATGGCTCATTGACAAATGAAAAAGTTATTGCCAGAACAAAAATAATCGAGAAAAATCGATAATTGTCCTTAAATTAAAAATAATTGAGATTATTCTTTTTGGCAAAATCTCCCAGTTCTAATATATATAGCTCTCTTTTGCCTTCTCCTAAACTTTTCCTGTTTCCTCCATAGATGAATTCTTTCACCATTCGTTTCTGGATGTGGGCTCCTCCATGAAGAAATGTATGTATTATTTGGGTATATATTGTATGTCATGGTTGCAGTTACTAGCATTGACTTAAGGTTATCATTTTAAGCAGATAACACTTCATTCAATTTTCCAGTGTACTTTCTACATTAATTCTGGACTTTCAATATCTCTGCTTGCTGTCATTCAATGGGAATCTTCATTGTTTAACTGTAGGGCAGGGATGATCTACCTACGGATCCCCAGCTGTTGTAAAACTACAACTCCCACCATGGCTGGCTATAGGCTGATAGCTGTAGGCCTGTGATGGCTAACCTCCGGCACTCCAGCTGTGGTAAGACTACGACTTAGCTGTTCTCAGAACTTAATAGAAATGAATGGAGCATGCTGGAAGTCACAGTTTCACCACAGCTGTAGTGCCGGAGGTTAGCCATCACTGCTGTAGGCAGTCTGGGCATGCTGGGAGTTGTAGTTTTGCAACAGCTGGAGAGCCTCAGGTTGGCCATCCCTGCTCTAGGGCATAAAACTCTGCTCTGGTCATAGGTGATGGGCACACAGGTGCACACAGTTATTAAAGCTGTCCCATAGACATTATATGGCAGGACTGGTTTTCATCCCTTAGAGGTAAACAGTAAAAGTCACATATGATGCCAGCAAGCAGAGATCTCAAAAATCATTAAACAAATGATACAGAAAGCACATTGGAAAATTCCATAACTTTCCACCATGCAATGAATGCGCTTTATTTGCTGAGACCACAGCTCTGAAGTATAGTCAGCATAAAACCTTGCTTATTCCCTTTTAATTTGTTTGATTCCGCTGCATCATCATTTATTAACAGTGCTACGTCTGAAAAGTGAGAATAATGTCATTTTTTGTGCTGAAGCTTTGCCTATAAGAGTAATGTAACTTCTAACCATATTCCTGTCTCCCCAGCTGCGCCTGTGCCAATGCCGTCATATCCCAGTTCAGGCTCAGGAAGTTCTTGCAGCAGTTCTTCCACATCACATTTGGCGTCTCCACCTGTAAGTACATATCTTAAGATCTACTCCTGTAGGGTTGTAAAATTGATTAGAAGCCAGTCTTTGTGAGTTGATGCCATCTTAGCTTTGACCACAAATCTAGATGTCCATATTGACCGGGGGGGAAGAGTTCCTACAACATAAATGAGACCATTGTGGTCAGATAGTAAATGTATTCATGTGCCAGAAACTATGCATAAAGAAATAAATAATGGCATTCAAATGTTTAAAGGGGTGGTCTCACTTCAGCAAATGGCATTTATTATATAGAGAAAGTTACTACAAGGCACGTACTAATGTATTTTAATTGTCTATATTGCCCACTTTGCTGGCTGCGTTCATTTTTCTATCACGATATACACGGCTCGTTTCCGGGGGTTATGACCACCCTACAATCCAGCAGCGGTGGTCGTTCTAGAAGTTGGCCACCTAAATCTGTAAAAAAAAAAATTCCTGGACTCTTAAGCGTTTTCTTCCTTGACTTATCTGTTCACATCTGCATTGGAGCCACATTTGACACAAAAGCTAATGGCGGACACCCTGGGAAAACCCAGTGGACACCATTAGAAGTCATTAGAGTCTGCTGGGCGATGCGATAGATCTTATCAGATGTGAAGAGAGCCTCGGGGTCACACCTTGCTGTCAAACTTTTTACTGCAATGCAGAACCTATGAACATACCTCAAATGCAAATTGACGCCCTTATTTTTGATGGGCGGTTAGGTATCAGCTCATCTAATTCCAGGCAATTGTGTCCTTGCTTGACGGATGTAAAACACACACTATACTACTATAACTATACTATTACTATACTGCCTGTATACAGTAGTTGAGGCAGGGCCGTATACTGAACGATAAAGTTTTCACTACTTTAATATTTATATGGTGTTTTAATAATTTTACCCCCAGCAATCCTTAGGTGAAATGCAGCAACTACAGGAAAAAACCCTGGTGTCACCTATCCCTGATTCTCCAGGATTTCTTCAAGGTTCAAAGGAATCTGCAGGGAGCAGCAGCAAGAACTCCTCTTGTGACACTGATGATTTTGTGATGGTGCCTGCACAATTTCCAAGTTCTCAAGGTTTGTAATATTTTACAAACTAAAGGCGGCCATACACATGGTTTGCTGATTTTAATAGGACTGGCCGACCATCTAATGTGTATGGGGACATCCCGATTCTCCCCTGATGGCAGATGTCAGGAGAGATAGGAATCAGGTAGTTGGCTATCAAGTGCCAGATCCATATGTTCTTGGGGAGATATCCTCTGCTAGATGAGTTTGGCAGTGGCTTTCTCCCCTCTCTGCGTATAGAACCTGGCCGAGTGAGTATATGGGTGACCTGTAGGGATAGCTGTCAGCCGAATGAGCATTCGACCGAGGGCTATCTAATGTGTATGATGGACCTTAGTTGAACAAATTTCATGTCAGTAACAATGTGAAGATATACACCTGTAAGCAGGAACTCAAAAGGAGAGCACAGTATGGTCTAGTATGGTTTATTGTGGGTTGTGTGGACCTCCGCAGGACTCCTCTTCTTTACCACCAAAGAAACGCTAGCAAAGAGGAAATACCCAACGTTCTCTCCTACATAGGATGGAAAGAAGGGGCAGCAACAAAGTCTAAGCCTTTTTTTCTATTGGTATGGCGGCATAACCCTCTGTGATTTTGTAATATGGAAGCCTTGCCTGTAAAGCTTCATTCTCTATGGACCCATTTATAGATTTCAAGAACCACTAAACCAAAAATTCAAAGCTTATAAAACTGTACCTGATTAAAAGAGCTTCTACCATCCTTTACTACCGGGAATGGAAATATTTGCCAAGGTTTTCATAACTGGACATAGATGACTATGGGGGCAGACATTTTTTTGGCATCCTGTTATTAATCCCATTGCAGAACTCTACAGTCAGCCTTTCCTCGGCCCAAAATGACTGATAGTATTCCGCTACATAGAAAAGAGATACAATTTTAGGTTTAGTGTCCCCTTGATGTACATCACTGAGGCAACCTCCTGTCATAGGTAATGAAAGAAGAGATTTGCAAATCTAATCCATTCACCTAGGACTAATCCAGCGGGCGAGTTCTGACAGTCTGGCTTCATAAATTATGATTAATTGATGCCAGTGGAGCCTACTGAAACTCTCCATTCGATTCATGTCTGGAGCTGTTGTTACTTTTAAGTATTAACAGTTAAGGACTTGTCTTCCTACCTGAAACCCTATGGAAACCAGGAAAAGAAGCATAGCACAGCTCACTTCCAAGGCTTTCAGAGGAGTTTTTACTCCAGAAGCTGTCTTCCCCTTGAAGCCCCTTCCACCAACAAGTTGTTTCAAGTTTAGTAACTGAAGAGTTTATCGGGGAATTCATATTAATGACCCATCCTTAGGATAGGTCTTTAGTGTCAGATCAGCAGGTGTCCCGGGTGTCGGAACCACGCCAATCAGCTGTATGGAGAGGATGCAGCGCTCTTCCTAGGCCTGTGACGTCACGTACATCGTTCACATGGCCAAGCACAGCCACTACACTATGTAGGGCCCTCTGGTCGATGAGTTGTGAGGAGAGCACGGCACTCATGGCTTCTGCAAACAACTGATCGGCCATGGTGCCGGGAGTCCTGGTGTCCTGAGGATAGGACATCAATTAGAAAATTCTGGATAACCCCTTGAAGTAAAGATAAGTGCCCAGTGATAGACAGAGTGACATGCAGGTTAATAGGACAATAGTCATTCTTTTGTTATTCCGCTCGTGTCCCTATGATCTTCATTTGTGCATAGTGCCAGCTAATTACCACTGCTCCGTCTGAATATAATAAAGTCCCGGGCAATTAAACAAGGATTCAGATATTTTTTTTTTATACCCAAGTCCCTTGGGGTTTGTTGGCAAGTGGGATTAATAGTTTGGCCAAGAGCTATAGGAATGATGCTCCATCTACAGTATAGCTGGATTGCCTGTGTCTGTGAGATAGGTGTATGGCTGGCTTCAGTGCTTTAGTCAGCATTATTCATTTTCTCCTTGGGTCTTCAATTCCATTTAAAGAATTTCTCAATTTTAGTAACTAATTCTGTAACATACAAGGAATAATGGAGTGCGAATTTCTGAGAACGTTGATATGGAAATGCAGTCAGAGAGCTATGTACCTGACTTTGTCTTTATGTAGTCATCATGCAATACTTTAATTATAGCTTTGAGCTAATCCGTTCCTTTATGTTCTAGGAGATATCGCAGAAGCTACGACAAGCAAGCCCATCCAAGATACTTTAATGTATAGCGGGTAAGAAAACTGTCCTCCCAGTTCAGACAATCTACAAATCACAAAGTTAGACACTTACCCCCTACTCATACAATCTGGCCTCAGAAGGTTTCCTCACTCAGCTCTATGCCCACATCAGCGGGGCAGAACTAGTGCATATTGTGGAGGTAAAACCACCCGCACAGTGAGTATTCTCACCCAATAATTTATCTGTCCATTTTGAGAGGGTTGTTTGAGGTCTCTTTATTGAGACAACTTGAGATACTAAGTGTGATATTACGACGTCTTTGGACTTTGCAAGGCTAGTTCTTATACTTTTTGATGGTCTTAAGTCTTATCTGTGTTTCTTCCCAGTTCTCTGCTGACATCTGCTGGTTTGGAGAGCCGGGCTCGAACACCTTCACCAACACTTCCATATAGCTGCTCCCCAAGTCCATCCCGGTAAGAGCTGAATGAAAACCTTTCAATTGTATCATCGAGATGAGGCCTTTTATTACGTTTTTTTTGCTTGCTATGTGATTTCCATTATTTCTAGAATTAGAAATATATAGGAGGGATCCTTGAGCAGATGAACTTGATTTCTCTGGGATTGAAACTGGTGTCAGTTCATCATTTTGAATCCCTGTGGATGGGTTCAGTCAATATGCATATTGACCATAAGGCACCAAAATGCAATATCTGTAGGCCCTTTAAAAAAAAATTAACAGGGCCCAAAATAAACTATACTGAATTTACAGCTCGGGACCCTGCAGAGACAGAGAGAGCACTCTATGTATATCTGAAATGTTACATTAAAGATGGCCGCAGTCTCGGAATTGCAGTCTGTTCTACACCCGAGCCCAAAAGAAAATTAACTCTTAAACTTCAAACAGGAGCATGCGCTCTGAGCAATTGGACTGTGGCCATCTTTAATGTGGTTCCTATGTTATTAGCTGTATTCCCGTGTCTCGCGAGAGCACGGACGGGCGGCGCATGTGCATGCCGCATCTTCTAACGCCGAGCTGGTCCCATTGATTATCGGCATCATGTGTGACTGCTCCTCAAGATTAAAAGGTGTTTAATCATGTTTATATGATACTCACTATGCACACTTATATGTATTTATTGATAATTATGTGTATGAATTGAATATATGCTTTTAATGTTTTTATCATTGTTAAAACAAAGATTTATGATTATCATTATACTGAATCATGACACTAATCTAAATCTATGGATTAATCATGTTTTTTAAGAGGTTTTTACTGTAATCACTGCTTTATTGAATAATCATGTAATTTTGTTGTATGTAATTGTTCTCACTATAAATATATGACACTGTGCACATGTTACTCAGCTAGACAAAGGCTCCATAGAGAGAGCTGAAACGTTGCTGCTAGATGGGTTAATAAACCATCCATTTTTTTCACCAAAGTTTGGAGTGCTGCCGTCTTTTTTTCAAATATATCTACATAGGACCTTGGTCTCAGGTCCTGGGAAGGATTTTGCACCCGCTATCATTGTGTGCTGCTTTTTCTTTTTTTAGATAGATAGAAATCCCTGATTGTTTTAGCTTTTATATGTTATATTATTTTAAAGGGGTTGTCCAACCTAGGAGCCAACAACGCTAATGGTCCTCTCCTGTGCCCCAATAATAACACTGCCCCATTCCTGACCACTTTCAGTCCCTGCATAGCTGGGATCTGCTTGGTCCTGTGACTGTTGCAGGCAATGATAGACCTAAGCGGGCCACAGGTTAGGACCATTGGGTTTGTCAGCTCCTAGCCCAGAATACCCCTTTAAGGCTTCTTTGACTTCTGCATTGGGCATGCCCTTTTCCTGGTTTGTCATAGGAACAGAAAAATCGAATACAAACCAGGGACAGATCTGGATATCAATGAGCCCACCTGACCCCAGTATATTGGTGTCCCTTGTTCTACTCTGCAGCATGCTGTGCTATTTTGTCCAGCATTTTTGACATAATCTGCATCAGTACAACTGTTTCACTTCAACAGCTTATGGAGTTTTTTTTTTGTTTCTTTCCTTTAGACTGCCTCAGGCATCAGCTAGTAGGTATGGTCAGTCTGTGCCCATTCCAGTACCAACTCAAATCGACAATTATCGGAGGATTGAGCAGAATTTGCAGTCACCCAATCAGTACACACCACAAAGGTTTGTATGGAATGTGTCCCTATGATAAAGTATGTTTATTATGCATATTTCTTGTATTTATTGTACGTACAGAGGTCTTGCCTGGCTTCTGCCACAACTACCATCTAAAGACCCATTTACGGTACTTGTATCAATTCATATTCTAACCATACATAGAAAGTATGGTTATTGTGTCTGTCTAACTAGTAAGCGGCCGCCCTCCGACTTCCCCTACTGTGCTGAATTACTTGTGCGATGGAATATGTAATTGTCCCTAGTACATAGTTGTAATAGTGTGAATGATATTATATGGCATCATCCTAATAAGCATGTTTTGCTTCATTATGGATTCATCTGTATCACTGGATGTCTTCTTTTTAGATCTGGCATGGTGCGGAAGTCCAGCAGTGCCAGTCCCCTTAATTTCATGAGAGCAGGAACATCCCCTCCTTTCCCTATCGAAACTGCTTGTGCACCAACAACGAGGAGGCTCTCTTTTGGAGGCGCAAAAGCATTCATTCCCTCTCCTCAAGGTAAGAAGGTTTCTTTCACTGTCTTTTGATATAGTGGTGATTTAAAGGCATAAACTTGAGAATTTATAACTCGATAGCCATAGTATACCCAGCTGGACTTCACCTCCACTGTTGTTAAAGGGTATGTCAGTAGATTTGTACGTATGAAACTGGCTAACCTGTTAGGCTACTTTCACACTGGCGTTTTGGCTTTCCATTTGTGAGATCCGTTCAGGGCTCTCACAAGCGGTCCAAAACGGATCAGTTTTGCCCTAATGCATTCTGAATGGAAAAGGATCCGCTCAGAATGCATCAGTTTGCCTCCGATCAGTCACTATTCCTCTCTGGAAGCGGACACCAAACGCCTGCAGCGTTTTGCTGTCTGCCTGACGATGCGGAGCCAAACGGATCCGTCCTGACACACAATGTAAGTCAATGGGGACAGATCCGTTTTCTCTGACACAATCTGGCATAATAGAAAACAGTCATGGCTATAGATGACATAATACAACCGGATCCGTTCATGACGAATGCATGATGTTGTATTATTGTAATAATATGATAAAAGGGGTTGTCTAGCTGGCAAAAAATTTTTTTTAGAGAAAAAGAGTAGAATGGCTTAAAAAAGTAAAACCTTATCGATCCACCACTGCTCCTTTTTGATGCCTCCTGGGTCTCCCATTGGTCTTTTGCTCCATGGTGCTTCCCTAGACTTAAATGTGGCCGCTCAGCCCATCACTGGCCGAGGCTAGTCAATACTGTGACTTGTGATGGGCTGCGTGGTCACATTTCGAGAGGGGCCAACAAGTAGAGACTGGTGGGTGACCTGGGAAGCATCAAAATGACAGCAGCGGGGATCGAAAAGGTGAGTATTACTGCTTTGTAACTTTTTACAGGTTTTTGTACCTTTTGGAAATAATAAAATTTATTACAAGAGCTTTATATCCACTTTTCCATTTTTTATTTTAACTAATCTGTACATGGATGCCGTGATCCAGCTGTAACGAGAATTACTTTCCCATACAGTACATAAAGACAGTTACAATTCTGCTTACTTTGTTTCCACGTATGCCACAGTGGGCACTATTCCAGAGCAGCCTGGGCAGGACATCAGCAGAAGTCCTGGGGGAGCAGAACCGAGAAACAGGAGCCCTGATTATGGTGTGTATAGCATGAAAAATTGTATATTTAATCATATTAGAGTGCAGACACAGTGCTCCCGTGTCTTACCTGTTTAAAGGGGTCGTCTCACTTCAGCATTTATCATGTAGAGAAAGTTAATACAAGGCACTTAATAATGTATTGTGATTGTCCATATTGTCTCCTTTCCTGGCTGGATTCATTTTTCCATCACATTATACACTGATCCAGGGGTTACAACCACTACCAGCAGTGATGGACGTGCTTGCACACTACACTGCGTGCAGAATTATTAGGCAAATGAGTATTTTGACCACATCATCCTCTTTATGCATGTTGTCTTACTCCAAGCTGTATAGGCTCGAAAGCCTACTACCAATTAAGCATATTAGGTGATGTGCATCTCTGTAATGAGAAGGGGTGTGGTCTAATGACATCAACACCCTATATTAGGTGTGTATAATTATTAGGCAACGCCAACTTCCTTTCCTTTGGCAAAATGGGTCAAAAGAAGGACTTGACAGGCTCAGAAAAGTCAAAAATAGTGAGATATCTTGCAGAGGGATGCAGCACTCTTAAAATTGCAAAGCTTCTGAAGCGTGATCATCGAACAATCAAGCGTTTCATTCAAAATAGTCAACAGGGTCGCAAGAAGCGTGTGGAAAAACCAAGGCGCAAAATAACTGCCCATGAACTGAGAAAAGTCAAGCGTGCAGCTGCCAAGATGCCACTTGCCACCAGTTTGGCCATATTTCAGAGCTGCAACATCACTGAAGTGCCAAAAAGCACAAGGTGTGCAATACTCAGAGACATGGCCAAGGTACGAAAGGCTGAAAGACGACCACCACTGAACAAGACACACAAGCTGAAACGTCAAGACTGGGCCAAGAAATATCTCAAGACTGATTTTTCTAAGGTTTTATGGACTGATGAAATGAGAGTGAGTCTTGATGGGCCAGATGGATGGGCCCGTGGCTGGATTGGTAAAGGGCAGAGAGCTCCAGTCCGACTCAGACGCCAGCAAGGTGGAGGTGGAGTACTGGTTTGGGCTGGTATCATCAAAGATGAGCTTGTGGGGCCTTTTCGGGTTGAGGATGGAGTCAAGCTCAACTCCCAGTCCTACTGCCAGTTTCTGGAAGACACTTTCTTCAAGCAGTGGTACAGGAAGAAGTCTGCATCCTTCAAGAAAAACATGATTTTCATGCAGGACAATGCTCCATCACACGCGTCCAAGTACTCCACAGCGTGGCTGGCAAGAAAGGGTATAAAAGAAGAAAATCTAATGACATGGCCTCCTTGTTCACCTGATCTGAACCCCATTGAGAACCTGTGGTCCATCATCAAATGTGAGATTTACAAGGAGGTAAAACAGTACACCTCTCTGAACAGTGTCTGGGAGGCTGTGGTTGCTGCTGCACGCAATGTTGATGGTGAACAGATCAAAACACTGACAGAATCCATGGATCACTGATTTGTTTTTGTTTTGTTTTTGAATGTCAGAAATGTATATTTGTGAATGTTGAGATGTTATATTGGTTTCACTGGTAAAAATAAATAATTGAAATGGGTATATATTAGTTTTTTGTTAAGTTGCCTAATAATTATGCACAGTAATAGTTACCTGCACACACAGATATCCCCCTAAAATAGCTTAAACTAAAAACAAACTAAAAACTACTTCCAAAAATATTCAGCTTTGATAATAATGAGTTTTTTGGGTTCATTGAGAACATGGTTGTTGTTCAATAATAAAATTAATCCTCAAAAATACAACTTGCCTAATAATTCTGCACTCCCTGTATAAGAAAATGTGCCGGCTTCTCTGGTAGTCAGGACCGTAGTGGCATGGATAGGCACGCATGCGCAGCATCTCCCGTCCTGGCCACCTCCTATATCTGCACATGGAAACGAGCAGTGTATAATGTGATGGAAAAATGAATCCAGCCAGCAAAGGAAGCAATATGGATAATCACAATACATTAGTAAATGCTGTGTATTAACTTTATCCACATGATACAATCCTTTAAGTTTTATTGTCTTTGAGGCTGATCAGTATAGACACGGGAGCAGAGAGGGATTTGAGCTGCCGCTATGTTAAACTCAGACTTTTGCTAATAATGATACACTGCAACAAACTGTCAGCTGTGACTATGATTAGGTCACCTTTACATGTTGTGCACAATACACTTCTGAAATCAGACCTGGTTTTGGTGTATGTGGTAAACACCTCAGTGCCACTGTGAGTCACCCAGTGACTGACCCCAGAAGTCACCCATGCGCAGGTATATTTACGGTCAGCACGCACTGGTGTTTTTTTATACTTAGGGAAGTATACAACAGTTTCAGATGTATGCATATGACAGAATTCATTTATGAATTTGTGTACAGAATGTATGGCACTGTGCCTGATAATACAGAGGCTGCAGTGCTTGCCCTATGTGCTGTGGGCCCCTTCAAACAGCTGATATTTGGTCGTGCCAGGAGTCAGACCCCCACCAAACTGTTATTGGAGGCTTAATCTAAGGGCTTTATTAGACCGCACAGTATTTGGGCCAATTATCGGGAGAAAGCGTTTACAGCAACGCTCGTTCCTAATAAAATGGTCTGTAAAATCGATCAGCCGGGCCACTCCCTGTCAATCAAAGCAGCAAGGAAGGGGCTGGCACAGAAAGGAGCAACAAGAGCGGACCACCACTGATGGACTCCTTTTCTGTTCAGTAACACATTTGGTCATCAGAATATTCATTACTGTTAGCTGGACTAGAGGTTCAGTGGGTATGTAGTCGCCATGTAAAGCTCAGGATTTCTTTTCCCACCCTCCAGTCTGTCATTAGATCTACATATCTTACAGGTATTCCAGTCCCTGCACAGAATTCTAGAATGGGATCTCGTCTTAACAGTGCTCCAAACTTGTCTGACCTACAACCAAGCAGACAGAAGATTAAGAAACAGCTGTCAGATCCTGTAATACCTAGAGATGTCTTCACAAAGCCAAGTTCCCCCCAGCAGATCCATGGCTTACAGTCCACCCGACCTCTCAGATCATCCCCCAAGTTGTCTGAATTTATGCATAGGAGCCCCCTTCCAACTATACTGGGTTCACCCACAAAGGTAAGAGAACCATCAAGGAGTAACAACTAGTATTTTACTACTATTTTCTAGTACATTTAGTGGCTTAGAGGTTATCCTAAAACATATGAGTAGGAAGACAGCCTATATCAGGGGTGGTGAACCTTTTACAGACCGAGTGCCCAAACTGCAACCCAAAACCCACATATTTATCGCAAAGTGCCAACACGGCAATTTACCCTGAATACTACAGTCCAGTATAGTATATCTTCCATGTACTATCATTTAATGCACTGCCTGTGCTGTTCATAGTGCGCCCTGCGCTGATGAATGGCAGGAAAGGTCTAAAGGCATATTGGTACACCATAGACTTTGTCCAGGGTGCGGGTGCCCACAGGGAGGGCTCTGAGTGCCGCCTCTGGGTTCGTGACCACGGGCCTATATTGTGCACTAAACAAATGTACATAGCCAGCATAGAGCCTCACATCATTACCTGGTGTGTAGCTGATGATACTTCATAAAGACTGTGCTGTTTACTGTTTGTTCCATAAAGTATATTTTACAATATTTTTGTATTTAGATTGGATAGATATAAGTTAGATAGATAGATACTAGATAGATATAAGATTGATAGATATTAGATAGATCGCTCCATAGAGATGAGCTGAAACGTTGCATTGGGTGTAATAAAAGATGCACTTTTCTTCACGGAAGACCGGAGTGCTGCCTTGTTTTCTATTCCATTTTTGGCTGTGGTTTCTTCGTCCGAAACTTTACAGAGATTTTTGCACCTGGCTTTTAAAGGAGTGCTGCTATTATTATTATGTGTGTAGCTATAATATAGATAGATATTAGATAGATAGAAGATAGATAGATATTAGATAGCTATTAGATTGATTGATTGATAGATAGATACATAGATAAATATTAGATTGATTGATAGAGGATAGAAGATAGATGGATATAAGATAGAATGATAGTTAGATATAAGATAGATGATAGATAGATAGATAGATAGATAGATAGATAGATAGATAGATAGATAGATAGATAGATAGAATGAGAGAGAGATGGATAGATAGATATAGGATAGATATAAGATAGATAGATATTAGATAGAATGAGAGAGAGATAGATAGATAGAATGAGAGAGAGATGGATAGATAGATTGATTGATATAAGATAGATTGATAGATATAAGATAGATAGATATAAGATATCTCAAAATAATAATGGATAATAATAAATCCCGTGCTAAATGTTTCCTTCTTTCCTTACTTTTCAGAGCATATCACCATTTGAGTTTCCAAGGGGAACCAGTACCCAGAATCTGCTGACTCTTCTCACTCACCAAGGAGTGATAGGCCCACCAACCCGAAACAAGACGCTTCCTGACCTGAAGAATGTAGGACAGTACCAGTGCCAGCAGACTGGCCTAGGGATGCGTCCTGTGGAGGACATGAAGGGGCCATTTGGCAGGTACTCATGCTACTACATATTTTACTTTGTTTTCGGTTGCTTTATCGCTGTGTGTTCTTATTCAGGCTATAAGCAGTGATGTCTTTCACTGTTTTCAATTGAGCTGACCAATAAATGTCTAATTCATCTTCTCACACTAGTTGTGACATGACACACTGGACTACACAGTGACAATTGTACATGCGCTGCTGAGTGTGACATTATGGGATTACCGCAATCTAATTTTTTTTGCAAGGTAATGGGTGACTTGGTGATAGTTGCAAAAAGTCTCATAACGTAGTCCAACACAGGCAATTGTGGGGAATGAAGCATTAATAATTGCCTGCTTGTAAGTGTAAGTGAGAGCAGCATTTACATGCAGCAATCACTTCTGCTGTACGCGGATGAGCTATCGCTACTGTGATCACTTGTCCCCTTACAGATTCATTGTTTCTGCCCAGCACACCCCGGTCTGCACAGCACAATCTGAAGCCCAGAACCAATCATTTAGGTGACTGCATCAATGGTGCTTTCACCAGATGAATGAGCGTTTGCCTGTTCATCGGGTGATTGGCAGCACCTTAAAACAAGGCAATTATCTGGAAGGAGTGTTCCTAGGGACAATAATTCCTGATAATTGCCCTAATTGTCAGCCCATGTAAAGGGGCTTTTACCATATTGGATATGTTTTATAGTCAAGGGGTCCTGCAGCCCTGTTTGCCATAGACAAAGCCCTAGCCTTAAAATGTAATCACTCCACTCTGACCCTGCTTCAGTGGCCATTATGCTTTTAATTTGATCTATCTAATGATCCGTGACACCTGATCCATCTGTTACTTTACTCTAGATGAGTAGATCTTTCCATAATAATCATAATTTATCTAGCCAAATGTGGAAAATATAGATTTTACTTATGCTCGGGAGCAAAGAACTTTGGCTCCCCTCTGGCCATAGTTCCCATTTACTCCGTTCATAAATGTGCTTGTGTATGGCTGAGTTTATTATATTGTATAATGCTATAGATAGAAGCAAAATGTGTTTATATGTGTCCTTATCAGCCTCCTCAAATATGTATAGTGTTGGGTAAATGCACACATGCTGCTGCTGCATGGACTGCTCTAGAAAAGCCTGTAAAGGCCCCATACACAATAGTTCAGCTGTCAATCTAATTTGTATGGGGAGCTTCCGATTCTCCCCCGACAGACAAGGTTGAGAAGAGGAGGATTGGGTGACCTGCTTTTCATCTGATCCCTTAGTTCTCCCAGGAGAGATGTCTTGCAGCTTATCAGCGTATATGTCTATTGGGGAGTCTGCAGAGGTAGCTGTTCAGAACCTTTAAGGGGTATTCCTATCTGGGATATTAATTGCATATTGCCAAGATATACCATCAATGTCACATAGGTCATACCCACTCCTATCTCCAGAACGGGACCCCCAAAGTGAACAGAGAGCAGCCCCGCATATGCAGCCACTCTCCGTTCACCGCTGTGGGAATTGAGAAAATAGCCGAGCGCTGGATATTGAGTGCCGATTTTCAGGCCAAATGCTCAGTTTTTTTGTGTCTGGATAACTGCAGGTCACTCAGCACTGGAAGACTCACAGACCTCCTGCTGAAAGCAGCATTTGGGACACAGGCTCCGGACGTCGGCAGTACAGATAGCCTCAATGCAGAGAAACCAATGGAGATAGCAGGTGAGTTTCTCTTTCTATATTGACATCACACCGGAATGCATTTCACGCATGTGCTCTTAACACCCCAATTTGCCATTTGCTGAGTAATAGATTTTAAACTATGACCCAAAATATTAGCTGCAGTGTACTCTAGGGTTGTCGGTGAAATAATTCTGAAGCCTTTGATACAGAGACCAGACCCTGATGATCCAGCTGTATATGGCCCATTCATGGTGATCCACTTGCTCACCATATATTTTCTTAGTCCAATGGCTTGATGTCCATCCCTGGAAATCTAGCCCCTCTCTAGTAATCCAGTGGGGAAGCGCCATCTCTGGTATTCCAACAGTAGCCTTGGTGATGGAAAGGTTTAGTCCTTGGTGGCCTGGTAGATACTTACCTGTCGTGTGGTGGCTACCTTACACTGATGTATGTGTATACATTCCCTGCTTTATACGGAGTAGACATATGGCAGAGTATGCTTTTGTGGTCTGTGTTTGACTCTGTTCTTTTAAAAGGGTTTTTTGAGTTTAATTTTTTTTTTTAAAAAGGGAAGACAATAAAACAATAAAGACATTCAAACAAGATAATCCACCACTGCACCAGTTCAATAAAACAGTGTCTTTATTGTGTCGAAAAGTAAAAGGCAGACATGGCTTACACGTTTTGGGCTACTCGAAGCTTTGGGAAAAGGCTAGAATAGCCTGAAATGCATAAGCCATGTCTGCATTTTACTCTTCGATACAATCTTGTTTCATTGAACCAGTGCAGTGATGGATTATCTTGTTTGAATCACTGCTGAATCTCTTCTCTCTGTGATGCACACGGTTCAAGGGAAACATACAAAAATGGCTGAAGGTCTGTTAAACCTGGTGTAAGCTATGTACATGTCAGTGTGAATAAAAAATAACTCTCCAGCTCTGCTGCTCCAATCCTCCATGCTGCATCTGTGGCATCATGTTCTTGGCTTTAGCGGCATGTCCCTGTATACAGTCTTTGGCCTCAGCGGTATACAGAACAGTATTGCTGAAGCCAGTGATCGGCTGCAGTTGTCCGGTGCAGTATACGGGCACGTCACCACTGCAGTCTTCTAAAGGAGGATGGAGTGGCAATGCCAGAGTCTACAGGGTCTAAACTGGTGAGAATGCATTCTTTATTATTTTAACACCTTCATATATACATATATATACACAGAACCCCTTCAAAGGACTGAATAGCATTATTTTCTCTACTATCTGTATCCACCATTATACGGTAGTAAGCAATAGGCAGATTGATTTAAAAGTATGGCTTAGACTTACACATTCAATGTGTAAGTCTAAATAATATTCTCTGCTGCCCGAGCTATATAATGTGGGTGGTAGTACATCTGATATTTCTAGATGAAGACAGGAAGGGGAAGTAACAACCTTATCCCCGTCCATGTATTATACCGGTGTTCTCCTCATTGTGTGCACACTTCTGCTCCTTCCAGATGATTCCTTCTGTAATGATACCATTTATAAGCATAGTAAATGGCGACATACCTATTGTGTATCACCGGTGAGCAGTGTCGGGTATCCTCCAGTTGGTATTTTATACCATCTAATGTCAAGTTGGGTCAGCTAACATATCTAATCTATTCTGAATCCTGTTTAGCTCCTTTAATTGGTTATGGAGGGAACCCTTACAGTGGGGCACCAAGGTCTATCAGTCCGGCTCCGGTCATTTTTACAGTGGGTTCTCCTCCGGATGGCATGACTCCTCCTCAGGCAACACGCACACAACTCTTCTCTGGTAATTTGGATTGAATCTCTTCTTATTATTACAATTTGTTATGTTTTCTGGTGGACTCCTCATACATTGTCTCCTTACTTATTTTTCCTGCCAGTGGGATCATCCAGCTCACAGAGCTCTGCTGGCTCATACACTGGAAGACATCTTGTGGTTGGCGCAGGGGGTGAAACATTTGAAGCCCCATCAAGCCTTAGATATGCATTTTCCGACACTGGGATGGCAAATGCTGAAGGCATTGTAATGTTTGAAGTGCCTGAGCTTCCTGAAGAGACGCTGATGGAGGTGAGAACATTTCTTAGAAGGTTTGGTATCATGTTGATCTTTTTTTTTTTTTACATGGCAGATGGCAGAAGGTTTTTTTGGATGCCAACCTTGCCACCTTCCCTAAAATAGGCATGACAGTGGCGGGAAGGGTCCGTGGTCAGCCGCCCTGACAAATTTATCTTTATTTACACCAGTTTTCTGGCACAAATTAAGCCAGAAATCTACAGCAGCTCTGAGCTGTGGTAGATAATATAATAATCTTTATTGATATAGCGCCAACACATTCCGCAGCGCTTTACAGTTCATGTACAAACAGTCATAAATAACATTTCAATAATTTGAACAAGAGGAATGAGGACCCTCTGGTTCTATCTCCTCAGCTTACAATCGATGAGGAGATAGGAGTGACACGAAAGGTAGAAGTGCTTGTTTTGTACGATGGTCCGGCCATCTCGGGAGAATAGGGGAGCAGCAGCCAATATATGAAGTAAATTCCTGTTTATCTGCACGGACTGCAGGATTATGCACCTCATTTATGACAAGGCATGGTCAGGAGATATCAAGAACGGCGCTTAAACCGCTAGTCTTAATAAATCTCCCCCAGTGTCCTATTCTAGTTTTTGTCCTTCCTGTCTATATTAATAGTCATCATCTGAGGGAATGTTTCCTGTACACACCCTTCTAGATCTTAGTCCATCAGGAGTGGATAGGCCTGGGCCTCCAGAAATTCACAGACCGGTTACAAGTGAAGCTTGCCATGTTCATCCAGATTCATAGGAGACCTAAGTCTGTGAAGAATTGCCTTGTTCGGGCTGAACTTAGTACTTAGGGCATGTCTAGTCAGGTGCTGCATACACGTCTTCTCTCGTCTAACCATAGGCAGATACATCTTGAACGTCAGGATTATTATGGGAATCTGTAGAATCAGTATCGCTTGTGGTTAGACTGAAGTATTCTGCTTTGTTGGGGTCAGAACTTGGAGAAAGAGAGGATTGTAGCTATTTCTGCCTTGTGGTTATATAATGTGATAGGACATATGTGCCAACCGAGAAATACTCTGAACCCCAATATAAGCATGTCTGAACATGGCATTTATAAAGGTGACAGCTGTCTTAGTGGTGGCTAATGTGAGGTCCATTGACTTCATAGATGACAGCAGACATTTCCATTGTAGTGTGTGAGACATTGCGATCATTGTATTCCAACATTCTGTATGTCTGTTTCTATCAATGGCGAGTAGGACTTTTAATTTATGATTTTACATTGACATGGTCATGAGTTTCTCTCTTTGCTCCTAGAAGATTCATAACCAGGAGCCGTGCCTGATCCATGTAACCTTCTGTGCTTAAACACAATACTATAGATGTAATATTAGTCAGAAGTGAAGTGCTTGATTTACTGTTGTTCCAGGGATCTTCATATTCTATCACCTAACTGTGATATTCCATTTTTCGTTGCAGCAAGAGCACACAGACACACTACGCAGCCTCCGATTCACACTTGCCTTTGCTCATTCTGTTATGGAAATCGCCAGTCTAAAAGGTGGTTCTGTGGACGTCAGCGCTGCTGCCACATCCGAGTTCCAAATGCAAGAGAGCATTGTGGCAGATCAGATTAGCCTCCTAAGTCGAGAGTGGAGGTGAGCTTCTCCCATACAAGTCAGAATACAGTACAAGACACCACATGAAGGAAATTAACCATGCAAGGATTATTAGAACTTTATCCTCTAGATCTGATGATGTTCAGGCTTGCGGACTAACTGAGGGAGCTGTGAATGTGCAGCAGCCATTGATTGGCATTGTAAGGGTCCATTCACACATCCGTGTGTGTTTTGCGGACCACACATTGCTGGCACTAATAGAATATGCCTATTCTTGTCCGCTATTGCGGACAAGAATAGGACATGTTCTATTTTTTTCGGGAACGGAATTGCGGACCCGGAAGTGCGGGTCCGCAATTCCGTACCTGGGCAGCACATCGTGCTGCCCCATAGAAATGAATGGGTCCGCAATTCCGTTCCGCAAAATGCGGAACGAAATTGCGGACGTGTGAATGGACCCTTAATTGCAATGAAGAAATGAATGTTTGTATTTTCCACTCCTATTATATTGATTCATCAGTAATTGATCTGTGGGGATATCGAACCCCCACCACTGACATTCAGCCGTTCTGCAGATCCAGCTCCGTCCTTTGGGTGTAGTGGATGGAGCTGGTTACTGGAGACCTGCTTGCATTTATTTCAGTGGGAGCAGCAATGCAGTAACCAGCTCAAAGCTATAGTTCTGGTGCCAGAGCTACTGCAGAGCAGCGGATTAAAGGGGGTTTGGGGCACGGTTGCCAACCAGAATTTTTCTTTTTTTCTGGACAACTTCTCCCAAAATCACGGGCAGCCAACACTTTATATGTACAAACTGGAAAACCATAATGGATGATAATATTATAAGGTAATGCAGGTCTGTAGCTCAATATACTGATTATCAGCATTTACAGTGAGCTGTAAAATGATAATTACCATCAAAATAATCAAGTCAAGTACCACCAGCCTCAAAAAAATCATGGATGCGTCAATTTTTTTTCACGGACATAGGAAAAAAGTCACCTTTTTTTACATGCTGATCAGAAATTTCTGGACATTTGGCAACCATGGTTTGGGGGGTGCCAAACCCCAACTGATCAACTATTGATGGCTTATTCTAAGGATAGGCCATCACTTAGAAAAAGTTTAGACAATTCCTTTAAAGCAAGAAGGGATTGAACGAACAGTGAGACAGGATGTTTTTTTCTGTCCAGACGGATCCCATGTTTTGTATTATAGAAGTCACTTCTCACTCGTGTTATTGGGGGATATTTTAAGGTGGAAAGAAAAAAGGGGTCAGTCAGCACATCCCAGTGCGCAGGTGCACGTTGCCATGGCTAGAAACATGAAGGGAAAAAAAATACAATGCAACAGTACTCTGCAAACCAAATAAAGTACAAAAACGTATTATAATGCTATGCTTATTAAGTAAATTTGAGATTCTTGGTACTAAATTATTTGGGCCCGTCTGCCACACGTCAAGGCGATCTCAGTAAGACGGGAACCTAACACTAAATTCTACCTGTTATGTGCCATAACGGCCGCCATAAAATTCAGGGAGTGTAGGTTCCACATGCATTCTGGGCAGACGGGCCCAGATAATCTTATTTGGTTTGCAGAGTGCTGTTGCATTGTATTTTTTTTTTCTTGATATTTTAAGGTGCTTATGATATGTGTGGATGACAGGTACCATATGGAATTGTATTTAGGTACACAGGACAAGGGGAGAGACACAAGCAATGTAGTTTTCATTCTTCACATTATGTAAAGCCTGAATGATAGCATGCCGGTATATCAAAAACTAATTTTTCTGCACTTTGTATTAGTTACGCAGAACAGCTAGTTCTCTATCTGAAAGCAGCACAACTTCTCTCAATTGGGCTTCAGACTGCCATGGAGCAGGTCAAGACTGGAAAACTGTGTCTGTCCTCTACAGTTAAACAGGGTAGGTGTTTGTGCGTTTGGTGTGGAACATTGGTTATCCAGACATGACATGCAGTGTTGGGGATAAGCAGCTACCATGATTATCTGTCTCCACTTATCACTGAATTTGAACAGGATCAAATCCAACTCATCAGGTCCCTTTTTTTTCCCTGTTGTCTCAGAAGTATCTGTTCAGGCCCATAGACATTAGATTTATGAGAGATCCCTAAAGGGATGTGTATGCGGCTAATATTTCCGGCAGCTGCAGATTTTCAATAGAACGTGACACGGATCCATACGCAGGTTTAGCTCCATTCACCTGGGATAATCCGTGCGTGGCAGAAACCACAACCAGAATTAACGTGTCCGTTTCAAATCTGCGCACGGAAAGCTTGCACTGTATGAATTATGGAGCAGATTCAGAAGTGGCGCAGATTTCAGACAGAATATGTATGAAAAGTCTGCTGTGTGTACATACAGTTTCTATGTTGAATTGGCACCTAGGATACCTTGGGCAGCTGCTGACTTTTGATGCTTTTTTGCTTTCTTAGTGGTGAAGAAGCTGAATGATCTGTACAAATCGTGCGTGTCTTCCTGTCATTGCCTGAATGTGCGGCTTCAAAGATTCTTTGCTGACAAACAGAAGCTTATGGACCGGATCAACAGCATCACGGCAGAAAAGCTCATCTTTAGCTATACGGTCCAGATGGTGAGTGGCAGTCGACATATGCATTCTGTTTAGTCTCCGCGACTCCTCATTTAACTAATGAATGAAATCACTGCATTTGCCATAATTCCTCTGCAACTGCTTTGCTTGATGCAGATGAACCAACAACCCTGTACGATTTGTTTGAGAGCAATATTCCACTGAAAGATGCATATTAAGATTTACTGGGTTCACCCATTTAAGTAATAAACTGATGGAACCTCTGATTGCTAGAATGCCCTGGGGAGTTTCATACCCCTTCTCAATTTTTGTCCTGCCTAGTGCCACTCTTGACCATGTGTGGCCCATTCAGTTGAAATGCAGTTATAGGCACAATACCAGGTTGAAAGCAGTGTTTTGCACAGAAAATGCTGATATGGCCTTCTCCTCATCCATCAGATGCCCACCATCAGCCATTACTTGGAAGGATGAGAAAACACCTTCCAGGTTCCTCGACCCCAACATGAAGGGAGCGCCCTTTCTGTACTGCATGTGTATTTATAGCTGCCCTTTTGTAAAGAGCTTCTTTTTCATGACAAAGTTGCCTTTAAAAGTCATCGTAAAGTGACATTATACACTGTCATAGAAATGAAAGGTTGTCAGTTTCGGTTCTATATTGACATATACATGAATCTATAGATATTTCATAATGCTGGCATGTTATTACAGGTGCAGTCAGCAGCCTTAGATGAAATGTTTCACCATCGGGAAGACTGTGTGCAGAGATATCACAAAGCTCTGCTCTTGATGGATGGATTGCTGAACTTCATGACTGACCAGGCGGATATAGAGAATATCAGCAAATGTAAGTGTCACGTTCGGGTGTGGGAGGGAAACACCACACCGAACATAGGAGGGAAAGGGGTGAGGGAATAAGGCCTGGAAATTAGGGAAAGAAGATGGACATCTCCTCCTAGTAAAACCCTAATCAAAGACCTGACTAACTACCAGTATGAACAGGCCCCAGAGGTAGGTGAGTTCATACACAGGAATACCTAGTGTCCTAACTCGCCCTATAGGACCCTAGTATTAATGTCAGGACTGAGACAACCTGTTCCTCCAAAAGGAAGGACGAACAGGAGTCTCCCTCAGGCCTTAATACAAATGACAGGGAATTGCAACACACAAAATAACCCAAAACAAAATACAAAAGGGAAAGAAAATACTTAACTTCAAGTGGCTATGGCAGCACCAGGAACTCAGCCAAGATCCACACACCAGCTATCCACAACTCAAATAGAAGCTATAAACCGCATAGCATAGTAGGAGAAACAGCAATAAATAAAGAAGGTTAAATGACCACAATAGCCACACCTGGGGAAATAAGATGTGGCAAGCACCAGAAACAGCACAGAAGTCATTTGATCCAAACAGAAAACATGTCAGATCAAACCACGTGTTGCCAGTCTCACCGATCTCCTGCCACCTGTCGCGGGAACGTCTGTGACAGTAAGTTTACCTCATTATGTCTCTTACTGTTAGCTGTCACTTTCATGTCCATGGAAAGAGAGCCACTCGCTTATCTTTCTTCCAGGATGCTGTGTAGGTTAGTGGGGGCATATGTCTGAGTGATGTGGATGCCACTTTTTTGACTGTAGATAAATAGATAATGGCAAACAAGTGTATATGCTACTTTAGTTAGATACATATTTAAAGCTACACAACGTTCTTGGTTGTGCCCAAGAATCGCAGTTGGATCACAGTGTAGCAGTGCTAGCATAGAAATGAATGGGGTCGCAGCACAACTCGCACATGTGCCAAAAGCCCAGAATTGCAAAAAAGATCCAACACTGATGGATTTTGTACTTCTGGAGTCGCAGCAAACATGAGTCATGCAGTGACCCCTTACATTTCTATGCTGGCAACGCTACACTGCGATCCTTGGGCACGACAGTGGTAAAATATAAATGTAAATGCTGCTGCCACCTGAAATGCTGCAGTACACACACTGCTGTGATCATAACATACTAATATATATTAGGCTACTTTCACACTTGCGTTGGTAATTTCTATACCAGAATCAAATGGATCCGTTTTGATTTTGCACATCAGGATGTATCCGTTCTGTTGGGATGCGGTTGTGTGAAATCAAAATGGAAAAAAAACTGAACCGTTACTAAATACATTGAAAGTTTGGGCTCCTGAAAAAAACAGATCCGTCACCATTGACTTATATTGTTTTCAGTGCCAGATCCGTTTTTTCCCATTTTGATTTTGCATAAATTACTTGATGTTATGGCCCCAAAGCCTGAGGTTGCACTACTGAGAGGTACCAGTTCCAACTTCATCAGGTGTACTATTGTTAAGGAAACTTTGTGCACATTTAAAGGGTACCTATCTGTCACAGCCTCTGTTGTGTGCGCCATGACACGGTTGCCGTGCATGCTGTTGCCTGCGGCAATGTGCTGTTGCAGTATGTAGGTGGCTCCTCCTTTCCCCTGGGTCCTTCCCTGTCTGGTGCCGGAGGGGTTAATTATCTGGCTGGTGTGGATTTAGGTGTGGCCTCTTGGCTCTTTATATGTTGTGTTGTGAGCTTGAGGTCAGTGGCCCTTCAGCCTTTGTGAGAGCTGGAGTGCTGCCCCTATCCTGGATATACCATCTGTCCAGTGGGAGGGCCTCCTAGCTAGACATCGTCACCTTGATGTCTCCCCTTTGTTCCCTCTGTTCTTTTCCCATCCTCACTTATTGTTTTGGGTGTGTGTTTTATGTCTAGTTCGGTGTTCCATGTCTAGTTTGTTTGGTGTTGAATTCCAGCATGGTTGCTAGACATTTCCACTGTCTATCTGTCGTCCCTCCGGAAGGGGTGAGCAGCTCTGCCTGGGGCCGCCATGCTTCCTGTCTGCATGGCGGTTCGGTGGTTGTTGTGGCCGCGGCAGGTAAGTGCATGTTGTTTCTGGGCTCTTACCTGCCGATCCAGTGGCTGTTCACTGGCTGTCCCTTTCCATGTAGCTAGGTCAGTGGAGACTCCTGTTCATCCGCGTCTGGCATGAACAGGTCGTCTCCTGCTCCTAACCTCATTGCAGGGATCTTCAGGGTGACTAAGGGTCCGAGGTTCCTGGGTATGAGATCACCTACCATCTGGGTCTGCTCATACGGTTAGGAGTCAGGGCCAGGTTTAGGGCGGCTTTAGAAGGTAACCTGCTCCCGTTTCCTGGTTTCCAGGCCTAGCTGCTTCCCCGTTCTCCTCACTTTACGGTGGGGAGTTTCCCCCCACTCCCCACCATCACTAGCTCTGGTCCAGTAAACCACCAGCATGACGTTATGCATCAGGGCCTTAGCTTTCTAAAGATGCCCCTGTGCAAATGGGTTGTTTTGGGATTGGCTTGTCAAGATGTTAGAAGTGACTGGAGATAAGTTCAGGACTCATCTCCATTGACTTTGGCACATGCACTTATGAAGCAGAGGACAGTACACCCTATTTTAGTGCACAGTGAAGCAAAGTGTATTGTTCTCAGCTTACTATGCACAGTGCATATGGTGGGGGCACTTGCTTTTAACAGCACTGCAGCCCCTTTGCTCTAGCCATAAGTGGGGTCCATGTTCTGACATGTCTCAAGATTCTTAAAGGGGAACCTCTAACAGCAGTGGAATGCTAGCTACACAATAGAAAATCCATAGATGATGTAAGAATAGTTTGAAGGACCGTTACATTTGTCTTTGCCTTCTAAAATGTATTGTCTATTCACACCATGAATGTTGCTGTTCTTTCTTACAGGTAAACTTTGTATAGAGCGCCGACTCTTTGCACTTCAAGGCAGCATTTGTGCATGAGCCCTAGATGTTTTCCTGTCACATTTCCTCTAATTTTGGAAGAAAAAAAAACATTGCCAGCACTATGTACAGTTTCAAGCATTTCCAGCTGTCAGAGAAGAATCCTATAAAACATCAGTTCTCTCTATGTTATGGAGACCCTTCCCCTTTCAACATTCTCCTGCACACATTAATGTGACGGGATCTTCTGATGAAGAACGCTTGGAGAACACGTCATGGAATTTCTTTATGCTGTAGTAACAAAAAAAGATGGTATGCATTCTTTAAGGACATGAATGGCCAAGACTGCATTCAAAGTATGACATTGTGGAGAGTGTCCAGCTTGGTGTAAAAATACTGTAAAATATTCCATGCAAGCCAAAAAGGATCTGTCTAGTGGTACAACCAAGGCTGATGACACATTTACTCTTTATACAGTGATATAGTCTGACCAGGAAGCCGCCATGTCACTGTTTCCTCCGTTGATCTGCCCTTAGAGTTCCCCTCCTCATCTGGCTTTGAACATCACAGGGTACATTTCTGAAATCGCCATGCAATACCTTGCAACGCCTGTCGTTACATTTTCTGCAGATCTCCCATGATTATCTAGTTTGCACAGTTCCAAAGAAGCTGTTCTGTTGGTTGGATCCTTGCTCTCAATTACAGAGAACGAATATAGTTTATGAATGATGGAGAACTCTCAGAACCATCAACAAGGAAAATTGAGTAATTACTGTCTATTACTTGCCAAGGCTCGGAGAGTTTGGAGTTACCTTTGCGCAGAACAGAGTTTTTCTCATGGACTTTACACACTGTGCCCGCCGCAGGCTATGAACTGTTCCAAGGATTTGAAATGATCTAGTTGTTCCTTTATATTTCTTTTCCTTAAGCCTGCTAGACGTACGTGACAACGTCCTTATGTAGCAAATACAACTGTATCCAGGGGACAGAACAGTGTCATGGTGCAGTTTTGAATAATAGCATTTCCCTGCATGTTCTCTTTATAAATAGTTTTTTTTTTCTTGCACTTAATTCACTTTTAACGAAGATTTGAGAATGTCAACCAAAATGTTTTCCTGAACATACAGGGAACATATTAATATTGAAGTGGAATTGATGTTCAGAGTTGGCACAGAAGGCTAAATGCCAGGTTGTCGGAAGCCAAGGTTGCTTCTCTAGTCGTTTTTTCCTTTTGTACTACACTACCAGTGTAAATACGTTCATGTATATAAATATATATATGTGTATATAATGTAGATTTTACAAGAACTGTAAATTGCGGTAAGATATGACTATCACATTTGTCTGCTTTGTCTTCCTATCAGCATTTTTGTTTTATAGAAAATAGTCACTTAAGGTTGCTGCTCCTCTTCATGCTTATGACACAGATCGGAACTACCACACCTATGTTGGCAGGGTCACTATTAGAACTATGGACCTATATCAAGGCCTTTGCTGCCAACTCTGGGATATTGCCACTCCTATCCTTACATATACAATCCATGTGAAATAGGGATTTGTATCCACGGATCTGTTCTGGAGAAGATTCTACCAGGATGCAATATATGGCCATAAGAACGATCCTATATGCAATATGGTGTTGAATAATGAGCTAGGAATGGATGGACAGTAATTGAATATGATGGTGGCAAAAATGGGATCTGATTGGAGCTGCTATTCTAGAAAAAGGACTCGGCTTAGATCCAGAAGTATTACTCAACAACTTATGGTTTACAGGTCTTATGAAGCAGTTGGTCATGTTCAGAGAGTACTTATTGGAGGTAACATCACTCTGTATTCTCAATAGACCTAACTATAATCACAGGTCAAATGGTATTTATGGTCTTACCTTAGTTTCAAAGACCCTGCATCTGTAGGTAGTCCTGAATAGTAGAGTCCACTGAGACATGGTCATAGTAATGTGAAGATCATGCACCACTGCTTCTGTAATTTTACTTCTCAATACTTGAAACTTTATTTAATGCTTTTAGTCAATAAGCGCCTTGAGGCCCAAAAGAGACCTGGGAGTTAATCAGTTTTCCAGGAGCAAAATATGTTTTGCCGTGTTAGGTAGTGTTAGGCCTCTAGCCACAAGGTTGAAGTAACTGTTTCATTTGCCATTAGCTGGGTTGCATTTTTTTTATCACAGCTTTTATGTTGTATGTAGCATTTATTCAAATACTTGGTATTTATTGTGTGTTAGCCAAAAATAAAAAGGATAAGTAAAAAAAAATATCAGATTTTTCACAATGAAAAGTGCCCTTTTATCTCACTTAGTACCATAGTTCAGCAGAGTATTACGCACACAGGCAAGTGATACTCTCAATGAAGCCTATTAGCTACACAGAATTGGAGGTTAATTGTTCTGCATTGTCATGCGTGCTTATGTATGATGTGTGAGTGCTCAGATGGAAAAATGTTTTACAAGACTTTGTTTTTAAAGCCTTACTAATACAGTGCAGGATATTGCCTTTCTGGTAGACAGCAGATGACTGTCCAATAGGCCATCTATTCTTGGTATTGCAGTCTAAAGTTGAGCCACGGGCATACATTTCTAGAATGACTCTGCTGGATTGAGTCAACCTCACTTTTGTGCTGTTCTCCTAACAGTGGCATTGTTAAACTAATAAAAGAATTCTGATATTAGCTAGTTGCACTTGTAAAAATAACTTCTCAGTAGGCTTCCCTACTAAGTATGCTGTTTGTATTTGGAATATGCTGGTTTGGGTGATAAAATACATGGTTGGAAAATTATGATGTGGAATGTCTGCTTTTATTATAAAAAAAAGAGTAATATGGATAGTGTTTGAAACATGGTTGTTTTGATGTTCTTCCATTTTTGTTTGTGTGTGTTGCATTGATTTATTTTATTTGTATACCTTCAATAAGAAAATGTAAAAATAAAAAAATAAAATCTTGATAACTAATTGTTAGCGTGTTTATAAAAAAAAAAATGAAGGCTTGGTTTAGAATAGACAAGACTAGCCATCTGTGCAGATGTATTCGGATAGGCCTATATGAATGTATGACTCGACATAAGTGCAGAGGTGAATCATAGTAAAGATACTTGGTCATAATAAAGTGACTTAACAAACCAGAATCGTTTAGTTGGATATTTTCAAGGTAAGGATGTCACGCGTAATGGGGAGGGGAAAGCACTAGATAACAAACAGAAGGAAATAGACCGGAGTATAGGTCTTAAAGCTAAGGGAGAGGGATGGTGACCTCCTAGGAATCCCTAGACCTCTCCCTGACTCCTGCCAATATGAGTAGACCCTGAAGGTGAAAATACTCATACACCGGAAGCTAGCCCTGCTGACCCTGGAAATTCCTAGGAGTGGTGGAAGGGAATGACACTACCGGTTCCTTTTCAGATGAAGGAACCAGCGTCTCACTGAGGCCTAGAAAGCAACAAACACAAGTGAACAACAAAATGCACTTAGCTTAAAGAAGAATGGAGGAGCAGGAGATCCAAACTAACAACACTCCAGCTCAACCAACTCCAGCAGGAAATATCAACTGCATGGTAAGCAGTGTGAGTCAGAACTAAATAGAGCCTCAGTAATGATCACAAGCTGCACCTGACAATAGGTGTGGTCATTACCAAGCAACAACACTGCAAAGTGAAAACAGAGAGACTGTCAGATACCCTCACGTGCCGCCAGTCTCTCAGATCTTCTCACCTCTGTCATGGGAGGGACCGTGACAAGGAAACAGTGAACTGTACTCCTGCCTACCACTGTACTTGTACAATCCAACCTAACTAGCGACCCACAAATGGACAGCAATCCTTTCCTATATATGTGCTGGGCCAGAATTGGGGAGCACAGAGAAACAAAATAACAGATCACTAGTGACAGTGACTACCAATATGAACAGACCCCAGAGGTAGGTGAGTTCATACACAGGAATACCTAAAGTCCTATCTAACCCTAAAGGACCCTGGTACTAGTGACAGGAATGAGACAACCTGTTCCTCCAAAAGGAAGGATGAACGGGAGTCTCCCTAAGGCCTAATACAAAACGACAAGGAAATGCAACACACAGAAAAGCCAAAATACAAAGGGAAAGGTAAAACTTAACTTACTAGAAGCTATGGCAGCACCAGGAACTCAGTTGAGATCCAAACACCAGCTATCCACAGGTCCAACTGAAGCTCTAAACCGCACAGCATTGTGGGAGAAACAACTATAAATAGGGAAAGTTAAATGACCACAATTGCATCACCTGGAGGTTAAGGGTGTGGCCAATATCAGAAACAACACAGACGCCTATTAATCCACAAGGTAAACATGTCAAATCAATCTCCTGCCACTCACTGTCGCGGGGACGTCCGTATGTCTCGGTAAGTCCGTGACACATGGACCTTTCGGGAATCTAAGATCTTGGAAATCTCATACTCCAGTTGACCTACAACCTCAACTGGAGCAGGAGGTGACTGATGGTGAAATGGGATGTACATGGTTTTTCAGCAGAGATCTATAAAACACGTTATGGATCTTGAAAGAATCAAACAACTTAAAACGGAAAGATACAGCATATGGACCAATAAACGCAGTGCAAGCTTTCCAGAAGGTACTTTTAAGTGCAGATTTCTAGTAGATAACCAGACCTTGTCTCGTAAAACAATATTTGACCCCCGAGAACGTCTCGTGTCTACTTTTCTTTTTTTGTATTTTCTGGGATTTTCTCAGGTTCAACTGAACCTGAGCCCAGAATATGCATAGTTTTTTTTTGCAACCATCTCTACCTCCGGTTAGTTAGAGGATGCAGATGAAAAAGACCGCCATCGTGGATGAAAACCATAATTGCAGAAAAAAGGAAAAGTATTTATGGAAGAATTCATGTGATTATTATTGGTAAAATCCACAAGGGCAATATGAGCCACCCGATCAGACTGACTGTCTGAAATGTAACATCTCAAATACTGCTCCAAAGATTGATTCAAACGTTCAGTTTGGCCATTGGTATTGAGGTGTAAGGCTGAGGAAAATGACAAAGAAATCCCCAATTTAAGACAGAATGCCCTCCAAAACCTGTAAACAAATTGTACACCACTATTAGAAACAATATTTTCCAGAATGCCATGCAAACGTACTGTGCGATAAATGAATAAGGAAGCCAGAGTCTTAGCATTAGGTAACAAGAGACAGTACAAAGTGGCACATCTTACTGACTCTGTCAACAATTACCCACACCTCAGTTTTTCCTTTGTGAAACAGGTAGATTTGTAATAAAATCCATGGACAGATGAGACCATGGTCTAATTGGAATGGGTAAAGGCCGTAATTCACCAGCTCGGCAAGTTTTAGGTGTCTTAGACCTGGCACAAACCTCAGTCTGACACATAAGATGTGCATAGTAGACCACCAGTAATGCCTGGAAATTAATTTCTTGGTACTTACTATTCCTGGATGCCCACTGAGAACTGAGTAATGCCACTTACTTAGAAGACAGAGATGGGCTGGAACAAATAATTTACCTTCTGGACAGTTTTCAGGGGCTAAATCTTATTTCGCTCTGATCTCTGTTGCCAGATCAGAAGAAAAGAGGAAACAACAATACCTGTCAGTAAAGGTTCAGGTTACAGATCAGGACGGTGAATGGAACAAAAGCTCCTGGACAAAGCATCCACCTTAATGGTCTTAGTTCCTGGCCTGAAAGTAATAACAAAATTAAAACGACTAAACAATAATGCCCATCTAGCCTGTCTCTGTTTCAAACATAAGATTCTTGTGATCAGCAACCACAGTTATTAGATGTTGAACTCCTTCTAAAAAGTGACGCCATTCTTTAAAAGCACACTTAATGGCAAGGAGCTCACGGTTACACACGTCATAATTTATTTCAGCCATAGAGAACTTACTTGCGGGAAAAAAATGCATGTGGTGTATTATTTGTGAGTGAAGTTGTTCCCTGCAAGAGTACTGCCCCTTCTCCCACTTCAGATGCATCTACCTCCACTATAAAGGGTTTAGTCTGATCTGGTGTACCAAAATAGGAGCCTCAAGAAAAACGTTTTATTAAGGTTTCAAATGCGTTAAGTTCCTCTGGCTGCTAATTAACTAAATCTGCTCCCTTCCTAGTCATGTCCATGAGTGGTAAAAAAAAATCTTAATTAATTTGCAATAATAATTGGTAAAACCTAAAAAGCATTGCAATGCTTTCACGGAGAAAGTTTGAACCAAATTTACAATGGCCTGCACTTTGGCGGAATCCATCTTAAATTCTCGAGGGGTAAGAATGTAACCCAAAAAGATACCTTGTGTGCCTCAAACAGGCGTGTAACAACAATAGCGGCAGACCATGTGACTGCTATGGGGCCCAGGGCAATAGGGGGCTCAGTCTTAGTTGGGATTATCTCCTCTTCTACTGGAGGTGAAAACTTGGTCAGGACTCTACCCTTTAAAGCAGGGATGGCCAACCTGTGGCTCTCCAGCTGTTGCAAAATTACAACTCCCAGCATGCCCAGACTGCCTACAGCTATCAGCCTACAGCTAGGCATGGTGGCAATTGTAGTTTTACAACAGCTGGAGGGCCGCAGGTTGGACATCCCTGCTCTAAAGGAAAAACTTTTAGCAAATTAAGCAGTGGAAAAATGGCCCAAGGGTCATTAGAAGGGGTTTAGACAGTATATTAGGTAAACCACCAAGAATTTTCCAATAATTTCTCTGAAAATGTCATTAACTAAATTTTGGAACACTGCTGGGGCAGTGCTTAGCCCAAAAGGCATTACTAAAAATTCAAAGTGACCCTCAGGGGTGTTGAACGCAGTCTTCCACTCATCGCCCTACTTTATGCGCATGAGGTTGTATGCACCCCTGAGGTCTAATTTAGTAAACCACCGAGCTCCTAAAGTTTGATTAACCCCTTAATGACCAATGACGTACTGTGTATGTTATGATGTGGTGTTAGTTACCGCATCTTGATGTACACAGTACGTCATGAAATCAAAGTGTCACCGCAAGTACACTTGCAGTGACACCGGCATGTAAACGGGTGTCACAGACAGCAGAGCTGTCCGGGCACCCGGCAGGGGCCAATCAGCGTGGTCCCTGCCTTTTGAATCTCTGCGGTTGGTCAGTCAGATTTAACTGACCAATCGCAGCATCCAGCAACACAGCTCCGATCTTCTCAGTGAGTGTTGAGAAGATCGGGGCTGCCGCTGCGCTACTGTGTTGATCACCCCCCCTTCCACCCTCCCAATCGGGCCGCTGCTCTACCGTGGCAGTGTCCCGATGGTTACCATGGCAACTTGGCGCCTTACACAGGCATCCAGGCTTGCCATGGTATGTAAGCCTGACAGGGTCCTGCCAGAGGCAGGAGCCTGATCAGGCTTAGGGCTCGTCCACACGAACGTTTGTTGCGTTCCGTATACGGGCTGTTTTTTGCGTTCCGTATACAGTCCATATATGGAACCATTCATTTCAATGGTTCTGCAAAAAAAACGGAATGTACTCAATATGCATTTCGTTTCCATTTTTCCATTTCGTGGAAAGATAGAATATGTCCGCATGCCCGCATTCCGTGGCTCCATTCAAGTCAATGGGTCCGCAAAAAAAACTGAACACATACGGAATGTACTCCGTATGTCTTTCGTATCCGTTCAGTTTTTGCAGAACCATCTATTGACAATTTTATGCCCAGCCCAATTTTTTCTATGTAATTACTGTATACTGTATATGCCATAACGGAACGGAACCGGAAACACTACCGGAAAAACGGATCCGGGAAAAACGGCCCGCAAAACATTGAAAAGGACATACAGTCGTGTGAGCGAGCCCTTGATATGAATAAAAATACACTGCAGTACACTATACAGTGTACTGCAGTGTATTGTAGATCCATCAGACACACTGGATCTTCAAGAACCAAGTAGGTCTGAGTCAAAAAAGTGTAAAAGAAAAAAGTAAAAAAAAAAAAAAAACACTTTCCCATATACATAGTACATCCAGAGGAAGGCAAAAAAAAAAAACCTGTGAGGTAGAAGCCAATTTTCCCCACTTTAGGGGAATAAAAAATTCCTTCCCGACTCCAATCAGGCAATCAGAATATCTTCCTGGATCAACGACCCCTCTCTAGTAGCTATAGCCTGTAATATTATTACGCTCCAGAAATACATCCAGGCCCCTCTTGAATTCCTTTATTGTACTCACCATCACCACCTCCTCAGGCAGAGAGTTTCATAGTCTCACTGCTCTTACCCTAAAGAATCCTCTTCTATGTTTGTGTACAAACCTTCTTTCCTCCAGACGCAGAGGATGTCCCCTCGTCACAGTCCTGGGGATAAATAGATGATGGGATAGATCTCTGTACTGACCCCTGATATATTTATACATAGTAATTAGATCTCCCCTCAGTCGTCTTTTTTCTAAAGTGAATAACCCTAATTTTGATAATCTTTCAGGATACTGTAGTTGCCCCATTCCAGTTATTACTTTAGTTGCCCTCCTCTGGACCTTCTCCAGCTCTGCTATGTCTGCCTTGTTTACAGGAGCCCAGAACTGTACACAGTACTCCATGTGTGGTCTGACTAGCGATTTGTAAAGTGGTAGGACTATGTTCATAATTAATATTATAACAGGGCACTCAAGAAACCGTGACCATGTGGTTAGAACAATTAAGTGCTTTTATTTAATGGTAAAATAGATAAATTGATAATTGGCACAAAATGTAGTAAATGTAGTAAAAAGCTGTCTTAACAATCAACCTGTTGACAATGTTCAATAAATACAATCTAGAACAATAAGCAGTCAATGACAGTTATCCAATTATTAAAAATCGACTATATGTTCGATGACATAGGATGCAGAATAATTATTATATTCGATGGCATAGGATTCAAAATAATCGGTAATCCTAAATATCACAGTCAATGGATCCAATAGTTGTATATATACCTGGGTATCGATGTATTGAGACCAAGACCCTATGTCCCACACTTGATTTCAGCGGCGTCCCACCGGAACAGAGTAGGTAGTGGCGTCCCGCTACAAAGTTACTTGCAAGTAAGAATTGATTACCTTATAATCGATTAATTTGGACTATTTACACTCTCCGAATATGCCTGTATTCATGCAGCACTTGTTAAATCGGGAGATTTTACAGACGGCTCTGTAGTTCAGTTTGACGTCACTGCCAAGGCCACTAGGTCTCGGCCTTTTGATGAAAGTTCCGCAGTGGTATTCTATCAGAGATTTTCGTCGAAAAAACGTCCAACTGTAGTCTGCTGAATAGTCGATTATAGATGTTTGGGTCTTTCAGTATGAAGATGGGGGGTGTAGCACCAGACGTGTTTTGGGGTCCAACGTATTGCCCCTTCCTCAGTCCTAGTGTGACATCTCATTTATTTAGGACTATGTTCTTATCACGGGCATCTATGCCTCTTCTGATGCAATCCATTATCTTATTGGCAGCAGCTGCCCGACACTGGTTTTTGCAGCTTAGTTTGCTGTTTATTAAAATTCCTTGATCCTTTTCCATGTCAGTGTTACCGAGTGTTTTATCATTTAATATGTACGGGTGACTTGCATTATTCCTTCCCATGTGCATAACTTTACATTTGTCAGTGTTAAACCTCATCTGCCACTTCTCTGCCCAAGCCTCCAATCTATCCAGATCCCTCTGTAGTAGTATACTGTCCTCTTCAGTGTAAATTACTTTACACAGTTTAGTGTCATCCTCGAAAATTGATACATTACTATGCAAGCCTTCTACAAGATCATTAATAAATATATTGAAGAGAATAGGGCCCAATACTGCCCCCTGAGGTACCCCACTAGTGACAGTGACCCAATCTGAGTGTGTACCGTTAATAACCACCCTCTGTTTTCTATCATTGAGCCAGTTACTTACCCACATACAGACGTTTTCTCCCAGTCCGAGCATTCTCATTTTATATACTAACCTTTTATGTGGTACAGTGTCAAATGCTTTGGAGAAGTCCAGATATACGACATCCATTGATTCGCCGCTGTCAAGTCTAGAACTTACCTCCTCATAGAAACTGATTAAATTAGTTTGGCATGACCGATCCCTCACGAAGCCATGCTGATATGGCGTTATTTGCTTATTTCCGTTGAGATGCTCTAAGATAGCATCTCTCAGAAAACCTTCAAACAGTTTACCCACAACAGATGTTAAACTTACCGGCCTATAGTTTCCAGGCTCTGTTTTTGGAACCTTTTTGAATATTGGCACCACATTTGCCATGCGCCAATCCTGTGGGACATTTCCTGTCAGTATACAGGGAGTGCAGAATTATTAGGCAAGTTGTATTTTTGAGGATTAATTTTATTATTGAACAACAACCATGTTCTCAATGAACCCAAAAAACTCATTAATATCAAAGCTGAATATTTTTGGAAGTAGTTTTTAGTTTTGTTTTTAGTTTTAGCTATTTTAGGGGGATATCTGTATGTGCAGGTGACTATTACTGTGCATAATTATTAGGCAACTTAACAAAAAACAAATATATACCCATTTCAATTATTTATTTTTATCAGTGAAACCAATATAACATCTCAACATTCACAAATATACATTTCTGACATTCAAAAACAAAACAAAAACAAATCAGTGACCAATATAGCCACCTTTCTCTGCAAGGACACTCAAAAGCCTGCCATCCATGGATTCTGTCAGTGTTTTGATCTGTTCACCATCAACATTGCGTGCAGCAGCAACCACAGCCTCCCAGACACTGTTCAGAGAGGTGTACTGTTTTCCCTCCTTGTAAATCTCACATTTGATGATGGACCACAGGTTCTCAATGGGGTTCAGATCAGGTGAACAAGGAGGCCATGTCATTAGATTTTCTTCTTTTATACCCTTTCTTGCCAGCCCCGCTGTGTGATGGAGCATTGTCCTGCATGAAAATCATGTTTTTCTTGAAGGATGCAGACTTCTTCCTGTACCACTGCTTGAAAAAGGTGTCTTCCAGAAACTGGCAGTAGGACTGGGAGTTGAGCTTGACTCCATCCTCAACCCGAAAAGGCCCCACAAGCTCATCTTTGATGATACCAGCCCAAACCAGTACTCCACCTCCACCTTGCTGGCGTCTGAGTCGGACTGGAGCTCTCTGCCCTTTACCAATCCAGCCACGGGCCCATCCATCTGGCCCATCAAGACTCACTCTCATTTCATCAGTCCATAAAACCTTAGAAAAATCAGTCTTGAGATATTTCTTGGCCCAGTCTTGACGTTTCAGCTTGTGTGTCTTGTTCAGTGGTGGTCGTCTTTCAGCCTTTCTTACCTTGGCCATGTCTCTGAGTATTGCACACCTTGTGCTTTTTGGCACTCCAGTGATGTTGCAGCTCTGAAATATGGCCAAACTGGTGGCAAGTGGCATCTTGGCAGCTGCACGCTTGACTTTTCTTAGTTCATGGGCAGTTATTTTGCGCCTTGGTTTTTCCACACGCTTCTTGCGACCCTGTTGACTATTTTGAATGAAACGCTTGATTGTTCGATGATCACGCTTCAGAAGCTTTGCAATTTTAAGAGTGCTGCATCCCTCTGCAAGATATCTCACTATTTTTGACTTTTCTGAGCCTGTCAAGTCCTTCTTTTGACCCATTTTGCCAAAGGAAAGGAAGTTGCCTAATAATTATGCACACCTGATATAGGGTGTTGATGTCATTAGAGCACACCCCTTCTCATTACAGAGATGCACATCACCTAATATGCTTAATTGGTAGTAGGCTTTCGAGCCTATACAGCTGGAGTAAGACAACATGCATAAAGAGGATGATGTGGTCAAAATACTCATTTGCCTAATAATTCTGTACAGGGTGTAGAGTCCGCAAATATCAGAAATAAGGGTCTGGCTATGACATTACTTAATTCCCTTAAGATACGGGGGTGTATTCCATCCGGTCCTGGCGATTTGTCTATTTTAATCCTTTCAAGTCGCTGATGTACTTCTTCCTGGGTCAGACAGGACACTTTTAATGGGGAATTTATTTTTACATTCTGCATGTCATCTGACAGTTTATTTTCCTCAGTGAATACATTGGAGAAAAAAAATATTTAACAGCTTTGCTTTCTCCTCATCGCTCTCTGCGACTCCCCCCTCATTACTCTTTAAAGGGCCGACACCTTCAAATTTATACTTTTTAACATATATATAATTGAAGAACATTTTAGGGTTAGTTTTACTCTCTTTGGCAATTAATCTCTCGGTCTCTAGTTTGGCCGCTTTTATTTGTTTTTTACATGTTCTATTTTTTTCCTTATAGTTTTTCAGTGCTTCCGTGCTACCCTCCTGTTTTAGTGATTTATATGCTTTCTTTTTGTCATTTATTGCTTTCTTTACAGTTCTATTTATCCACATTGGTTTCTTTTTGTTCCTTAACCTTTTATTCCCATACAGTATGTACCTCTCACAATGAGATTTTAAGATGTTTTTAAAGATATCCCATTTTATGGCTGTATTTTTATTTTTGAGGACTTTGTCCCAGTTAGTTAGGCCTATGGCCTCTCTTAGTTGGCTAAATTTAGCTTTTTTTAAATTTGGTATTTTTGTTCCTCCCTGTAGAAACGCTCTTTTGAATGATAATTGGAAGGTTATTACTTTATGGTCACTATTTCCCAGGTGTCCACCAACCTGCACGTCTGTTGTTCTGTCAGGCCTATTGGTTAATACTAAGTCCAGTATGGCCGTCCCTCCAGTCGGGTCCTGAACCAGTTGGGAGAGGTAATTGTCTTTGGTTATTGCCAAGAACCTATTTCCCTTATGAGATTTACAAGTTTCAGTTTCCCAGTCTATATCTGGGTAGTTGAAGTCCCCCATAATACCCACCTCATTATGATTTGCTGCCTGGTCTATCTCGTTTAGTAGTAGATTTTCTGTGGACTCTGGTATATTAGGTGGTTTATAGTAAACTCCTATTAGTAATTTATTGTTGTTTTTAGCTCCATGTATCCCACAGTGACTCCACATGTTCATGTCCCTCACTTATATCTTCACGGAGTATGGGCTTTAGACAGGACTTTACATAAAGGCAGACCACTCCCCCTCTCCGGTTTTGATGATCCTTTCTAAACAGACTGTAGCCCTGTACATTAACCGCCCAGTCATAGCTATCATCCAGCCATGTCTCATTTATTCCCACTATGTCATAGTCCTCCTCACACATCACTAATTCCAGCTCCCCAGTTTTATTAATCAGGCTTCTGGCATTAGTATACATACATTTGAGAGGTTTATGTATATTTTTTACCCTACACCTTTCCTTCTGAACTGTTCTAGTCCCTCCTTCCATTCCTCCCCCAGTCCCACTACCTTGCCCCCGGTCTCTATCTGCCCTATCTTCCCCTCCTATAGTGTAATTTTCCTCCCCCAGTCCCTAGTTTAAACACTCCTCCAACCTTCTAACCATCTTTCTCCCCAGCACAGCTGCCCCTTCCCCATTGAGGTGCAGCCCGTCCCTACGATAGAGCTTGTAGCCGATAGAGAAGTCGGCCCAGTTCTCCAGGAACCCAAACCCCTCCTTCCTACGCCAGTTCTTGAGCCACTTGTTAATCTCTCTAATCTCCCACTGCCTTTCTTGTGTGGCTCGTGGTACAGGCAGTATTTTGGAAAATACTACCTTTGAGGTCCTTGCCCTACGCTTTTGACCTAAATCCCTTAAATCATTTTTAAGGACTCTCCACCTACCTCTAACTTTGTCATTGGTTCCGATATGGACCATGACCGCTGGATCTTCTCCAGCCCCTCCCAGTAATCTGTCAACCCGATCCGCGATGTGTCAAACTCTATTGCCAGGAAGACAGCACACTGTTCGGCGATCACGGTCTTTGTGACAGATTTCCCTATCTGTTCCCCTAATAATGGAGTCTCCCACTACCAGCACCTGTCTGGCCTGCCCTGCTCTCCTGGTTCCCTGCTTACTGGAGCTGACATTCCTCTGACTGGCAGAGGAAGTGTCCAGCTGCAGCAGTGCTGTCCCTGGACTGACATCCCCCTCATCTGCCAAACGTGCAAACTTGTTGGGATGTGTCAGATCAGGGCTAGCCTCCCTGGCACTCTTCCCTCTACTCCGCTTTCTATTACCCAGCTAGCTACCTCACTTTCCTCAGCCTCCTCTCTGTCACCCTCCCCCTCATCTACCCCAAAGAGTGCTTGCTCGGTGAGAAGCAAACTCTTTTGCAAATTGTCAATGCCTCTCAGTGTTGCAACTTGCCCGTTTAGAGACTCGATTTGCGATTCCAGACGGGTAATTTGCTCACATCTTGAACAAAGATATACACCCTCGAACGGCTGTTCCAGGACTGCATACATCATGAAAGATGTGCACTGGACTGCGTTGTCAATTGTGCAACACATACTAAATGGGGATTACAACAGTAAAAAAGTAAAACAGTAAATATGATTTAGAATTAGACCCTGTCTGCTGTAGTTGAAGGACTACCTAGAATTAAGCCAACAACACACAAGGAAAATATATCCAACCTTAGTTTCCAACTCCTTTTCTTAAACTCCTTTTTTTTAACTCCACTTAATAAGAAGCCCACTTAGTAGAGCAAGCCTCAGGAAGAGCAAGCTCAGGGAGTTTTAGTGGTTTAATATATAGCACCTGGTTGCCCAGGCCACTCCCCTTAATCAAGCAGAGAAAAAAAAAATGGGTTTATACGCACATTTATAATTGGGTAAAAATGAAGAAAATAAAATACCTTAAACATGTTTGGTATCACTGCGTTCATAACAACCAGCTCTATAAAAATATCACATGACCTATCCCAAAAAATAAAAACAGTGCCCAAAAAAAAGTTTTGGTCACCTACCATCACAAAAAGTGCAAGCGATCAAAAGGGCGCATGCCTCCAAAATAGTACCAATCAAACCGTCACCTCATCCTGCAATAAATGAGACCCTACCTAAGACAATTAGACTATGGAGACACTAAAACATTTTTTTTTTTTAATTGTATTATTGTGTAAAACTTAAATAAATAAATAAAAAAGATACATATTAGGTATTGCCATGTCCGTAACGACCTGCTCTTTAAAAATATCACATGACCTAACCCCTCAGGTGAACGCCGTAAAAATAAATAAATAAAAACTGTGCCAAAATTACCAGTTTTTTGCTCACCTTGCCCCAAAAAGTGCAATAATGAAAAAAATCATATGTACCCAAAAATGGTACGTCAACTCTTCCTGCAAAAAACAAGCCCCTGCACAAGACGATCGGCAGAAAAATAAATAAAAAATGGCGTTCAGAAAATGGAGACACAAAAACATAATTTTTTTTCAAAAATGCTTTTTTATGTAAAACTGAAACAAACAAAGAAAGTAGACATATTTGATATCATCGCATCCGTAACAACCTGCTCTATAAAAATAGCACATGATCTAACCTGTCAGGTGTAAAAAACAAAAAATAAAAATGGTGCCAAAACATCCATTCTTTGGTTACCTTGCCTCACAAAAAACATAATATAGAGCGATTAAAAATCATATGTACCCCAAAATGGTAAATTTGGGGTACAAATTATCCCCTAGTTTCCAAAATGGGGTCACTTTTTGATTGTTTCTACTGTAAGGGTGCATCTGGGCGGGCTCCAAATGGGACATGGTGTCTAAAAACTAGTCCAGCAAAATCTGCCTTCGAAAAACCATGCAGCAGTCCTTTCCTTCTGCGTCCTGCCGTACACCCTTATATCCCTTTACGACCACATGTGTGGTGTTTCTGTAAACCTCAGAATCAGGGTAATAAATGTTGTTTTGTTTGGCTGTTAACCCCCGATGTGTTAAAGAAGAAAATGGATTAAAATGGAAAATCTGCCAAAAATTAGAAATTTTGAAATTTCATCTCCATTTTCCTTTAATTCTTGTTGAATACCTAAAGGGTTAACAAAGTTTGTAAAATCCATTTTGAGTAACTTGAGGGGTGTAGCTTCCAAAATGGGATCATTTATGGGGGGTTTCTACTATGTAAGCCCCACAAAATGACTTCAGACCTGAACTGGTCCTTAAAAGGTGGGTTTTGCCTTCTAACGTCCCCAAAAAATAAAATGACATTTACAAAATGATGCCAACATAAAGTGGACATATTGGGGAATGTTAAGTAATAAGTATTTTATGAGGTATCACTTTCTGTGTTAAAAGCAGAGAAATTATAATTTTGAAAATTGCGAATTTTTTTAAATTTTTTGGTAAATTTGGGATTTTTTCATAAATAAAGATGAAATATATTGACTTAAATTTATGACTGTCATGAAGTACAATGTGTCACGAGAAAACAATCTCAGAATGGCTTGGATAAGTAAAAGTGTTTCAAAGTTATACATGTCAGATTTTCAAAATTAAGCCTGGTCACGAAGGTGCAAAATGGCCCGGTCATTAAGGGGTTAAAAAGGTCCGGAATCAACGACAATGGATATTGATTTTTGACCATGACCTTGTTTAATTCCATGTTGTTGATACAAGGCCTCAGACCCCCCCCCCCCCTTTTTTTTTAAGAACCGCGAGCCCATAGGGGATTTAGATGGTCTAATATGCCTATTTTTTAGGCTTTCCTGTATATAATCCCACATAGACTGTTGTTCAGGATTTAAATACTCCCCTTAGGGTATCTAGCACCTGTTACCAAATCAATAGTACAGTCGTACGGTCTATGTGACGAAAGGGAGTCTAAGCCACTCTCAGTAAATAAGTCAGCAAAATCTCTGACATACTCTGGGACATCTACCCTGAGGCTAGCTTGTAACATGGTCAGGCAGGTAGCAGAACAATCCGTTCCCCACTTCTCTAGTTCACCAGAAGTCCAGTTGATTACTGGATTGTGCTGCTGTAGCCATGGTAACCCCTGAATGACATGAGTTGGGAAATTTCTCATTACAAAGAAGGAACACATTTCAGTATGAATAATACCAACAGTCATGGAAACACTAAAAGTATAGAATTCCACCAGCCCTCTAATACCATGACATGTATGGGCTCCGAGAGTGAACACAATAGAATACTCAGAGACAAGGCAAAATCTATAAAATTGGCTGCAGACCCATAGTTCCACAAATGCTAGACCCGAAATTCAATGGAATACATACGGGGAGCAGAATCTTTTAAAATATCTTTAGGAAGTACCTGGTCGTCTAAGTGACTCCTGGAATTATCCCTTAGGCACTGTAATTTCTCTGTGGCCAGTCGTTGGGCAGAGTCTTAGCAGGTGATCAGCACTCCCACAGTAGAAGCAGTCCCTTCTTCCTTCTCAGCTCTCTCCGATCCTGTGAGGGCAGGGTCGCACCAAGCTGCCTAGGTTTCTCAGGAGAGACCAAGGTTTTCGATAACATGGAAGAGGAATCCGTGTCGGATACTGTCTGGGGAGTAGAAAGTCGCTCCCTACATGGCTCTCTGGGTCATCTGTCCATACTCCCTGTCAGAGTCATAACTTCATCGAATGTGTCAGATGAGAGGTAACTAATTAGCATGTCTTTTAATAAATCAGAAAGTCCCTGGCGAAACAGGCACCACAGTGCCTTGTCCTTCCAAGCTGAAGCCACACACCATTTGCAGAACTCTGCACAATTTTCCTCCACTGGTCTGTGGCACTGCCAGAGAAACATTAACTGTGTCATTGCAAACACGTCTCTGTCTGACTCACCATGCAACATTCCCAAAGCCCAAAAAAAAACCTCATCAACATACACCAGCTTGGGGGAATCCACTGGTAGTGAAAAGGCCCATTTTTGCAGATCCCCTTGCAATAAAGAAATAACTATTCTCACTTTCTGTGGCTACATGCCAGAAGAGTTAGGACGCAAGCGAAAATACAATTTACAACTCTCCTTAAAAGTCATAAAGTTCTTCCTGTCGCCCGCGAAGCAGTTGGGCAAATTTACTTGCGGCTCAATAGGCTGTGGGGCAGCCCCCTACGCACTCAGTGCATTCTCCGGATGCTGGACCCTTACTGCAAGATCCTTCACCAGCTGAGTAAAGCCCTTGCTTCTGATCCAAGATAGCTCTCATCGCATCCATAATAATATACAAGGACTACAATATTTGTATGTTCTGTGATTCTGTCACAGTAGGGAACAGTGAGCCCTGTACGGCTGCCTAGTACTGTCCCTATCATTTTGCGCGATCCGCCCTAACTGGCAGCCCACAACCGGACAGAAATCCCTTCCTACATATGTGCTGGGCCCGAATCTTGGAGGGGAACACAGGGAAACAAATAACAGATGACTAGTAGTGACAGAATGGCACAGCAGACAAAGACAGAACCAGAAAACATACCAAGCCGACGTCAATACCATGTCAACATATGCCATAAATGTCAGATAGGTGCAGGTTCCACCTCTGGGACCTTCACCTCTCTCCAGAATGGGCCCCTAAGGCAAAGGAGAGCACACTGTACATGCGCGGTGTGCTCTCCATTCAATGCTATGGGACTTATGAAAATAGCTGAGTGAGCGTACTTGGCTAACGTCAGAATTCCCATAGCAGTGAATAGAGAGCAAACCGTGCACGCACAATTGCTTCTCCATTCACCGCTATGGGACTACTAGCCAAGTTAGCTATTTTCAGAACTCCCATAGCAGTGAATGGAGGGTGGCTACACTTGTACGGCTGTTCTCCCTTTACTTCAGGGTCACGTTCTAACTGTAGGGGTGAGTCCTAGAGGTGGGACCCCACTGACCATAGGGAACAGGGGTCCAGTGTCCCTAGCTTTAATGCAGCAGCAATCGGACATGCACAATGACACCCTATTCAAAGTCTATAGGACATCCCAAAGATAGCACTTGACTATCTTCAATAGTCCCATAGTTTTAAAGGAGCAGTAATGCGCATGCTTCAATGCCCCTCCATTCAAAGGAGGGGATGGGATTTCTGTTCTCAGCAGTGGAACCTCCACTGATCAGACACCTATCACAAACCTGTGGATAGGTGAAAAGTTGTCATTGTGCCACAACTCCTTTAAACATTTAAAGTTAAATGCTATTTAAAAGGAACCTGTTGAAAATGCAGTCCAGTCTAAAGGCAGCATGTTATGGAGCAGTAGGAGCAGAGAAGATGGAGTGGTCCTACTCAGGAATTGACCGCTGTCTCTGTATAGACTCATACAGGGAAGGCTGTCAATCACTGCCCACTGGACTTTTAAGACCAGAGGTTTAAATGAATAAATGACAAGTTACACTGAACATTTTAAAACAAACCTATATTTCTCGCTCATGTCATTGGGGGACACAGGACCATGGGTATAGCTGCTGCAGGGCACTAAGCCAAAAAGTTCCTCCCGCTACCTATACCTCCTCCTACTGGGAGAGAGATAACCAGTTTTAGCTCAGTGTCTGTAGGAGGCAGACCTCCCTGTTTTGGATTGCACTTCTGATCTTTTCTTATTTTTTATTTGCTTTTCTTTTTAGGTGGAACACACGGTCTGAGCAGTTCCCTCATATTGGCCACTATATTTCTGTGATTTTGGAACACAGGGTTCACCTCCCCTCCCTGTATCCCATGCAGACAGGAAAAGGGGTATCAGTCTTCCTCCCCATTCTATCCTTCCTCAAGAGAACAAAGTGGAACCAGGCAACCTAACTCCCCTGGCACCTTCCAGCCATGATGGTACTCTGAGGGGGGGGAGGGGGGGACGACGACGACAAAAAGGATAAAGGCAGGGTCAATACGCCAGATTCTGGATAAGTATTTCCCCTCCCCTGTTCTCCTTCTCTTTCAGGGTTTTCATCATCTTCTCTGTTGGGGACATCAGGATTGGGACATTGACTGCATTCTCTGTCACTTTCAGCATTCTGAAGCCTCTGACTTCCTGCTAGGTAGGACGTTGCCATATTTTCCTGGTAGCTCCTTTGTCAACCCCCATTCTTGCCAGCCCTAGCTAAGTAGTACGCAGTTACTTTGCCTATGTGACCATGTACGAATCTACAGATGACCTTCCCCCTCGTACAGCTGTCCACAGCTACTGAGGTCGATCCAGAACAATCCTCCAAGATCACTTCCAAAGTAGATAGCTAAGTCTCTGCAGTCCTCAAGACTTTCCCCTGCACTCAGACCTTACTATTGTGATGGGACCACCTGGATCAACATTTTGCCCCTCCAAAAGGCCAGGGCTTGCTTTATCCTTTCCAGGCAGATTTGGTCTCCAAGTGATCAGTCTCCCCTAAAGTAGACCCTTATAGCCCGTATTGCAAAGCATACCACTACTCCTTCCATTATCCAGTTGACTATTGTCTGGACTCCTTTCATGTACTTGCCCATCTGTACTCCTGCAGTGAGTCCGGCCTCTCCAAAGCAACACCACCGGCGTCACTCAATTACCAGCCTCGCTGACAGTTTTGCTGATCGGCCTATCAGGGGCAGGGACGACGGGCCAATCAGGCTCGGCGCTGCCATAATGTGCTTCCTGTTGGCAGGATATTTAAAGGGCTTCTGTCACCCCACAAAAGTCTTCTTTTTTTTTTTTGGGATAGTTACATTCCTTATAGCGCGATATAGGAGAGGGCCCTTTCACTAGCCTCAAACCTAAAAGCACTAAACCCCCTCCCCAATGGAGAGCAGCTCTATAGATTTATTCTTGACCATAGTGAGTAAAGAACTAGAAAAATTAGATTATAAACAGCCCAAAAATGGCTCCAATTTGGATAAAAAAGAAATAGAGGCCATGATGAAAATTCAATCAAATCATGACATCATTTTAAAACCATCTGATAAAGGTGGAAACCTAGTGGTCATGAATCATCAAGAATATAAAAAAATGTGTAACACCATTCTTAATGATAAAAATTGTTATCAAATTCTTGAGGCTGATCCCACAGAAAATTTCACTAGGGACCTGGAAATCATCCTTATTGAAGCTCTTCAGAACAAAATAATATCTAATGATGAGGCCAAATTCATGCTCGTGCCACATCCCCAAACTGCTACATTTTACACTGTCCCTAAGATCCATAAAGGACTCACCCCATTAAAAGGACGCCCAATTGTTGCAGGCATTAATTCCCTCACCCAGAATGCCGGTATTTATGTCGATAAGGTCCTTAGAAATTATGTTACAGCACTCCCTTCATATATTAGAGATACTTCGGATTTATTGGGTAAGATAGATGGCATACAACTTGACGATGATGTTCTCATAGCCTCTATAGATGTAGAGGCTTTGTACAGCAACATTCCACACGACAAGGGACTGTGTGCCATTAATCACTTCCTCAAGAGCCGCGGTACACAATATAGTGCACATAGTAACTTTGTTCTTCAACTTATGGATTTTATTCTCAGACATAACTTCTTTCTTTTTGACTCCAGGTTCTTCCACCAGCTCAGGGGCACAGCAATGGGGAGCGCATGTGCCCCCACTTATGCTAACTTGTTCCTGGGCTGGTGGGAGGATACCTTGGTATTTACAGATGAGAGTCCGTGGACGTCGAGGATAGTCTTCTGGGGCCGCTATATCGATGACATTCTGATATTCTGGAGCGGCCCCAGACGACTATTCTCTGATTTCTTGGCCGACCTGAATAAAAATCAAATAGGCATGCACTTCACATCGGAAGTGTATAATCAAGGTCTTGCCTTCCTGGATTTATACATCACCCTGAGGAATGGCGCGATTACCACAAAAACTTATAGAAAACCAACAGCAACAAATAATCTGCTTAGGTGGGAGGGCCATCAACCAGAAAACCTAAAATGCGGCATTCCAAAGGGACAGTATCTGCGAGTTCGCAGAAACTGCACTACACAAAAGGATTTCTTCAGTCAGGCAAAAGACCTTAAGACCAGGTTTAACCAAAGTGGTTATCCTGACTATCCCTTACAAAGGGCGTTCAGGTCGGCTTTGAATCAAAATAGAATGGACCTTTTATCACCCAAACCCAAAAAGACAGATACGGACTCCATCTTCCGTATAATCGGCACCTATGATACCTGCAACAGAGAAGTCCGATATATCTTTCAAAAATACTGGGATATGCTTCTATTGGACCCAGATATACGTGATATACTTCCAGCTAAACCTGCCATAACGTATAGAAGGGGTAGATCACTAGGTGACAGATTTGTTCACAGTCATTATACAGCAGTCAAAAAACCCGGCACCTGGTTAGATAGAAAACCCTTGGGGACCTTCAAGTGCGGCTCCTGCATAGCTTGTCCTTATATACATCAAACCAAAAACTTCACCAGCAACACCACCAATAAAACATATAATATTCGGGATTTTGCAAACTGCAAGACTAGTGGGGTGGTATACCTCTGTACATGTTTGTGTCAGCTTCAGTATGTCGGTAAGACTAAGCGGGAATTTAGAAGAAGAATTGGAGACCATCTAGGAGACATCAAACATAAGAGAGATACCACCCTCTCTAGACATATCCATGACCTCCATGATGGCAATCCCAAGTGTCTAAAATTCTGTGTTGTTGAGGTAATTCGCCCATCGCCAAGAGGAGGCTACCTCAATAAGAGAATTTTACAAAAAGAGTCCGAATGGACCTACCGATTAAAAACGGTGAGCCCACTTGGGCTGAATGAAATTCTGTCTTTTGGTTGTTTCATCTAAATGTAATTTGAATATACGGTAGTTTGTCTTCATCTGGTTTTTAATAATGACATACTACCTAATCCAACTAAACTATTACCTTCCCCCCTGGATGATTATTATCATCCGCTGCTATCATCTTTTGTGATTCTTTGTTATTTTTACTGTACCTTGTTGGACATATATATGTATCTTTTTGAAAACCTGTGATATCCTATTCAAGTGATCATGATTATATAATACTTAATTCGGACCAAACAAATGATAATATCAGACCGAAATAGGTCTTTATTTCATTATCTATATACAAATGGTACTAGTATTAGGTGGTAGGACATAATCATTAGTTATAACACATACAATAGCAGGTCCTCCTTTATGTATCCATTTGCCGTCCCATACTACTATTCCAACCATTAAAACCCTCCTTGTATATGCCACTATGATAGACCAATTATAGATTTTTCACCTCTGTGCCATAACTTCAAATTATGTCTATGAAATATATCAGCGATGCCTCAGTATCTAGTGGCAGCATTTACTCTTCATTATATGCTGTAACATCCAAAACTGTACACTGTTTGGTATTTCCCATCGATCGGATCGCTGTGGAACGCATTAACATGCGTTCCAATGTTCACTAATAACATTTTCCGGCACAGTCTGTCTACTTCCGGTCCCTCATGCGTTCCACCTTCGGCTTGCGTTCCACCAGCAGCCAATGATAGCGGTCGGCGTCTAAACCGATGACGCACTTCCGGTTTTGGCTTGCGTTCCACCAGCAGCCAATGCTAGCGGTCGGCGCCCACACTAATGACGCACTTCCGGTTCCGGCATGGACGACGGTGGAACGCACGCCGCACATCACAGATCATGAGGTACCTATGTTAATCTATTATGTTAATTGGGTTTGGTATATAAAGGTGGCAGTCGCAGATATCACTCTGGACTGCATTACCCAGTTGGATATTATCGACAAAGAGCTATTGGGCTGACGGCTATCGTGCCAATGATCTATTTCTATCTTTATTTTTGATATCCCCTGAAGAATCCGGTGATACACATCCACTATCATCGGAGGAAACGTGTTGGGATTACTCCATCCTATTACTCTTTTTGGCTGCACTGACACTGGGAGAAATCACTTTTAGGGACAGGACAATAGGGATAGCCGTCGATAAGTGGGGTCGCTCCCTTGGGGGTGATTCTCCCGCATCTAGGCGGGAGACCTCTCCGCTTGTAGGCAGGGCCTCACTAGTCGGCTAGGGATACTATCTTCCCAGTTACCCATCCGTCCTGTATTAGAAGAGCCGTTGACTACAACATCTTTTTTGTGATATCTGCAGCGAACACCCATCCATACCGTTCCTGTGGACCTTTCTACCCCAAACACGTACATCCTGCTGTGGTACGATCTATCTCCATAACAGAAAAACCATCAAACCGTGAGTGGGGACTATCTAGTCCAAATCGTGCTCTCTATTCCTGTTTGTCTACCCAGTGCCTTTATGTGCATAAGCCCGTGTATCTCACATATGCAGTCATCTATATACCTTTGTGGGACTTATTTTAAATGTTAATAACTAAAAGTTAAGTTTTAGTAGGATAACTATTCAGTGACATACAGTTTTTTATTCCTACATTATATATATCTTCTTATACTGTGAATTATAGCGCGATATAGGAGAATATAATCTTGTCACTTACTTTCATGCGGCCGTTTCTTTAGAAAACGAAGTTTTATAATATGTAAATCCGGTCTCTACCAGCAAGTAGGGCGTCTACTTGCTGGTAGCCGCAGCAGAAAACCGCCCCCTCGCCGTGTTGATTGACAGGGCCAGCCGTGATCTCCTCCTCCGGCCGGCCCTGTCAGTATTTCAAAAATCGCGCGCCTCTGTTCATTCGGCGCAGGCGCTCTGAGATGAGGAGGCTCGTCTCCTCAGAACTCCCTCAGTGCGCCTGCGCCGATGACGTCTTCTCTTTCGGTGATGTCATCGGCGCAGGTGCACTGAGGGAGTTCTGAGGGGACGAGCCTCCTCATCTCAGAGCGCCTGCGCCGAATGAACAGAGGCGCGAGATTTTTGAAATACTGACAGGGCCAGCCGGAGGAGGAGATCACGGCTGGCCCTGTCAATCAACACGGCGAGGGGGCGGTTTTCTGCTGCGGCTACCAGCAAGTAGACGCCCTACTTGCTGGTAGAGCCCTCATTTACATATTATAAAACTTCGTTTTCTAAAGAAACGGCCGCATGAAAGTAAGTGACAAGATTATATTCTCCTATATCGCGCTATAAGGAATGTAACTATCCCAAAAAAAAAAAAAAGACTTTTGTGGGGTGACAGAAGCCCTTTAAATAAGCAACTGTTGGCCACATTTGCCCGTGATTGGTCTTCCAGCCTCACAAGCTTTGTTGTATGCTTTCTGGATCTCTGACCTGCTGCCTGTTTGTGACCTCCCCTCTGTCTAATGACTTCAACTCTGATGCTATCTCCTGGTTTTGACCCTGCGCGTTGTCTCTCCTTTGGTTTTGCAATGGCTGGCCAACTTCTATAAATCATCCCTCTGTCCGAGCAGGTGAATCTCCTTTCTCAGTATGGATTCCAACACCACAAGAACCAGAATCACCCTTCCCCAGGACAAACGGATATCCCTCCTGCGGAACAATAACCCATCCCCAGCTGCTGCAGAATCAGTTAGAGGCGTGGCCTAGTATGAAAAAAACTGCCGCAATGCGCACCGCACATATTGTCCGTCTTTGCAATTTGGGAGGTATGTGGAAGTACTTCATGATATGGAGACTTACTGACTGCTTCATGGGAAACAAATATGAAAAGAGGTATGGATATCTGGCTTGGGTATATTCCCTTGTCAAATCCTAAGGCTTGCTCTAAAATTGAACTTTGGCTCATGGGGAACAACTTCCAAAAATTGGCTAAACGTGTGAGCATAGCCTAGAGTATGGCTACACGGCGACAGCCGTTGCTCACAGGTTCGCTGAGTAGTGGTGATCCTATAGAAATGAATGGGATCATTGTGCCCATCGCAGGAAATCCCACACAGCGTCGCCGTGTAGCCATAACCTCACTTGGTCAAAAGAAAAGCCCAAAATGGCAAGAATATGGCAAGTACCGTGTGAACTATACACAGACCTCCCAAGTGTCTCTCTTTCGAGGGATAGTCTTTTTTCTTTTTTTTTTACCCAAGTCCCTCTGTCCCTCTTTTTCATATCAGGTATAGATTTGCATTAATACATTTACAATACTGATGCAGAAAGTGTTTGGCAGTTCCTACCTATATATTAGAGCTTATTATTTGATGCAATTTTGATTTTAGAAATTTCTAGATTCAGATACATTTTGCGCTATTATGTTCTATTGAAGTGTATACATATGCAGGACCATAATGGACCATAAGCGTCCCTCTTCCAGCATCCACAAGGTCTAACTATAGGTTTGGATGCGAGGTGTGATCGGCAGACGTGCCAGCAGGGGGAGCTCTTACGTTGTGACGAGCAGTTCCTGGATGCTATTGTTGAAGTCTCTTCGCTGATATCGCGCCGCCTGAGTTTGACCCTCGGCGGCAGCTGTAGCGCTCAGGGCTGCTGGAGACCAGCAGTGTTCTCCACGTGTTGGATCCGGATACAGAGCACCAGCTGGAAGGGTCGGGTGCTCGCATCGTCCGCAGGTTAGAGCTGATGTTCTGGAAGGCATATCACAGCGGCGGGCAGTATATAGTAGTGGTGAGGAGGGCGCCTGCTGAAGGAATGAGGGGCTTTAGTCCAGCTTTCTGTGCTACCTGCTCTGAGCCTACAGATCGTGACACTAGGAACAGTCGCAATGTGTGTAAAGTGACCTACAGCAATCGCATCTAGGTCATGTTCAGTAGAGGAGGGGGGGTCTGTTACTTCTGGACCCCTTGTTCACATACCCATCTATTGCTAGTTGGCTGGTTGCTCTCACTCACAAGCTCCCAATTTGACAATACTGGAGATAAGCAGCTGTCAGACATCTCCGGCACCGCTTATCTTGGGTGAGGCAGGGATCTATCTGATCTGGTAGACTCTCTGTGACCCCTTACAATAGGTGGCAAATGCTCCCAATTCCCGAGCCTTCATTGCTGTGAGGTCAAGTGTTCATGGAGAAAATCTCCTTAGACTGGACAATAAAATATGGTGGCGGCCCCATATGGTGGTTTTTTTTTATATTGTGGAGCATTTGGTCATTTCGAAAAACATCTTTTTAATCTCAGGATCCGTCAAGCAAATAGTTCCTATCACTGGTTTCAGCCTAAGGGCTCACGCATACGACCGTTTGTATTTTGTGGTACGCATAAAATACAGATGACGTCCATGTGCATCAACAGCTGGCCCCATAATAGAACAGTCCTGTCCTTGTCTGTAATGTGGACAATAATAGGACATGTTCTATTATTTATTTTTTTGTGGAACGGAAATACGGACATACGGAAACGGAAATGCACACAAAGTAACTTCCTTTTTTTTTTTTTGCGGACCCATTGAAATGAATGGTTCCGCATGTGGTCCACAAACAAAGCAGAACGGACACGGAAAGAAAATACGTTTGTGTGCATGAGCCCTAATCCTTACACTTTGAGGCCCATGTACTAAAGCCTTGTGTTTCATGCGCCAGTCTGGGGAAATGGTCTGCCACAGTAAGATGCCATAAGGAGTGTTGAGTGAGCTTTGGCGTACAGGGTTCGGGTTATCTAAGCATTCTGTTATGGGTTCTGCTACCACGGACTAGAACTTTTATGCTCCGTGTTAGCGGAATCCATAATGGAATTCTTAGGTAACACGAACCTTGTACGCCGAACTTGAAAACACAGAAGTTTGCTCGTCCCTAGCCATTAAGTTGAACAGGCACGGGGGGGCCTCTTAATAAATTTGTCGTGATTTCCGCTGTCTGAGCACCTAAAACTGAAATCCAGTTTGGAGCTATAGTACATGGTGTTAAAAATTGACGTCCGTTTTATTGTAAATGTGGCGAAAGCAGCAAGGAACATAAGTTGCAACACTGTGCCATTTGCAGAAAAATGAGTGACTTGTGACATTTGTAAACTACCAATCTAGAGTACAAGTTTAGTAAATACCCACCTGCCCCCATGTTTATGGCTCATCCTTCGGGTGTTTCTAGCCTTTACTTCGCTGTAGTTGTAAGGCATTGCATTAAAGGGGTTCTCCAGGATTTATTCCATAAACAGCCCCGCACCCGTCTGTGGGTTGTGCCTGGTACTGCAGCTGAGCTGTAATACCGGACACAACCTGTGGATAAGTGTAGTGCTGTATTGGAAGAAAGCAGCCTTTGTTTTCTAGCCCTGGAGAACCCCTTTAATAATACTAAACCTGTGATTGTGTGAATCACTAATGGCAGTTTTGCCAAATAGGCAAACATATACCCACTGTACATCTTACCCAATATCGATATCTAATGACTGATGAATAACGACCAAATAAGTGTTATTATGGTATTTAACCCCTACTGAACGGTCAAGAACCAATGCAATGAAATCCCCCAAATTGCTGAGTGTTAGAAGTCCCAGTTGGTGGTGCGGCTGATTGTGGTCTATGGCATTTTTTGCTGTGTACCAGCCTCCTGGGGTTTTCTGGGCACTGGATATGACTTTATTAATCCCTATGTAGGGAAATTGCAATATTATCGTAGCAGGGTCCTTTAATATCCTGCCCAGTAATGAGCCCTGAATCCGATTGCTGGTAACAGTATGTCGATCCGTGCGTGCAATTATCTTTTAGTGTGGGAATGAATGATCTTTATTATGATCGTTCATGCCCCCCCCCCTTTCAGTCTTCATCTGTTGGCAACATACATCCTTTTTACACGGGGCGATGTGCTTCCGATAAGTTTAGTGACATGTAAAAGGCGTATGAGCATTGTATGTTCCCAATCATTGGGCCCATAGGCTGATGTAAAGCCTGTTAAAGGGGAGTTTAATACTGATGACCTATCCTCCCCATCGTTGGGATCTGACTCCTGGCACCCCATGGTTTGTGCCGCTCCAGTATGTGCTGTGACCACCTGGCAGCTTATCAAGCACAGTGCAATCCATTGAACAGCGTATGTGTATAATATTGCAGCCCAGCCCCATTCTCTTGAGCTGTACCTAGGGCTATGTGACCGATGAATGTAATGTCCACGAAGTGCCACAGCCTCTTCAAAGAGCTGATCAATGGGAGTGTCGGGAATCAAACCCCAACAATCACATCCTGAGCATAGGTCATCAGTATGAAACAGTCGGTCAATACCTTCAATGACACCGCTGTTCTTCTGGATCTATTGAATTTTGTATGTGTATTCCGAGATCTGTATTTTTCCACAAACTACTGGTCCGCAGGAAAAGAGTGGTACCGTGCACTACCTTGGTCTATCTTGCAGACAGATCACACCCTGATGGAAGCCGTGGACAGCACAAGGATGCCATCTATGTCTGGTCCATTTGTCACTGATCCGTTACATAGAAAAAAATTATAACGATAAAAATTTGGTAACAAAAAAATAAATCTTTCACGCAGCCACAAAAAAATAAATGAAAAAAAATCAACCACTGTGAAAAAACCCAGACATGCCCTTCACAGCGTTGTGGCTCCAACGAGCATCCTCTCTGCTGATTATTGCTATTGTTATGATTATGTGTGTCTTGCAGTAAGGGTTCCTAACGTAGCTCTAGTGCATTTTGCCTGTTACAAGAGCCCATCTAACCTCTTCATGGCTGACCTGATAACTGAGGAGCCAAAACAGCGAGCAAGCGGTGGGGGAGAAACCAGGAAATCCTCTCGTTTCCAAGAGGAATCTGAGGCTTTGGAGGAAAACGGACATGACGCAAAGAGGTTTAAAGTGGACCATGAAGAGCAGAACAAGAAGCATCCAAAGAGGAAAGTGGTGCTGCTCATGGCTTATTCTGGAAAAGGGTACCATGGAATGCAGGTATATATTAAAGGGGTCCTCTGTATGTAAAGAAGTCCTAAAGGAGCATCCCAATGATAGACCTGGTGTAGCTCAGCTGTTCTATAACTCCCCATAGACAATAAGGCCTCTTTCACACGAGCGTTATGGATTCTCTCAGGGTCTGTTCAGAAAAAAACTGATGGGTTTTGCATGCAAGGTCAGTCAGTTTTGTCTGTGATTGCGTTTAGTGTTCAGTGCAATCCGTTTCCAATGCGTTTTTCACGCACGTGAAAAAAAACTGAAGAATAACAATCTACAACTTACCATTAGTGAAAAATGCATTGCATCCAGATGAAGTCCATTTTTCCCGAAAGTCCCATTTACTTTGAGGGAACCAGAGCTGAGTGAAAAACGCAGAATATAGAACATGTTGCGATTTTTCCTGAACGCGGAAATGATGCGTGAAAAATGCATTGCACCCTGCGGAAAAATCGCTAATGTGAAAGAGGTCTCGCTGAGAGCGCTGCAGAACCAAATCTACTCTGGACCCTGCTGGTCTCAAAGGAGAACAGAGAGATTGATGTCAGGTGTTTATGGCGAGACCTTGAATGGAGCAGCAGTTCACATATGTAATTACCACTTCATTGAAACTCCATGACCATGGTGAGGAGAAATGAGGGGGTCACCCATTTATCACCAATGTTTTTTTGAGGGATAACCCCTTCAAAGCTTAACATTGGGGGATCTTCTGATTTTGACTAGTCTAGCCAATTATGTTCGCCTGAATATTATTTTATCAGAATCCACAGAAAAAGAGCCCTGGACTTGTGCTGAAGTTTAAGGAGCCAAACACTAGTACAGTTGCCATGCAGTAATGCCATTCCGTGCTCACCGCTGGCTCTCTTGTTCTGCAGAGGAACGTGGGTTCATCCCAGTATAAAACGATTGAAGACGAACTTGTGCAGGCCCTTGTCCTGTCAGGCTGTATTCCCGAGAATCACGCCGACGACATGAAAAAGATGTCCTTCCAGCGATGTGCACGCACAGATAAGGTAGGTCTTAGATCTGTAATGTTACAGCACCACGCCATGCGTCCTGTTTGCTCACAGCTCAGGATCCATTTTGGCCATCAAACCATTCTGAGAGTTTACCTAACGTGATGCCGCCTAGACCCTGTCTAAAATGTGCCAAAATGTGGTGCTTTTCTGGCATATACTGTTACATCAAGTTTTAGACCTATTTATGAAGCAAGTGTGTAACAAAGTATCATCCACTGCGCCTAGCTCACCTTATCCGTTTTCAAGTGCAACACAGCATGTGACTTTATCTAATCGGCAGTGGCTTAAAAGGGTTCTGCGCAAATGAATTAAAATGGCAACTTGTCCTAGAATGTGAAGAGGACTGCAGACCTGCCTAGCGGGTGAGGGGGCACAGCCTCACTACTGCTCTACAACAGATGGTAAGGATGTGATCCTGCCTATGTTATGCCATCATGGCTGAGCAGCCTGCCAGGAACACTCACCAATATGTAGTATGTAGTGGGGGCAGCTCTGCAAGTGGAGGCAACCAGTCTCGCTCACATTCTAGGACAGGTTGCTGGCAGCCATTTTAAATCATTCTCGAAGAACCCCTTTAACAGGTAGCAACATGCGCCCAAATTTTGGTTCAGAATTTTAATGCAAAGTTAGGCAAACAATAGGACTTGATGTAAAGTTAACCCTGCTCCAGATTTATCATCCAGCCTGAGCTACTGTGATCATCTTGACGCTTCATTAGATTTCCCATGTACGTTTGTGTAGATTTTAGCGGATATACCCATTTAGTGGATAATGCTTCTCTGCACGGACTAGCAGTCATAACATGGTTGCATCTAAGCCTAGTTGGAAGAATTTTTAACACCTAATATATTACAAAAGCTGTGTGTGCTTTGCCAGATGTGGCCAAATGTAATAATGTTTACCACCCATTTAGCGCCTATTTGTTGTGCCGCAGAGGGAACCGAAATTCCCAATGTCTGAAAAAAAAACTGTTATCAATTCCTGTACGCCCGAAAACTGTTGTCAAAAAGTCCACTTGTGCAAAATTTCTGACTGCTTGGGGGTTTTGGCTCATTAGCTACTTTAAACAAAAATGGGTAAGGAGGACTAGGGCAAAGCTGCCCCGGCACATTTGGGCTAGGAAACCAGCGTTTATGTCCGCATACAGCTGTGCCACAGTTATTAACAGGTTTGCGCCTCTATCTGATTAGACCAGTGTGTAGAACATTGGTCTCGATAAATGTCCCCTCAGTGTTCTCACCTACCATTTTTGCATTGGTCTTAAGTGATCGCTTTCCTAGAAATGAAAAAACGATTTGGATGAAAATCAATTAGGATGTTTATTACTATTAACATGGCCAAAGCAAAAAAACGTAAATTTAATCTGTGTGACATCTCCACCTCACACTTGTTATAGGGCTACAAGGTGATCGCAGTGTAGCATGGCAGCCATAGAAATGAATAGGATTGCTGTGCTACTCACATGTTTGCCACAACCCTGCTGGATTTTTTGTGATTCTGGGGTCTCTGTCGCAGCAAATGTGTAGCGATCCCATTCGTTTCTATGGCTGCCCTGTTACACCGCGATCCTTGGTCACACGACGCGCCCAGGATCATCCATGTAGCCTTAAGGTCTATATCACCTATGATTTCATTTTAGGGAGTGTCTGCTGCTGGGCAAGTTGTGTCTTTGAAGGTGTGGCTAATCGACAACATAATGGAAAAAATTAACAGTCACTTGCCTTTCCACATCCGAATAATAGGTAAGGTCTCTCTTACGTTGTAAAGTGTTAGTGTGATTTAAAGGAACACTCCAATCAAAATGCATCTAATGTGTTATGCCTAGTGCAGCGCCTGACACAGGGATGTCACCCTTTGGTTTTCTTCGAGGCCCTGCCCTCGGTGCCCCACAGTCTGTCTGTTCGGCCTGAATTGTGTAGCTATTACGGAAGCTCTGTGTAATATTCCAATGGTGTGGAAAGCCTAGTATCGGGGCTCCATTTTGTTCTGTTGCTCGGGATCATTTTCAGGGAGAAAGAAGGCCTGGACCAATGCTTAGGGTATGGGCAACCAGCATAGTCAATGGCTGTACAGTTTTGCATGGCTATTAACCCTTTCATGACCGGGCCTGAATGTCCAGACAATGTTTTGTGATTTTGTGCATGTAGTAGTTTAGTGACCCTAACTTTTGTATTTGTTTGACTACCAAAATAATTAGTGATGTTTTTGTTTACTTGACGCTTAGTACTTTTTATTAGCATGTTTTTTTTAGAGATTATTTTTCATTTTTTTGGTTTATATTTGGGAAGATCGCTAATTCTTGTTAAAAAGTAATTTATTTTTTATAGCTTTTTATTTCTTCAATATTAAAACTGACACAAAAATGTATTATTGCAATGGATTTCCTGTTTTGTGCTAATATATATATATATATATATATATATATATATATATATATATATATATAACAAATCAGCACAAAACAGGAAATCCATTGCAATAATACATTTTTGTGTCAGTTTTAATATATAGTATGTATAGGTTTGAGTGAATGGGCCGACTATGATGACTGTTTCCGTTAGCAATGGCATTTTTTTAAACTTAGATTTTAATTTATTTTTGGTACATAAAAGACCTCTGGAGGACACTGACTGTGTCTGACAGCCAGGGCCCGACCTGCTCCAGCGATGCACAGCGTTGGGATTAAAGCGATGCCTGACCGTTTATATACCCCGTGCAGATAGGACGTATCTAGCCATTGGGCGGTCGTCAAGGGTTTAACAATGAACAGTGAAAACATTGTTTGTAATGAGTTAGTTGAATGCCACCACTGCTTGCATGGCCGGGCAATTCAATTACACAGCATGTGACCATACCTTTACCTCCACATAAGTAATATCAGGAGCGCTCTCCTGATCCCAGCTTTTGAGCCACCATTTTTTAAATGTTGTCCCTCTCAGCAGTCCTTTTATATAATATATTGGGGGAAAAACAATATTTATTGCTGCAGAGATTAAATGTAAATGTGTGGGGTTCAATATCATTCTGTGCAATGTAAGAAATGATATTGCACATTTCAGATTTGCTCAAATTTAATGGGTGTTTTTTGTGTTTTTGTTTTTTCTCACTGAAGGATTGAAACGAGTTACAGGACGGTTTAATTCCAAGAACTCTTGCGACGCTCGTACCTATTCCTACACCCTACCCACTTTTGCTTTTGCCCATAAAGACCACAATCTGCAGGAGGAAAGCTTCCGACTTGGCCAAGAAACCTTAGATAAAGTCAATGAACTGCTTGCTCTTTACAAAGGCACACACAATTTCCATAATTTCACATCGCAGAAAGGACCCAGGGACCCCAGTGCAAAGCGATATATCATGGAGATGCATTGTGAGCCACCTTTCCTGCAGGGAGGCTTAGAACTGGCTGTGATTAAAGTGAAAGGTCAGAGTTTCATGATGCACCAGATACGAAAAATGATTGGACTGGTTATTGCTGTGGTGAAAGGATATGCTCCACCATCTATAATGCAACGGAGCTGGGGAGAGGAAAAAGTTGACATACCCAAAGCTCCAGGTCTGGGGCTTGTACTGGAGAGGGTCCACTTTGAGAAGTACAATAGGCGTTTTGGTAATGATGGTCTTCATGAGTCTTTGGACTGGGCAGAAGAGGTGGAACAGATTGAGGCCTTTAAAAAAGAGCACATCTATCCCACAATTATTCAGACAGAAATTGAAGAAAAGTCCATGGCAAGTTGGCTGGCCACTTTATCCATTCATGACTATGATGCAACTTCTCAAGAGAAGAATGTAGTCAATCATAAGGTAAACCATTACTTTATTTTTTTTATTATGTTAAAGGGAACTTGTCAGGCAGCATGAAATCCTGGCAGGCTCCCTCATTACAAATAGCTATGCTTTACTTAAAAAAACTGCATGTTTTAAAAAGGAGCCAGGAACGGGGAGAAGAGCGACAGGGACCTTGCAAGCTTCTTCCCACCTAGCTTGTCTAGATTGACCGTTGTCAAAGACTAAAATACCTGTCAATAACACTGAGCCAGGTGGGAGCTGTCCAGGTGACTCTTCTCCCTAACCCCAGCTTGTCTTCAAATCGCAGAGTAAAACACATATATCAACAGTTATGCATACATTGCATTCGGAAAGTCTTCAGACCCTTTCACTTTTTCACATGTTATGTTGCGTCCTTGTGCTAAAATAAAATACAAATTCAAGTTTTCCCCCATCATTCTGCATTCAATACCTCATAATGAGAAAGTAAAAATGTCTGCAAATTTATTAAAAAGGAAAAATTAAAGGTATTATTCAAGACTATTAAATGTCCCCCATGACCGGGCCCCCTCACAATGAATGTACTTACCTGGCTCCCCGCGCTGCTCCTGGTCCCTACACCGCTGCTGCAGATTCTCCCTGGCAGACGGGGACGAGCCTCCCTAGTGTCACCTGCGATGCTAGGGAGGCTCGTCCCCGTCTGCCATTGGCTACTCACCTCTGACACCGGATGTTTTCATCTGCGTTTGAGGAGCAGCAGCGGTGCGGGGAGCCAGGTAAGTATATTCATTGTGAGTGGCCCAGGCATATGGGGGACATTTAATAGTCTTGGATAACCCCTTTAAATTTTGCATGGACATAATTATTCAGACCCTTTGCTATGACACTTGAAATTTAGCTCTGGGTGCCTCCCATTTCTCTTGATCATCCTTAAGATGTTCCTGCACGTTGATTGGAGTCCACCTGTGCATGATTTGGAAAGACACACCCCTGTCTATATAAGGTTTCACCGCTGAAAGTTCCAAGAGCACAAGGCCTCCATAATTCTTAAAAAGAAGACGTTTGGAACAACCAGGAATCCTCCTAGAGCTGGCCGTGATTGGCGAAAAGGGCCTTGGTAAAAGAGGTGACCAAGATCCCAATGTTCACTTTGGCTGAGCTTCAAATATCCTGTGTGCAGATGGGAGACATTTCCATGAAAAAACAATTGGGGAACATAATATTAATGAGTAATCTAAATTAAAATCCTGCTTTCTGTTTAAGCCCATAGGGACATGTCTTTCATTTGAACATTCAATGTGCATATGTAGGTACAGTAGAAGTCTTGTGGACTTTATGGCTACCCTATCACGCCCCTGATATGTATGTGTGCATGAGATCTTAAAGAAACACACCCACCAAAATTTTTATTCTCTGACCTGCTAGAAAGGTACATGATGTAATGTATAGTGTAGTGAATGTGTAGGTAATCTTCTTACCGGTGACTCTATTTGTGAGTTATAACCTCCCTACTGATCCTGAGCTGTGTCATGTGACCAACAATCTGACACAGGACAGGACGTCAGTTAGTTCAATATTTATTCCTATGTGACTGACATTGAGGCTCCCATACGAATACATAGAAAAACTGGCTTCCTGTCCACACATAAGATGCTGTGTTTGGCTAGTTAGTCTTGCTCACATGACACAGTTGAGGATCAGAAGGGAGGTTATAACTCACAAATATAGTCACTGGTAACAAGATTACCTTCACTACAGTTTACATCATGTACCTTTCTAATGGCCAGAGAATAATTTTTTTTTTATTGTTAGAGTGCTTCTTTAAAGAGGATGTCTGACCTCTCAAGAAAAACTAGTGAGAGCAGGCAAACTGTTGAAAAGAAAGACACTCTCCCCTCCGTTCCACCTCTGAGGCTTCTGTCCTCTGAGCTCCTAGTAATCACTTCTGGTCTGCTGGAGACCAGAAGCAATGAGGATAGGAGCCTCACTCACCAGAACGAGGGACTTTAGTAAGGCCAGTGTGTATGTGTTTTTTTTCCCCCCCGGCACTCAGTAATTTTTACTTAAAGGGAGTCTGTCACCTCCATATGGCCATATACAGCGCTTACATGGCGCTGTAGCACACCTATACAGGATTGTAACGGTACCTTTGTTCTTTCTTTAGACTTGCACCAGTAGGAAAAACAAAGTTTAATTCAAATGCAAATGAGCACTCGCAAGTGCCCAGGGGCGGTGTTCAGTGTGTAGGTGCCCAGGCTGCTCTGCCTTCTTTTTACTTTACTCCTCCCCAGTCTCTGCCTTTGCCGGACCTATCGATGAGGCAAGAGACTTGGAGGGCGGGCAAAAGCAGAGACTAGGGAGGAGTAAAGTGAAAAGAAGGCAGAGCAGCCTGGGCACCTGCACACTGAACGCTGCCCCTGGGCACTTGCGAGTGCTCATTTGCATATGAATTAAACTTCATTTTTCCTACTGGTGCAAGTCTAAAGAAAAGAACAAAGGTACCATTACAATCCTGTATAGGTGTGCTACAGAGACATGTAAGCACTGTATATGGCCACATGGAGGTGACAGACTCCCTTTAAGTCAGACAACCTTTTCAACATGTTGGTTCCAGTCAATTCTGCTGCTGTGTTGGGATTTTGTAATCCTATAGTTGGTCTGCTTAGGTTAAAATGGTCTACACCAGTTGTTTCCAACTCCTGAACTCCATATAAAATGGTACAGTCACCTTGCAGTTTAGGGACGCTTCACCACACAGTTTGTCCATTCAGTGTTTTCAGACGGTCTAGGGATGTACCCTATGACAAGAGGGAAGAGCAGTGACCAGTTGGGTTTTTTCATACATTTCCCGGATGAATAAGGCTACTTTCACACTAGCGTTCGGGCCCCGAACGCATCCATCTGGCCCTAATGTATTCTCAGTGGAGGCGGATCCACTGAGAATGCATCCGTCTGCCAGCGTTCAGCCTCCGCTCCGCTCAGTGAGCGGACACCTGAACGCTGCTTGCAGCGTTCGGGTGTCCGCCTGGCCGTGCGGAGGCGAGCGGATCCGTCCGCTTGAAGATGACACTATATGGCTCAATCTTCAAGCGGATCCGTTCCCCATTGACTTTCAATGTAAAGTCTGAACGGATCCGCTCAGGCTACTTTCACACTTAGAAATTTTTCTAAGTTATAATGCAGACGGATCCGTTCTGAACGGATGCAAACGTCTGCATTATCGGAGCGGATCCGTCTGATGAAACATCAGACGGATCCGCTCCGAACGCTAGTGTGAAAGTAGCCATACAAGGACCAGCACAATGCATTTACTTAAAACATATCAGGTCGTTCTACTGTCTACTTTGCTATTTTCTAATTCTGTACCTTTTTTCAATAGGTGGAAGGAACAGCTCAGAGTGATGATGATGGAGACTCCGACTGAATGTTGGTTCAGTAATCTCCTGTATAGCATTCTACAATGTGAAGACCTTGTGCAGGAAGTGCATTGAAAATCTAAGACTGTGCAGAATAATAACTGAAATGCTGCTGTGTTTTTTGGTTCTATTTCCCCCTTCATCACGCGGTCTATGCCTGTGGATAAGCAGAAGGAATGTTTAAGTTAGACAAGAGATGAATTCTAATGTAACAGAAAAGTAAAAAGCTCCGGAGGATTTAACGGGGTACTATGGATCAGAACGCTCAGCCATGTAATACCTTTCCAGAGGTAAAGGATTTTTCTGTTCTGTGACTTGGAGATAAGGTCTCATGATAACACATCTAGACATTTTCTATTACAGACTTTAAAAAGAGACTTATTTCATTTTCATAAAAATTAGCCTCTAGGCTTTAGAAATCAACGATTACTCTACAAACCCAAGCCATCTGATTGTAAATCCATGTGCCTGGTTCATCTTCTATTGCATTATGCACACAGGACTGTAAACTCTTATGTACTAAATTAAACCCATCTATTTTCATTTTAATAAACTTGTCATTTTACCATTTCTGTTAAGTGTTTTATGCTCTCTTCTGTGCCTTTGATACATTTAAGGCACAAGTCACCCGGGAGAGTACAGTATGTTGATGCTACAACGCAGGATATTTGGACCACAGAACCGTTTTCCATTTTGCTTCAGTCCATTTTAAATGGGCTATGGCTTCTTCTTTGCATGATACAGCTTGAACTTGCATTTGTGGATTTTGCAGCAAACTGTGTTCACAGAAATGATTAATGGAAGGGTTTCTGAGCCCATGCAGTGATTTCCAATACAGAATCGTGCTTCTTTTTAAAGCGGTGCCACCTGAGGGCCCTTAGATCATGAGCATCAGTCTTGTGCCTTTCAAACATAGATTTCTCCAGATTCTTCAAATCGTTTGATGGCATTATGTACTGTAGATGGTGGGATTTTCAAAGTCTTCACAATTTTACATTGTGGAACATTTTTCAGAAATAGTTCCACAATTTAACAAACTGGTAAGCATTTAATAAAGACTAGCGCTTCACACGCCAGCCTTAGTAATGTAAAATGCGGCTAATTTATTAACCACCTAACTGTTCTGCCAGAGCTGAGCTCGGGAAGGGAGGAGGGCTCCTTTAGCTGCTGATATCTCCTGAATGGAGACTGGCATTCCAGGCATTCCAGGCTTTCATACAAGACTAAAATGACAGCATTAGTCCTAGATATACAGGAGATATCCGTGTTAGAAATCGAGTCAGGAATAATCGCTGGTAAAAACTGCTTTTACTCTTTCAGCTGTATTCACTACTTCCCGATTTTCTAACAGTGATATCTTCGCATGTACTGAAGATACAAACAATTCAAAGTCCATATCTCTAGCTGGTACCACACCAGAGATATGTTCCAGTTTTGGTTGTGGTTTTTCCTTATGTGACTATCCATTAAAACAAATTGAAATAATTAAAGGGGATTTGTCACTAGATTATGTTGCTCTTAGTTATGATCTCATAAAAGTGGTGACTGATTCCCTTTAAAGTTTACCAGCTGGGAGGCGGACACTAAGGGATGCCGAGTAAGCCAAAATTCTGACTCTGCACACACTAACTCTTTCATAAATGGCCAATAATAACAATAATACATTTTCTGATTACTTTCTGTCATGTAAGTAATCAGGCTACTTAGATAGAACTTAAACCACATTTATTGGAATATAATATCTGCACTTCCTGAAATTTTCTAAATTCCTGTAATTAAATAACAGTACAGTATGCAGTTAATAACTGGAAAGCACTGTTATACACGTCATAATGTTAACAAATCTATGAATTTGTCCCCAGAAGGAAATGCGAAGAGTTATGTGCAAATCTAAATGGGAATAAAAAAAACATTTAAAGTGTAGCTCTATATGCAGTGCTTGCGATAAAATGCCATAAAAGGGTTGCTTGGGAATAAATAACTTTTCACAGGTGCCCACAGCCTGCCTCTGCTATGGAAAGATTTATACTTACCTGCTATCCGCGGCCCCCTCCTACAGCAACCCCCCAGCTACCCAGTTTTCTGTTACTCTTAAACCCTCCCTCTGTCCCTGTAATGAAGGAATCCGGGCTGCACCTTGTATTGGACCTACTTCTAGGTCCTTCTCTCATCGGTGAGAGCTCTGCCGAGAGGGGAGGGGGGGGTCAGATTACCCTTTATCACTAACACTTCCATCCTCTGTGCTGTGTGTTGGCTGCAAATTTAGGCCCTGGCACAGTATAGGCCACATTTCACCTGTGCTTTAGGTCGGACACAAAATCTAGTCCCAACCTCAGGTGCAGCCTAGGCCGCACTTTTCCTACGCAGCCATGCATTGGCCAGGGCTGCAAATTTAGGCTTGGGCATAGACTAGGCTGTGCTTTTGAGGGTGGGATTTTCACTTTGAGTATGGGTATTGCTTTCTCCCGCCTCCTCCATGGCGCAAAATCTTCTTGTCACTCCTTTCCCCTCCTCTACTCCAGTACTATGTGACCTCATCTTTTGCACTTCCTTCTGCTTGGCACGTCTGCTCCTGGGAGTGTTTGGAGAAGGACCATCTGACCTCCAGTCGCCTCTCCTGACTTTTCTGCAGGACTCTGTTTTTGTTATACATTCTTGGGGGACCATCACAGACTAGGTAACATCTGCCGTTGCTTACGTCTCCCTCTTCCTACAGGACAGGCTTTAAACCTCTCCCACACAGGTAGTGACCTCGGTCACCCTTTCTTTTATTTATTTTTTTTAAATGCTTCTTTTGTCACACACAATTCCAGTGCAGTCAGTCACAACCTCTCTGCATGTCCAGTCTCCCTCCAACTGGTGACCCCACACCAACGGCCTCGCGCCCAAACTAATGGTCGACTTGAACTGGGAGCGCTCCCTTACCAAAATAGTGCAGGACTAATAAAACCTAAGTGGAGATGCTAAAATACATTTCCCTTTTGCAGCCCGGAACCCCTCAGACTCGGAAGAACTGATGTCCAAGGTATGCCCCAAAAAGCACCCTAGACCCTGCCTTATGACTACTTGCTCTGTCACCCCAACATCCTCTATATCTCCTCCTAGGTAACAACAGTCTGAGGCATCATCTCCCGATGGAGACCACTCAGAGGGCAAGTTTTCCAATACAGAGCACACTATGGGAGGAGCAGTCATCCAAACTCTCCTCTATGATGGACAGTCTCATCTCTGCTATAATTGAGACTCCTTAGGTCAAGGAAATGGAATCCACTAACCCTCCCTTCCCCAGAAGGGTTTTTGTTTCGCCGGCATTCCTCAAAATATTCCCCGAACCACTCAGACTTTAATATCTCTTTCCAAGGAATGGGATTTTCCAGACAGGCGTTTCAACATGCCAAAACTTGTAAATCTGCTCTCCCCTTTTCCTTGGTTATAAAAATGGCCCTCTCCCTCTATCATAGACTCACTGGTTTCCCGCCCGGCAAAACATACTACTCTGCTTGTGGCGGAAGTAGCTTCCTTTCCCTACCAAAAGGTTTAGAAAACTAGCATCTTTTTCATCTTCAAACTCCTCATTTGAATTACTTGGATCAGCTCTCAGTCCTGACTTCGCTTCTTCTCTGCAACAGTATACTCATGGAAAAATCTCTAGAAGAGTTGGCAGATTTCACACTTCAAATTTTCCATGCGAGTTCCTAGATTTGTAATGCCTCGCTGGATGCAGCCAGATTAATGGCCGCTCCTCAGCATTACCGGTAGCGATACATAGGGCTCTATGGCTTTCTTGCTGGGCAGTCAACAAGCCTCTAAAAAAGCCTTCACGACCCTCCCCTTTTCCTGTAACCATCTGTTTAGTAAGAGGCTGAAAAAAAAATTATCGGATGCCACTGGAGATAAGAGTACTCATTTGCCACAAAATAAGTCAGCCCATTCCAAATGGACCAGAACTTACAAATGCTTCTTTAAGCACTTTTCAAGCCCCCGAGCATGGAAGTCTAAGACTTTCCAGGAACACAATAGGAAACCCTCTTTAAATACCGCACTTTATGGCGTGCCTGCACTACTGCTTCCAAACCATCCTCTTCCAAGTCCATTTCTGCATGAATTGCGGCCCAAATCCGCCTTTATCTCTTTTGGAAGGACTGCTTTACCAACATTTCAGATGTCTGGGTACGAGAGCCAATTTCGGACGGGTAAAACATAGAATTCTCCTCCATAATCCCCGCACCCACTCTCATTTTTTCAGGAAGACTATCTAAGCCTCCCCAACCAAAGCCTCAGCTTTATTCCAAGCCATCCAACTCGCTAATTGTGCCAGTGCCCCGCCAAGAAAGGTTCTGTGGTTTCTATTCTAACCTGTTAATAGCTTCCAAAAAAGAGAGGACTGTTCACCCTGTCGCAAACTCATAGTAACAGTTTTTAAGGCTTGAAAAAAGACATCCATCCATCCATCCAGTTCAGCCTATTGACCTCAAGTTACTCAACAAATTTGTTCGAGCCAAACATGTTCATAATGAGTCTCTGAGATCTGTGATAGCCTCCATGGAAGTAAGGTAATTGTTGTCTTCCATAGACATCCACAATGCCAATCTACACATCCCTATCAGCATCAGCAATACTTTAAGATTCAGCATTGGGGCCTCTCCACTTCCAAATAATGGCCCTTCCATTTGGGCTGGCATAAGCCCCCCGGATATTTATTAACAACTTTGCGTCACTCATGGCTCTTCTTAACTCCAGAGGGTTTGTCACGACCTGGACAACATGTTGATGAAAGCTCCTTTCAGGTCATCCAACCTAGCCAATCTAACTATAATCCTGGGTACCCTTCTCCAGAAATCCATCCAGAGGTCCTCCCAACAGCTTGTTTTTTTAAGGATGTGCTTCGACATCTGTCTGGCAAATTATCCTTCCCTAGGAGAAGATAGGCCACCTATGAAACAAGATTCTTCAGATCCTCCACCCTCACCCAGTTTTAATTCGCCTATGCAAATCCTCTGACTCATGGTGGTAGCCATGGAAGCAGTCCTGTACACTGTTTCACTATTAACCTCTTTAACATGCAATTCTGGCCAAGTGGGACAAGTCCCCAACATTCCTGGATGTTTAGATACGCCTTCCAACATCAACCCTTCGCTTCTTCCAGTGGTGGCTGTCATCCTCCATGTTGACGAAGATTTGATTCTTTATCCCTCTCTGATGGCCGTGATCACGGCAAGTACCAGCCTTCACAGTTGAGGAGGAGTCCTTTATATCCCAAATGGTGCAAGGGGAATTGTCTCCTCCCATCAACATATTAGAGCTGAGAATGATACCGTTTTCCCTGGTGCATCAGACCGATCAGCTAACTGGACACACAGTCTACATCCAAACAGATAATTCTACAGCAGTGGAGTATGTCAACCATCAGGGGAAACACCGAGTCCCACCAGCATGGAGTCCCAACAACATGGCTTTTGAAGACACCCTTCTCAGAGTCTGCCATCCAGGCCTTAATAAGAGTCAGGAATCCTGCTTCCTCCTGTATCTACCACAGGACATGTAAGTCCTTCTTCAAATGGTGCAAACAAACTCGCCTTTTTCCAATGCTCTTCAATCTGCCTGCCATCCTGTCCTTCCTTCTGGCAGGTTTGGATCTGGATCTCAGACTCAGTTGCTCTTATTTGTGCCACCTTTCTTTACAGTGTGGCTTATGTGGCACCACCCTTACCAATACTCCTTGTCACCATGGGACCTCCTAAACGTACTGCAGAGGACTCCCTTTGAACCCTCACAGGACATTTATGTCTGCTTTTTTTTATCCTTCTTTTTAACCTGTCTGATGTCCTGTCTTTTTTTTTTACCAGTCTCTATTCCAGGGGACAGAAACCTTCGGCACTCTAGCTGCTGTGAAACTACAACTCCCAGCATGAAAACATATTTGGCTGTTCTTGTAACTTCCATAGAAGTGAAAGCAGGATTCCGGGAATTGTAGTTTCAGAACCGCTGGATTGCTGGAGGTTGCTGATCCCAGCTCTCTTCCAATAAAATCAAAACAGTGCTAAAACAGTCATTTTTTGGTCACCTTGCCTCACAAAAAGTGTTATATTAAATAATAAAATAATCATATGTACCCAAAAATAGTACCATTTAAAAACATCTACTCTTCCTGTAAAAAATGAGCCCCTACTCAAGACGGCAGAAAAATAAAGAAAATATGGCTTTCAGAATATAGACACACAAAAACATGATTGCTTAATTATGTAAAACTGAAACAAGCAAAAATTAAAAGGCACATATTTCGTATCGTCACGCCAGTAACGACCTGCTCTATAAAAAATAACACGAGCTATCCTATTAGGTGAACCCTGTAAAAATAAAAAAATAAAAACTGTGCCAGAACAGACATATTTGGTTACCTTGTCTCAGAAAAAGCATATTTATTGAGGGATCAAAAATCGTATGCACCCCAAAATAATACCAATAAAACTGTCACCTAATCCTGTAGTTTCCAAAACAGGGTTACATTTTTGGAGTTTCTACTGTATCAGGAGGTCTTTTAGTGTGACATGGCAACTTAAAATTACCCCAGCGACATCTGCTCTCCAAAATCCATATGTTGCTCCTTACCTGTCGTGCACCCATACAGCAGTTTATGATCACATATGTGGTGTTTCTGTAAACTGCAAAATTAGGGTAATAAATATTGAATTTAGTTCGGCTATTAACCCTTGTCATGTTATAGGAAAAAGAGATTAAAATGGAAAATCTGCAAAAAAAAAGTGAAATTTTAAAATGCCACCTCCATTTTCCTTTCATTCTTGTGGAACACCTAAAGGGTTAACAAGGTTTGTAAAATCAGTTTTGAATACCTTGAGGGTGTAGTTTCTAAAATGGGGCCATTTAGGGGTGGTTTCAACTATGTAAGCCTCACAAAGTGACTTCATAGCTGAACTGGTCCTTAACCCCTTAAGGACTTAGGACGTACCGGTACGCCATGTTTGCCGAGTCCTTAACCCCTTAGGGACACAGCCTTATTTCACCTTAAAGGGAACCTGTCACCTCAAAATCGCATATAAAACTGCCAGCATTACCTTATAGTAGCCCCCAGTCTGTTATTAATGATGTGTTTGATCCGCTAATCTGATGCTCCATACATGCCAAAAACTATGTTTTAATCGCCGTCAGCGCTATCTCGCCGGTCAGTTTGAAGTCAAGGGGGCAGCGGCCTCCTTGCTGCAAGTCAAGATAAGCACGCCCCCTAACCGTCCCCTCTTCTGTGTGATTGACATCCTGCAGTGCGGCCGGGAATCGCATTAGTCTCACGCAGTTAGCCAGATTTCATCAGCACACCGCTCATGCGAGAGACTAATGCAATTCCCGGCCGCACTGCAGGATGTCAATCACACAGAAGAGGGGACGGTTAGGGGGCGTGCTTATCTTGACTTGCAGCAAGGAGGCCGCTGCCCCCTTGACTTCAAACTGACCGGCGAGATAGCGCTGTCGGCGATTAAAACATTGTTTTTGGCATGTATGGAGCATCAGATTACCGGATCAAACACATCATTAATAACAGACTGGGGGCTACTATAAAGACAACTTTGTATAAAAAAATGGGAAAAGTTGTCTTTTGCCAAGATATTTCTCTCACCCAGCATGGGTATATGTAAAATGACACCCCAAAACACATTCCCCAACTTCTCCTGAATACGGAGATACCAGATGTGTGACACTTTTTTGCAGCTTAGGTGGGCAAAGGGGCCCACATTCCAAAGAGCACCTTTCGGATTTCACAGGTCATTTTTTACAGAATTTGATTTCAAACTCCTTACCACACATTTGGGCCCCTAGAATGCCAGGGCAGTATAACTACCCCACAAGTGACCCCATTTTGGAAAGAAGACACCCCAAGGTATTCCGTGAGGGGCATGGCGAGTTCCTAGAATTTTTTATTTTTTGTCACAAGTTAGTGGAAAATGATGATTTTTTCTTTTTTCTTTTTTTTTCTTACAAAAGTCTCATATTCCACTAACTTGTGACAAAAAATAAAAACTTCCATGAACTCACTATGCCCATCAGCGAATACCTTGGGGTGTCTTCTTTCCAAAATGGGGTCACTTGTGGGGTAGTTATACTGCCCTGGCATTCTAGGGGCCCAAATGTGTGGTAAGGAGTTTGAAATCAAATTCTGTAAAAAATGACTAGTGAAATCCGAAAGGTGCTCTTTGGAATATGGGCCCCTTTGCCCACCTAGGCTGCAAAAAAGTGCCACACATCTGGTATCTCCGTATTCAGGAGAAGTTGGGGAATGTGTTTTGGGGTGTCATTTTACATATACCCATGCTGGGTGAGAGAAATATCTTGGTCAAATGCCAACTTTGTATAAAAAAATGGGAAAAGTTGTCTTTTGCCAAGATATTTCTCTCACCCAGCATGGGTATATGTAAAATGACACCCCAAAACACATTCCCCAACTTCTCCTGAGTACGGAGATACCACATGTGTGACACTTTTTTGCAGCCTAGGTGGGCAAAGGGGCCCATATTCCAAAGAGCACCTTTCGGATTTTACTGGTCATTTTTTACACATTTTGATTTCAAACTTCTTACCACACATTTGGGCCCCTAGAATGCCAGGGCAGTATAACTACCCCACAAGTGACCCCATTTTGGAAAGAAGACACCCCCAGGTATTTCGTGATGGGCATAGTGAGTTCATGGAAGTTTTTATTTTTTGTCACAAGTTAGTGGAATATGAGACTTTGTAAGGAAAAAAAAAATAAAAATAAAAATCATCATTTTCCGCTAACTTGTGACAAAAAATATAAAATTCTAGGGACTCGCCATGCCCCTCACGGAATACCTTGGGGTGTCTTCTTTCCAAAATGGGGTCACTTGTGGGGTAGTTATACTGCCCTGGCATTTTCCAGGGGCCCTAATGTGTGGTAAGTAGGTAAATGACCTGTGAAATCCGAAAGGTGCTCTTTGGAATGTGGGCCCCTTTGCCCACCTAGGCTGCAAAAAAGTGTCACACATGTGGTATCGCCGTATTCAGGAGAAGTTGGGCAATGTGTTTTGGGGTGTCTTTTTACATATACTCATGCTGGGTGAGAGAAATATCTCGGCAAAAGACAACTTTTCCCATTTTTTTATACAAAGTTGGCATTTGACCAAGATATTTATCTCACCCAGCATGGGTATATGTAAAATGACACCCCAAAACACATTGCCCAACTTCTCCTGAGTACGGCGATACCAGATGTGTGACACTTTTTTGCAGCCTAGATGCGCAAAGGGGCCCACATTCCTTTTATGAGGGCATTTTTAGACATTTGGATCCCAGACTTCTTCTCACGCTTTAGGGCCCCTAGAATGCCAGGGCAGTATAAATACCCCACATGTGACCCCATTTTGGAAAGAAGACACACCAAGGTATTCAATGAGGGGCATGGCGAGTTCATAGAAATTTTTTTTTTTGGCACAAGTTAGCGGAAATTGATTTTATTTATTTTTTTCTCACAAAGTCTCCCTTTCCGCTAACTTGGGACAAAAATTTCAATCTTTCATGGACTCAATATGCCCCTCACAGAATACCTTGGGGTGTCTTCTTTCCAAAATGGGGTCACATGTGGGGTATTTATACTGCCCTGGCATTCTAGGGGCCCTAAAGCGTGAGAAGAAGTCTGGAATATAAATCTCTAAGAAATTTTACGCATTTGGATTCCGTGAGGGGTATGGTGAGTTCATGTGAGATTTTATTTTTTGACACAAGTTAGTGGAATATGAGACTTTGTAAGAAAAAAATAATAATTTCCGCTAACTTGGGCCAAAAAAAATTCTGAATGGAGCCTTACAGGGGGGTGATCAATGACAGGGGGGTGATCAGAGAGTCTATATGGGGTGATCACCCCCCTGTCATTGATCACCCCCCTATAAGGCTCCATTCAGATGTCCGTATGTGTTTTGCGGATCCGATCCATGTATCCGTGGATCTGTAAAAATCATACGGACATCTGAATGCAGCCTGACAGGGGGGGTGATCAATGACAGGGGGGGTGATCAATGACAGGGGGGTGATCAGGGAGTCTATATGGGGTGATCACCCCCCCTGGAAGGCTCCAGGGAGACGCCTTTATGTGTTTTGCGGATCCGATCCATCTATCAGTTGATCCGTAAAAATCATGCCGACGTCTGAATGGAGCTTTACAGGGGGGTAATCAATGACAGGGGGGTGATCAGGGAGTCTATATGGGGTGATCACCACAGTCATTGATCACGCCCCTGTAAGGCTCCATTCAGACGTCCGTATGCGTTTTGCGGATCCGATCCATCTATCAGTGGATCCGTAAAAATCATGCGGACATCTGAATGGAGCTTTACAGGGGGGTGATCAATGACAGGGGGGTGATCAATGACAGGGGGGTGATCAGGGAGTCTATATGGGGTGATCACCACAGTCATTGATCACGCCCCTGTAAGGCTCCATTCAGACGTCCGTATGCGTTTTGCAGATCCGATCCATCTATCAGTGGATCCGTAAAAATCATGCGGACGTCTGAATAGAGCTTTACAGGGGGGTAATTAATGACAGGGGGGTGATCAGGGAGTCTATATGGGGTGATCAGGGGTGATCAAGGGTGAATAAGGGGTTAATAAGTGACAGGGGGGATGTGTAGTGTAGTGGTGCTTGGTGCAACATATTACTGAGCTACCTGTGTCCTCTGGTGGTCGATCCAAACAAAGGGGACCACCAGAGGACCAGGTAGCAGGTATATTAGACGCTGTTATCAAAACAGCGTCTAATATACCTGTTAGGGGTTAAAAAAATCACATCTCCAGCCTGCCAGCGAACGATCGCCGCTGGCAGGCTGGAGATCCACTCGCTTACCTTCCGATCCTGTGAACGCGTGCGCCTGTGTGCGCGCGTTCACAGGAAATCTAGCGTCTCGCGAGATGACGCGTATATGCGTGACTGTGCGCAGCGCTGCCACCTCCGGAACGCGAATCTGCGTTAGGCGGTCCGG